>NC_132861.1:46238750-46542395 GCF_048164855.1 Canis lupus baileyi
GAAATAAGAGGGAATAAAGGAAGAATACAGGGCAGCCCCGGTGGCTCAGCAGTTTAGTGCCACCTTCAGCCCAGGACAAGATCCTGGAGCCCCGGGATCAAGTCCCATGTCGGGCTCCCTGCATGGAGCCTGCTTCTCCCTCTGTGTGTGTCTCTGCCTCTCTCTTTCTCTATGTCTCTAATGAATAAATAAATAAAATCTTTAAAAAAAAAAAAAAAGGAAGTTCATATGTATTTCATTTCAGTGCTTAGCCAAAAGTCCTACTTAATTTTTAAGAATTTAAAAAATTGGATTTGGTCTTTTTATTCTCCTCTTAGTGTCTCTGGTAGTTTACATCTTTTTTTTTTTGCAGCAAAGTAGCTAACCCTTTCATGTTTAACTTTGTATAGCTGTTATGTATTTGCATTCCACTTACCATACTAGACAGTAGTAACTAATCTTTTTTGAAGACCAGAATCTTAAGCTAGCTCCTCTTGTGCAATAGCAAAGACGCCAGCAGAGGGAACTGATGAAAGCTCTGCAGCAGCAGCAGCAGCAGCAGCAGCAGAAACTCTCTGGATGGGGGAATGTCAGTAAACCTGCAGGCACTGCGAAGTCTCTCTTGGAGATACAGCAGGAAGAAGCCAGGCAGATGCAGAAGCAGCAACAGCAGCAGCAGCAGCACCAGCAACCAAACAGAGCCCGGAATAATACGGTGGGTTCATCATCTTTTCCTAAGCACTCATTGTATGGTTTGGAGGTTCTCTTTTCTGACTTTTGTGGACTCTGTTTTTCTTATTTTAGTATTGTTAACCACATCATTTGTCTCTTCTTCTTTAACAGCATTCCAACCTGCACACCAGCATTGGGAATTCTGTTTGGGGCTCTATAAATACTGGTCCCCCTAACCAGTGGGCATCTGACCTAGTCAGTAGTATCTGGAGTAATGCTGACACTAAAAACTCCAACATGGGATTCTGGGATGATGCAGTGAAAGAGGTGGGACCTAGGAATTCTACAAATAAAAATAAAAACAACGCCAGTCTCAGGTAGGGCTCAAAATAATCAATCCTATGCTTCTTTGAGGGTTAGGGGATGGGGCGTGTGGGAAGTGGGGTACTGGGTGGACAGGGAAAGATAGTTATTTAGTTTTTGCTTATTTTCATCTGTGTCCAAGCATGGGAAGTTGTAGTTTGGTGATTGCTTTCTTCCCCATGGAAGCACATCTGAATTTTACTAGGGGCTCTTTGTACTGCTAGGCACTTAGTCCATTGCCTGTCACATGGTAACCACTTAATAAATATTAGGAATAGTATATGTGTGTGTGTGTGTGTGTGTGTGTATAACATTTCTCTAAGATACTCTAGATCTTAGCATTTTTCTCTAAATTTATATTTTAAGTTAGCTAGACTATAGTGAGTATTACAAACACCTCTCTAATGACCTTAAACCTATTTATTTTTATGATAGAGTTCCACTTCACCTTTGTCTTTCTTTCCTCAGTATGCAGTGTTATTGAATGAGCATGGGTTTTAATGATAAATATGTGAACTCAGTTCCCAGCACTGCCACTTACTAGCTGTGTGACCTGTGTGACCTTGGGCAAGAGGGAACCTTTTTGAGCCTCAGTTCCCTCATCTGTAAAATGAAGATAATGACTTCATGGGTGTGTAGTTGTACAGATTAAATGAATACATAAGAAGTAGTTAGTGAAGTGCCTGGCACATAGTAACTACTTAATAAATGGTAGTGTTGTCAGATTGTTTCTTCTTGTTTGAGGGTCTAATGTATTAAGAATAGGACTCTAAACAACTGTCAGCTTATTGAGCAGCTTTGCCAGGCACTGTACTCTAGGCTTTTGCATACAGTATCTTTATTCTTTGTTGATAATCCAAAGAAATATTAGTACCATTTTACAGATGAGTAAACTGAGGCTTAGCAAAATTTTAAAACTCACCAAAGGGCACATAGGAAGAATTTAATCATTTCTCTGGCAAGAAGCCCTGTCTTCACAAATGAGAATATATTAGCTGAGGCTGCATTATAAGAGGGTACTGAGTCCCTCTGTCCCCAATCCAAATATTTGAAGGTTTTTTGGTTTTATTTTGTTTTTTAAAATTCTTTTTGGAACCAAACATTGGATTACTAGACAGCCATCCAGTGTTGCCAAGACGTTATCTGTTTATGGTGTTGTAGTATAATCATATAGTAACAGTTTCTGGGAATATAATATCGCCCTATTGTTTTGCTTTAGTAAATCTGTAGGTGTGTCTAACCGGCAGAATAAGAAAGTAGAAGAAGAAGAAAAGTTGCTGAAGCTCTTTCAGGGAGTAAATAAAGCCCAAGATGGATTTACCCAGTGGTGTGAGCAGATGCTTCATGCCCTTAATACGGCAAATAACTTGGATGGTAAGAATTGGGGAGGGAAACCCAGCATGTGGAATAGCAGAGCAGGACCCACAAAGAGATTGACAATTTGGAATGATGGGCCAAACTCAGGAGGTGAAAGCTAATGGAGATCAAATCCTGTAGATCTGAACAAGAACTCAACTCTCTAATGGTATAATAAGTACTACTTGTGAGAAAAGTCCTGTAATATTGTGCTCAAATAGGTTATCTGTGGTTGCCACAAAGTAAATGCTATCTCAGGCTGTCTTAAAAATGTGCAGGGCAGAGGAGGTCATAGTTCCATATAGGTCATTTAATGGGGGACATTGCCAGACAGTCCAGCTCCAAAGAAACATAACTTATGGTGGAGACAAAGGTTGTCATGGGCAAGAGAAGGCTGAAGTGAAGTGAGATCTTTCCCTTCCTGCCTTTGGGGGATGGGGGTGGGAATCATGTGACAGAGCAAGTAGACTTATTTTATGCTCAAGGAAACTAGGACCAATGACTGGAAATGAAAAGGTTTCAGTGCAATTTGAAGAAAAACTTGCTAATTATTAGTTGATCACGAAGAGAATTCTTTGCCTGAGATTGAAGTGAGTCCTTGCCCCAACCCCAAAATGTTTGCACCAGAGACCAGTCAGCTTGATGTGGAAGGGATTCCTATAACAGATAGGCTACTTTGAACTCGTCCACCTCCAATGATTTAATTAAAAACAATAATCTTTTAGAAACAGAACATTAAAGGAATGGAAGAATTCCTTTACAGCATTGTAACAAAATCTTATATTCTGGAAGAGCCAGGGAAAAAATAACAAATAATGGCCAGCTACCATTCATTAAGCACCTATCATGTGCTAGGCACTTTCTAGCAGTTAGCATATGTTATTCCAATTATTTAACTTTTGCAGTAATTTCATAAGATACTTACACAATGTAGGTGATATTATCCCCATTTTATAAATTAGGAAACAGAGGCTCAGAATGGTTAAGTAACTCATCAAGGTCACACAGCGAGCAAATTTCAGAGTCAGGATTTTAACCCATGTCTGTCTAACTCTTGATACTTGTGCTTTTTCTCCCGCACCACACTGCTTGTATGTTCATTTGATTCCTCTCTAAACATAACGTATGTCAGTGAAGTGAAAGTTCCTAGAGGGTATGACTATATTCTTAGTATCTGTCAAGGTGCCTGATACACATCATAGCACTTAATAAATATTGATTGGATTTAAGGAAAGAAAGAATGAATTTCCAGATAACTTCAGTCTTAGGCAAGCAATTGTTGGAGTCAACATAACATTTAGTGAAACTATACATGCATAATATATCTTTGTTTGACTCTGTGCTATTTGAGATAATTTTGGGCATTGCAGTGACAGTGGGCTTTTTTTTTTTTCCTGCAGAGTAGCTTAAAGAATATTTAACACAATAGCTATATATGTTTTAAGTTTGCATCATTAGAGTCAGCAGTAGGTGTGACAGTATATTAAAAACTGACACTGATTCTTTACAGGTGATATTTCATTGTTACTCTTTATTTCTTTTCTCCTCTCATGTTGCAGTTCCCACTTTTGTTTCTTTCCTGAAAGAAGTAGAATCTCCTTATGAGGTCCATGATTATATTAGGGCCTATTTAGGAGATACCTCTGAGGCCAAGGAGTTTGCCAAGCAGTTCCTCGAGCGCCGTGCCAAACAGAAAGCCAGCCAGCGGCAGCAGCAGCAGCAGCAACAACAGCAACAGCAGCAGCAGCAGCAGCAGCAGCAGCAGCAGCAGCAGCAGGTATAAGCCCATGATTGGCGCCATGCCCCTGTCAGCAAGTAGTAATGCCTTGAAGCATTGAGCAACCAGAGAAATGAAAACTAAAACAAATGATGCCATTTTTGTACATCAAGTGACCATAGCTTCTTAAAATGAGGTAGACTTGATATTTTCAAATGGCATGTCCAGCTTTGTGAATTTCCCAAATGGCCTACTAGTTCCTTTCTCCTTGGTTCATATATGTGCTTCAGTCAGATTGCAGATTCCAATTTGTCACAGATACATTTTTTGAATAGTTAGAAACATTTTTTTGATAGTTAGAAACCTACAAATCTCCAGTGCTCAAGATGCCCTGTTACTCAATATTGACAGCACCTTAGCATGCTGGATATGCCATATATTGTTGATAGGGATGTAAAAGGTATAGTCCGTTCTCATTATTTGTGGTAGTTTGTAAAGTTGCCACTAATGCTGAATTAGCGAATACTGAACTTTTGTTCCAGAGAAAACACCCAGTTAGGTTTCTAGAACTTCTGGTCATAGCATTTTTTGTCAGCTGATCAATACATTACCTTGTTTTATGTGTGTTTCTGTTTGAAGATGCCTTATTTACTATATTGTTGATTCCTTGGACTGAACTCCTGGCCCGCAGCACTACAGCTGCTTACCTCGCACCTGCCTTTTCTCCATAAGCATGT
This sequence comes from Canis lupus baileyi, assembly GCF_048164855.1. Lineage (NCBI taxonomy): Eukaryota > Metazoa > Chordata > Mammalia > Carnivora > Canidae > Canis > Canis lupus. The sequence goes on from NC_132861.1 coordinate 46,243,575, forward strand.
CACAGCCTTTTTGGAACACTAGATAGCACTTAACACTTGGGGGCCATTTTAAACAGTGACAGCACTAACAAGCAAAAATGTGAGCCTCATGACACTACGGAAACTGAAAAAAGATGATCGTTTTTACTGTATGAGAGCGGAGACAAGAAGGTGGAATACTGTCCTGTTCCACCTCAACTGGGAATGTGTTTCCTCAGGCAACTCAGGTTTTTTACTGCTCTGGACATTCACAGTTCAGGAAAACCATAAAAGCCCTGCAAGTTTTGATTTTTGGGGTTATGGATAAATTATAGCCAGTATGTAAATTTGGAAATAGGAATCTGAATAATGAGGATCAGTTGTACAAGTTTTCTAAAAGATGAGGCGGCAAGGCTCATGGAGAGCTTAAGAATATTCATATCCTTCAATCCTATAATTCTGCCACAGATAATGTTTGTTACAGCGGTCATTTCTGGGAATATAAAAGATACAGTGAAGTACATTAAAAATCCGTTTGGGTGGATGGGTTAAACAAGGATCAAGGGAAGGAAAGTAAACAGCACTAGGAGAAATAGAGAATCAGAAGGGAAAACATCGTCTTTACATTTGTGAAGTGGCTGCTCCTGTGTGCTGAAATTGGAGGTGGGGGCCCACGCAATGTGTGCATATGCACATGTAGCCAGGCTCGTCCTTCCATGGTCATTTCTCTACTCTTCCTTCTCGTCCCCCACTGCCACTACCTGTGCCTTCAGCTAGCTCACTGAATCTGATCCCAGTTTAAAATGAATTGTTCTAATAAGGGCAACACTAAGTATGAATGGCTGGTAAACTATTTTGTAGTTGAACCAGTTGGTAGAAAGTATATGGATATTTTGGGGATCTTCTGGGATTGCCAATGGGAATAAAGTACATAATAATTTTGTTTGGTAACATACTGCCAGCTAGTCTGCAGCCTCTGTCCTCTCTGTCCTGGGGCTCAAGACAGAGGAACCTTATGTTTTGGTAGGTGAGGGGTGTAAATTGCTTGAGTACAGAGGTCTATTTTTGATTATTTGCTGTATATTTAATTTCATAGTGGCTGGAGACTCTATGTATACCAGAGAGGTTCTGACAGTTGTGTTGTCACAGTGGGGTGGAAACCTAGAGCTACCAGGATAGGCCTTTTGGAGGCACAGAGCTTAAGTGGGATGTCTGAATCTAAATGAAGGGAAAAGATGGCTCAGTGGACTCCTCTTGGTTTCATTATTACTGGAATCCATGATAGGCTTTCTGTTTTTAATCTCATACTTGATAAGGTGAGGACTAATCAACCATGTTCCTGTCGTGGGCCATACTTGCATCTATTGTGTAACCCCAATTGTGACATCTTCTCTCACAGGACTCTGTGTGGGGAATGAACCACAGTGCACTCCATTCAGTATTTCAGACCAATCAAAGCAACAACCAACAATCCAATTTTGAGGCCGTACAAAGTGGCAAGAAGAAGAAAAAGCAGAAGATGGTCCGAGCAGATCCCAGTTTGTTAGGTGAGCAAAGCCAAAAATCTCAGCTGGGAGTTAGAGGTGTGCAGGTTATAGCAATTTCCTATGTGAATCTCCTGATAGAATGTTTTTCATAAAGGGAAATATTTCTTATACAAAATTAATTTTTTAAGCCACTTCAAAATAAGTAATATTTACTGGGCACATCAGTGCAAGAGTGATGCCTCGTGTGCTATAGGGAATAAGAAAAGTAATTACTTATACTTGTGTGATGCTTTAAACTTTGAAGCCTTATTTCATATATTCTATGAATTTCCCTAGAAGGCCTTTCAGTGTAGTTGGAAAATAATGCTAATGGAGAAAAGGAAAAGTTGTTAAAACTTAAACACTGATTTGTATAGAAACTGACCATAAGTCTAATCAGGTATTCAAATAACTAATATTTGCTGATATTCATTATATATGGGTGTATATGTATATATATATAGAGAGAGAGAGAAAGAGAGAGAGAGTGTGTGTGTATATATATATATATGTATAGATATATATCTATACATATATATATATATGTATAGATATATATCTATACATATATATATATATATTCAGAGTCATTCTGCATTATGAGATCATGTTCCACTTTACCAGTGAGTAAACCAACGCCCTGAGGGTTTAGAACATTTTCTAAAGTCACACCATTATTTAGCAGTGGGGCTGGGATTTCAGAGAAGGCCTGTTTTCTTTCCACTCTTCTGTTAGCCACAACTATTCACGTCTAGCCTTGAGAACCAGAGTCTTCACACAAGACAGCTTCATGGAAACAGTGACACCAGAATTAGGGCTTTGAAAGACTGGCAGGAAGGACAGGCAGTGGTGTTTCTGGAATAATAAACAGTCTAGGCAAGCAGATGCAGACTGCTTGTGTTTCTTAAGTTGGCCAAACAGCTTCACAGACAATGATGAAATTAGAATGATTCTCTGTTTATGAGTGTCAAATAGACTATTAAGAACTGTGTTGTCCAGAGCAGAACGATTATATTGGCAAGATGGCAGGTTGGAGTGTTGGCCCAGGCAGCAGGCTGTGGTATAGACCAGGTAAAAGATCCTGGTGGCCTGGAGAATAGGTAGGGGTTTTGGTAGTAGAGATGGAGAGGAGTTAGATGGGTTTCAGAAACTTAGGGAACTGAATTGGCTGACAAGGGGAATGGAAGGCTTTGGGCAGCAGGGTGGGTAGTGCTGCCATTTGCTAAAAGGATGAGCCCTGGAAAATGGAGCAAGCTTAGGGGGATAACAACACGGTGTTAAAGTGTGTTGTGTGGGTCCAGTGTGGACCCAGTGTGGAATGCCTATGGGACTACAGATGGAGATCCCCTTGTGAAAAAGTAGAGAGCACAGCAGGAAGGAGATTGCCATCCTACCTTGCCCGTAGTAGGGTCTCTGCCTTCCCTCAAAGGTCTCCTACAGTGGAGAAAACAAAATGTTAGTAACAGAAACTTAACTTTGAGGATTGCCCTTTGGAACTGGGGCCTGAAAGCTGGCTTGGGAGCAGAGAGAGACCTGGTGAAATTCTGTTTTCTTCTGCCTGTCTCAGAATTGTATTATTAAGTTACTTATTTTACCTGCCTCAGAAATTTATGTTAAGAATGGATGGAACAGTCTAACATTTTACCCAGTTTTGACAGAAGTGGGTGAAAATAGATTTACAAGTGCCTCTGAAATTCTGGGTGTGGCTTCTACCAAGAAGCCCTTGTTGCTGTTTAGCTGTGTGGCACAGGAACCGTGGACTGTCAGGGGGGTGAGGTAAAAGTTCTCTGAATTAAATATTCAATCTGATTCCATCCCCATTACAGATACCAGAAAGAAAGGGACTTAAAACTCTCTTTGGGGGAATGAGGGTTATTTTAGGAATAGAGTTTAAGGAATACATATTATGTTGAAGGAACAGAAAAAAATATATAAGGAAAAGGGAAATAAATATTCAACAAAGTATTGAGAGAACTCACTTGTGTAGGCTTGGACCTTTTTATGAAAATGTCTTCTCAACTGAATCTCTATCTGAAAATTGCTCTGATGATTACTAACTTCTGCCCCTTGCCTACTCATTTCCACTTACTGCTATTTGTTTTATTGATTCACAGATTGAGAAAAATTAACAAATGTCTGTCATTCACAGTTCCCCATGTACAGAATGAGACAGTTCTAATTTGATCCAAAAGCATCCATTGAGAAAGTAGTCACTAATTAAAAGAGAACTTTGCTTCTAAAACAGACCATCAGGGGATCCCTGGGTGGCTCAGCAGTTTAGCGCCTGCCTTTGGCCCAGGGCATGGTCCTGGGGTCCTGGGATCGAGTCCTGCATCGGGCTCCCTGCATGGAGCCTGCTTCTCCCTCTGCCTGTGTCTCTGCCTCTCTCTCTCTCTCTCTCTCGCTCTCTGCCTCTCGCTCGCTCGCTCTCTCTCATTGATGAATGGATAAAATCTTAAAAAAAAAAAAAAAAAAAAGATCATCAGGGAGGCCCAACCTCATTTTAATGATCCATCGCCTCCATTGTACTCTGTCTTCCTGTAGTTTTTAGAGCTGCCAGATGCCATTGTGAACCAACATCCATTACTTAGATATGATAGATACACACGATGGCATTTTTTTTTTTTTGAGATTTTATTTATTTATTCTTGAGAGACACAGAGAGAGGCAGAGACATAGGCAGAGGGAGAAGCAGGTTTCCTGCAGGGCACCTGATGCAAGACTCGATCCCAGGACTCCGGGATCATGACCTGAGCCAAAGGCAGACACTCAACCACTGAGCCACCCAGGAGTCCCAGTTTGTATTATTACATTTCCACTTTTAGCACATGTAGCTTGTTTTTATTGCAGTTTATCTTTCTTGAGATACATGTGAAGTCAAAACCCTGCTTCGAAATAAAGTAATAGCTCATTTCATAGGCTGTTTGGTCTTTATGTTTTTATATTTATCTAATTAAATTGTTATTTCCAAGTAGGGACACTAAGCCTTTTGTTATTTTCAAGGAAAAAGTCGTGGGTTGTGGGAACACTGTTGATGGGTAGAACTAAGGCTGGGGTTTGGAGCCCTAGCCTCTCCTAATCTTAGGCCTTGTAAGCAGCTTTTACCACAACTTCCTTAGCTAATAGTCATGTTTACATTTTCAAATCGTGATATTTTGAGTCAAGAATAAAATATAATTAAGCTATTTTTATTATGTAAGACTTTTTTTGTTTAGTACTACACTTAAAATGTGTCTTTGTTTGAAAACTTGAACATTAAAAAACAAAAAGGAGGGAGCAGAACACAATATTAACAACTGCTTTTAGGTAGGAGAGCATTGCCTGTTTACTTCTTGATATCCAAATAGCAGCTGAAACAGTTTGAGATTTCATTTAGGGTGGATGAACTGAAAGCTTTTTGAGAGCCGCTCATTACAAAGAAGCCCTGTTAAATAATACTTTTTTATCAATGTTTGATTATGGAGTTAATAGAAAGATTACATACATGTGGTAGATGGGATCAGATTTTCAAAATGTTGGTAGTGTTTGTGAGGACTGCTCATTGCCTTCAGTGGTGGTGCTCATACTGCTTTCTCTAAACCAGATTGCATTTTAGTTAATCAGTATGGCGGACTGAAATTCTTTCCTTTACAAGTCTATTTATAATAGGTTGATTTGAATAAAGTCTATCCTGTGATAGAATATCTAGGGTTGTAAGGATTTGGTAGTGGATCTTCCCTAAAACACCCCCTACCCTCAAATAGCAAAAATTCTTGGCCAAAATTTTGAAAAAACTTTTGACCCAATAAGGGGAAAAAGTATTCCCAGTAGTGAGTGGGACTGAAGTAGTACTACTACCACTTAGATGTCACAGTCATATGGTTGGATAGTTACAAAGTGTTTGGTGTGTGTTATTCCTGCCCCCCCTCCCCAGCCCCCATCTCTGTTAAGATTCACCTCCCGAATGAACTTTCCCCACTAGCCAGCCTGTCTTAGCTTTAACACATGCTCACAGCCCAGATTCTTCTCAGGAATCTCTGACGCATTAGTTTGCAATTCTTTTTTTCCTCCCTACTTAAATTACACCAGAACCCTAAGAAATAAATAAAAACAAAGAATCTCTCATCAGAAGAGCAGAAATACCTCTCTCCAACCTTTATCCTTCCTTCTTCTTTTCTTTAGTATCCCTATGGCATACTAAAATGCAAGAGACTTCTATTCTAGCCCACTGTCTGGAATTCATCCCCACGATTGTCTCGGTGTGGTCACTCATTGCCAATTTTTTCCGGCAGGATTTTCAGTCAATGCTTCATCAGAGCGACTCAATATGGGTGAAATCGAGACTTTGGATGACTACTGAGCACCTGCCAGTGGACTGGCCTTCCTTCTCCTCTCCGCTGACCATGGATTCTCCACCTTTGGACACAACACTTACTCACCATTTACTCTTTATCACTCTGCAACAAATCACAGAACCGATCATCTCAGGCTTTTTCTTCTAGCCCTTTGTGTCCAAGATTCTTTAAACTGTTTTTGTTGGTGAGCATCTCAGACTGTAGATAAGTGGACTGGACCCTGTGTCTTGGGGGTGGCAGTTGGGATTACTCCCCAACAAGGCTGATTTTGGGCAGCACCTGTTTACTGTGCCGTGATTTCATCTACTGTGTCCCAGAAAGTGTGTTGGGATCTGCCAATAGCTATTTACTTTCTTATGTCACCTTTTTCCCTTCTATTTCTTTTCTTCTTCTTTTTAACCCCCTCCCCCACCCAAGGGCAAGGGGTCTAACTGGTGCAATCATGAAGAGAGTTAATGGTAACAGACATTGGCCAGCAGCACCATGCCATGAACTGTGACTTGAGTGTCCGACAAGACAGTCAGAGCACCCCCAGTCTGAAGGTTGCATTGCCACTGCTAACTTTGGGATTGCATCAGAAGAGGCCCTGAGTGGGGTGGAGTTTAGATTGGATTGGTTTGATGTTGCACACCCCTCGCCTGTTCTTTCTGAACATCCTTTCGGAGAAAGGATTCATGTTTTTCTTCATTAGATAGTGACTTCCAAGCAAGCTGACTTCTCCCTTAGCATATGCCAACCTGATTGGACAAAGGAAACCCTATGGCCTGGGAGAAGGACTTATTCTTAATTTTTCCTTTCTTACAAAAACTGATTTTTCCCATAAATATTTTTACTTCAGAGGACTAGGACCAGTTTGTTTTGGGCCTTTCTGCTGAAAATTTGTCTCGTTTAAGAGGCAGCTAGGATCTTTACCATATGTATGAATTTGTATAATTTCACTTTGGATAGGGATAAACTTTTGCTTCTGATAAAAGCCCGGAATTTCATCTGGTTCCTCAGAGCATTGCGTGTGTGTCTTGCTGTGGCCCCAAAAGGTTTTGTTTAAAGATTCTGGAGTGGCAAGTTGTTTGCCTTTTCTGAAAAGAAAACATACAAAACCTGACCATCTTTAAGACCTTCATCCATGGGAAACCACTACACAGGAGAATGCAGTGGGATGGAGGGGATGGGAGAGAATGGGAGAGAGAAGCCTGGTCTGGCTTCTGATCATGGCCTCCTAATACCCCTTCACTTCAATTATAAATGTATTCAAGCCCTATTTATAAACAAACACTCTTCCTGCCTCCCCAACCCCGGCAGAACATCACCTGGAATTGCCAGTCACACTTTGGTCTGGAGCCATTGGACCGTCCGTCCCTGTGTGAGAAGTGCTGTGGTTCGGGTGGCTCCTGGTAGAGCACCTTTTCTTTCTGTCATCATTGCCTGAAGAAGGCTGGAGTTGCTCTGAGAGCATTTTGGTTTTGGCTGATTATATTTGGTTTCTATTTTTATTCTTTTGGATCACCATTCTCCCTATCCCTTCTTGCCTCCTTCCCTCCCTCCCTCCCAAACATGTACAATAACTATACAGAGACTGCTACAAACTTGTATATAGTTTTTGGATCAAATAGCATGAGGAGATGGGGAACCATTAAAAGTTGGGACTCCTGCTCTCCTTTGCTTTGTAAATTCAAAAGTGGGGGGGTGGGGAAGAGGGATAGTTAAAATGTTTACAAAACTTTAAGCTCCCTCGGAATTTTGCCAGTGTGGAGGAAAATAAAAAAAGAACTTAAATAAAACGTGGTGGTATTCTGTCTGAGTGCCTCTTGTACTCACCTTTGTCAAGGCTAAGTCTTGCACTAAACCGTTCTCTTGGCACCGTGGAGACGCTCCAGACACGTGAGCCCCTGAGACATGGAGGCAGCCATGGCCTTTCCTGCCAGGGTGTGGAACACTGGCTGGTTCTGTATTTGGGAATGTAGAGGTCAAGATAAACATGGTAAGTTTGACCAAATGTCTTTACTCCTTTCACTGTCCCTTTCTGCTGACTTGTGGATGGTCTCTTGCCCTCATACCACAGACACACCCTCTGAATGTTCCTTCCAGAGCCTACCCACACCTTCCAAACTGGACTCCACTGTGTGCTTGTTCAGGGAAAATAAAAATAAATTAAAAATTAAAACACAAACATTTGGGGTGGGGTAGGCAGATTTGGGGTAGCAAAGTCATTTTTATCATGGAACATTGCATTTACTTCACCAAGAACCTTGCTTCTACTTGAGGAATTTCCCACTTAGTGGAAAGAAACCACCCCTCCTGCTCTTTCTCACATTCTCATCTGTTCACGGACTTCCAACTACCACATTCTGTCCCTTTCAATAAATTTAATTTGCTAATTATCTTAACTCTTAGTTTTAAAGTATTTGTTTTGTACATGGTTTGCTTTTACTTAATTTGGAGGCTTAAAAAAAAAAGACCATACCCAGACCAGATAGCTTTATTATGGAGACTTTCCCCTAGGTGGTGTTCTCAATACTGTTGCTACATTACAAATTACTCCAAACTTACTTAGAACAACCTCTTCATTTTGCTGGTAACTTTATGAGTCCTTATTTTAGGGAAGGGCTCAGCTGGGGAGTTCTCCTGTGAGGTCTCCTGATTGTGGCCATATGTCAACAGGGCTGTGATCTTAGAAAGATTTGATAAGGTTGGCCAAGATGGATCACTCATGTTAGTGGCATTCGATTCTGGCTGTTGGCTGGGAGCTCAGCTAGCTTCATAGCTAGAGGAACTATATATTCCTCATCAGCATATCTTCAGAGTAGTTGGACTTAGGTGGCACTGGGCTCCCTGCCAGAGGAGAACCAAGCAGAGGCTGCATCACCTTTTCTGCCCTAAACTCAGAAGTCATATAGTGTCACTGTCAAAATCCTCACACAGCTACTGAGACTCGGGGCTGGAAACATGAGACCCTTTCCATCCTGATGGAAGAAGTAAGGTCACATTGTCGGAAGAGCATGTGGGGTGGGAGATGTCCTTGCCATTTTGGGTAATTATCTGCATAAAATTAGTTTATGCATATACATCAAGGAACTTTAACTCTCCATTGGCTCTGAGTTGAGGGATTACTTTAAATCCCTCAGGATAGATTAATAGTACTTCTGGCTTTATCTTTTAAGCAACCATTTTATAAATATGTAGTAGTGTATCCTTCTACAAACAGTATTTTTTTTAATTGATCAGGTAAAGAATTGGAATTTTTTTTTTAAAGATTTTTATTTATTCATGAAAGACACAGAATGGCAGACACAGGCAGAGGGAAAAGTAGGCTCCATGCAGGGAGCCCAGTGTGGGTCTCAATCCTGGGACTCCAGGATCACACCCTGGGCCAAAGGCAGGTGCTAAACCGCTGAGCCACCCAGGAATCTCTGAAATTTATTTTATACAAAGTGCCCTCTCTGCATTATTAATAAAAATAAAAAGTCTATATGTCTGACAGAAATGCTACCGTGAAATGAAGCTATTTCTCTCCTGTGCTTCCAGTGTGTGGGAAGTAGAATTTCCTCACAAGAGCATCAGGCATGCACACTCCAGACAGTAAGTTCTAACCAAGAGCATATTCCAGATGGAAGCTGGAGCTCCTGGTTGATGGGTTTCATGGAGCAAAAAGAAAGCCCAGCTCTGGAGATAATGGAATTGGCCCTGCTTTGAGTATAGGCGGTTCCTAATGAGTCTCCTTGCTGGGACGGTGGGGAGCCTGGGAACCTCGAAGCAGCCAGATGTGTGATGTTTATTTTAGGGATGTCATTGGATGTCCTGGGAACGAAGAACCTATACAGCTCTTGGTAGTGCCACTTGTGGACTAGGAACCTGCAAGGGGGGAGTTTCCCTCTGGGGATTAGTCATTGGGAATGTTTTGCAACTAAAACAACATAGCTATGCTTCACTGTATGGGAGGAACAGCACATAGATGCCAGGAAGCAAGGGGAGAGAAGTGGGCTTTTTCCCTGACTGCTGCAATGTAGCCTAAAATCTATCATTCCCCCCGTTTTGTTGCTGGCAAAGGGATGACACCATGAGGATGAAACTCATAATAGCTTCAATACTCAGTTCAGGGACACCTTGGTAGCTCAGTGGTTGAGTGTCTGCCTTCGGCTCAGTGCGTGATCCCAGGTCTGGGGATTGAGTCCCTCATTGGGCTCCCTGTGAGGAGCCTGCTTCTTCCTGTGTCTCTGCCTCTCTCTCTGTGGCTCTCATGAATAAACAAAGTCTTAAAAATTCAGTTCAGATCTTAAGCAGAGCCATAATTTCTTAAAGATTGTTTCCTTTCTCCTCAAGTGTAGGAGTGGTAGATTAGGAAAAATTACTTTTTCCTTTGAATTCCTCTTTTAGAGCAAGAAATGGTCCTGAAAATTGTTGGTGGGTTAGTATTAGGTTTGGTTGCATATAGAAGGTGAAAAGCAAACAAAGTGACTTAAACAAGATGGTTTATTTCTCAAGTGAAATCTAGAGGCTGGCATGTTGCTCAGGGACCTGGGTTCTTCTGTTTCACCATCCTGATTGTGGCTTCCATACTCATGGTCACTCTTGGTCCACGGTGACTACTAGAGCAACAGTCATCAGCCCAATATTCCAGGCAGGAGGAGGGAGTGGGGTGAGGCAAAAGGAGCACTCCTCCCTGCTTAGTCCTCCATAAATAGGAGCTTTTTTGGGAGTCCTTCCCAATGTCTAAAGTCTTATTGGTTAGAACATAAGTATGTAACTATAGTTCGTTGCAAGGAAGACTGGAAATTTGGAGATTTTAGTTGACCGCTTTACCACCCCAAATACCATTGGGGTGCTGTTTCTAAGAACTGGGGAGAATGGATATTGCATTGGTGGTTAGTCTCTAACACTAATTTGCTCTAATTTTCTGTTTTGAAGTTGGAAAAATTGGGGATCGTTTGTACACATTGATCATGGGAAAGGAAGTCTAGCAAACTACCCCAGTTTGGTCTGTGGACTGAGGATCTCAGTGTTTTCCAATGAGGAGGTTCTTTTTCCATTCTTGTGCAGAGCTGGGGTACCAGAGCAATTTCCAAAGGCCCAGCCTTGCTGTGTTTGGCATCTCCTACTTCTGCACAGAGTCTGGATTTGGGGTGGGGTTTTTTTTTTTTTTTTAAGGTATCCTGTGGAGTGAACCTGCAACTGGTTTCATGAATGGAGTTGCTGGAGTCAAACTGTCAGATATGAATGTTGGTCCTACCACCTACTTTGGGCAAGTATTTTTTCCCTATCTGCAAAATGGAAACTATCAAGTGGTTATGATCAATAATTTAAAATGCAGGGCATCCCTGGGTGGCTCAGCGGTTTAGCACCTGCCTTTGGCCCAGGGCGTGATCCTGGAGTCCCGAGATCAAGTCCCACGTTGGGCTCCTGGCATGGAGCCTGCTTCTCGCTCCTCCTGTGTCTCTGCCTCTCTCTCTCTCTCTCTATCATCTCTCTCTCTCTCTCTCTATCATGAATGAATGAATGAATGAATGAGTAAATAAATAAATAAATAAATAAATAAATAAATAAATAAATCTTTTAAAAAACTTAAAATGCAAGTGCATGGTATAGTGCCCAGTGCATAAAATACTTGATAAATAGTGTTTGTAGGCCATTTTGCCAGAGTGAAGGGAGTTTGTAGGCTCATGTAGGCTCAATACGGTAGACTATTATTAAATAGGGATAAAATTTCTCTTGGACATCTTAATATTAGTGCATAGAAGTAGCCCGCAGGGAGGCAGTGTGGTACAGGTTCTATATGAAGCTGTATGTCAGCTAGCACCAGATCATCTGTGGAACTTGAAGCAAAAATCATTCCTTAAGCTCCATGACCAGAGTTTCTAATTTGGAGTGGGACCTAGCATTGGAAATTATTTTGAAGTACAGAATGGGCAGTCTGTGAGTAGAGAAGTGTTGCCTACCTGATACTGCTCTGACCTCCAGAGTTTGTGAGTGCGATCTGTGTGTGCATCTACACATCTTTGCAGCATACTGCCAACCCACACTGTTTTCAGATTTAACACTTGTGTTTCAGCATGGGTTCTGGATGATATATGATAATCAACCTTTGCAGTTTTCCTGAAGCAGAGTTAAGTTGAAATGCAAGTATGGTGAGCCTCATATAGGGCTTAGTCACTTACCTAATTTTCTGACTCTCTAGTAACATGAAATTAAGCCTTAGATGGCTCAGGGTCCCATCATAAAACAAATATTCAGTCAAAAGAAATGGAAAAATGTTGGTGTTGAAAAGGTTAGTAGCAAAATGGATAAAGGTAAAGTTACTGAAGGATTGATCAGTAATTGTAGGGAAACCATTAACACCATATTCAGTGATCCCATCAGTCATTCTGTCCATTTCTAGGTGATTCTTTTTTTTTTAATAAATTAATTTTTTATTGGTGTTCAATTTACCAACATACAGAGTAACACCCGGTGCTCATCCCGTCAAGTGCCCCCCTCAGTGCCTGTCACCCATTCACCCCCACCCCCCGCCCTCTTCCCCTTCCACCACCCCTAGTTCGTTTCCCAGAGTTAGGAGTCTTTATGTTCTGTCTCCCTTTCTGATATTTCCCACACATTTCTTCTTCTAATGTCTCTCCAGTTCACTTAACAATCTCACCTGGATACTGTGTGTGTGAACATGAATATAGAAAAATTGGTTTATATCTACAAATATATAAAGCAAGGAGAAGGGCCCCTGGCCGGCTCAGTTGGTGGAGCATGCAGCTCATGATCTCAGGGTGTGAGTTTGAGCCCCATGTGGGGTGTAGAGATTACTAAGAAATAAAATATTAAAAAAAAAACCCTCTTAAGAAGAGAGTAATACCATCTAAAATAGGCAGTGAATAACATATACTTAGCTGCTACAGTTCTTGTCTCTGTACCAGCTCACAAGCTATGGGTGATAATGTACAACTTATTTCCTTATTTCTCATTCCATGTTCTTTTGCCCTGTACCTTCATTCTCGAGGGGTCTGAATCCTTAATAGTCCTGAGGTTATTGCAACTTTTGTCTTTAATTAGCTTCCCCCCCATCCCAAGTTCAGGTTTTCTTATTAATGAAAAATTTCAAACCTACATAGAAGTAGACTAGTGTTAGGAGTGTCTAGGAAGTCCCATGATCTGAGTGCCAGCAGATTCTGTCTAGTAAAGGGCCCTCTTCCTGGTTTGCAGACAGGCATCTTGCTATGTCCTTGGGTGGCAGAGAGCTCATGTCTCTCTTTATCCACCTTTTGACATTTATTTATAAAGAATTTATTTTTAAATTAAGATTTTTATTTTATTTCCAGTATAGCTAACATGCAGTGTTATATTAGTTTGAGGTGTACAATATAGTGATTCTGCCATTCTATACATTACTCAGTACTCATCAGAATCAGTGTACTCTTAATCCCCTTTACCTATGTTCACCCATTGTCCCCCACCCCCGCCCCAGCTCCCTCTGGTAACCATCAGTTTGTTTTCTCTAGTTGAGTCTGTTTCTTAGTTTGTCTCTCTATTTTTCATTTGCTCATTTGTTTTGTTTCTTAAATTCTACGTGTGAGAGAAATCATATGTATTTGGTTTCACTTAGCATTATACTCTAGCTCCATCCACGTGGTTGCAAATGGCAAGGTTTCATTCTTTTTTTATGGCTGAGTACTATTCCATGGTGTGTGTGTGTGTGTGAGAGAGAGACATCTTTATCCATTCATCTTTTAATGGACATGGGCTGCTTTCATAATTTGGCTATCGAAGACAATGCTGCTGTAAACGGGTGCATATATCCCTTTGAATTACCGTTTTTGTATTCTTTGGGTAAATACCCAGTAGTGTGATTACTAGATCATAGGGAGGTTCTAGTTTTAATTTTTTGATGAACCTGCACATTTTTCCACAGTGGCTGCACCAGTTCCATCCTCACCAACAGTGCAAAAGAGTTCCCCTTTCTCCACATCCTCACCAACACCTGTTGTTTCTTGTGTTGTTGATTCTAGCCATTCTGACACATGTGAGGTAATATCTCATTGTGGTTTTGATTTGCCTTTCCCTGATAATGAGTGATTTTGAGCATCTTTTCTTGTGTCTTTTGGCCATCTGGATGTCTTCTTTAGAGAAATGTTCATTCATGTCTTTGTTGAGTTGTATCAGTTCTTTATACATATTGGATACTAATCCTTTATCTTTCAATCTTTTAAAGATCATCTTTCCCTTTGTCAGGGCCCTACTCTCATGACCTAATTTTTTTTTTAAGATTTTATTTATTTATTCATAAGAGATACAGAGAAAGAGGCAGAGACCGGCAGAGGGAGAAGCAGGCTCCCTGCAGGGAGCCCAATGTGGGACTTGATGGGAGAGTTCTGGGATCAAGCCCTGAGCCAAAGGCAAATGCTCAACCGCTGAGCCACCCAGGCGTCCCCCCTCATGACCGAATCTAACCCTAATCACCCCCAAAGGCCCCATTTCCAAGCACCATCACTAGGCTTCAACATAAGAATTTGGGGGGACACAAACAGTTACAGCAACTGGTATTAACAAACTCCTACCTAACATAATCCAGCTTCAACAATTGACATTTTACCAATTTTGTTTTATTTCACATTTTTATTTTTTTTTAAAGGTAGGGAGGGGCAGAGTGAGAGGGAGAGAAAATCTTAAGCAGGCTCCATGCCCAGTGTGGACCCCGACAATGGGAATCAGTCCCACAACCCTGAGATCATAACCTGAGCTGAAATCAAGAGTTGGACACTTAGCTGACTGAACTATCCAGGTGCCCCCTTCTTAGACTATTTTAAGACAAATTCTAGATATGTCACATATTTTAATGTGTGCGGTAACAGATAAGGATGCCTTTTTTTTTTTTTAAGTTTTGTTTAAGCTCTCCACCCAACATGCGGCTCGAACTCACAACCCTGAGATTGAGAGACACATGCTCTTCTGACTGAGCCAGCCAGGCACCCTAATGAGTATGCCTTTGAAAAAAGAAAAGAACAGGGATGCCTGGGTGGCTCAGCGGTTTGGCGTATGCCTTCAGCTCAGGGCATGATCCTGGAGTGCCAGGATCGAGTCCCACATTGGGCTCCCAGCATGGGGCCTGCTTCTCCCTCTGCCTGTGTCTCTGCCTCTGTGTGTCTCTTGTGAATAAATAAGTGAAATCTTTTTTTTTTAATAAGTAAAATCTTTAAAAAAAAAAAAGACTATTATGCGAGTATCACATTAACCATGTTGATAATTAATATCTAAACCCAGTCCATATATCATTTTCTCATATTGTCCTAAAGGTGTCTTTTTTAAAAGTTTGAACCAAAATCAAAATGAAGTTCATTTGGTGCAATCCAGTTCCTCCTCAAAAATGAAATTGAAAAAATGGAATCATTTATCCATGGAACATCCTATATTGGATTCGGCAAGGAGCATCCTTTATAGTATCAATTAACTCCTCTCTCACATTTTCTGTATATTAGGAGTCAGATCTAGAGGCTTGACTATATTCAGATTCTCCCTTTCCCTTCAAGGAATACTTCATTGCTGGCATGGTGTACATCCTGTTGCATCCCATCAGTCATGTCAGCAAGTGGTTTTGTCTGGCTGTCCCATATTTTCCTTATGTCAAAATTCATCAGTCCGTCCCATGGCTGTAGAGTTGACTCACCCATTATAACCGGTCTGTTGTTGACCATTCATGTAGCAGTTTTAACATTCCTCAATGGTATAACCGTCTGTTATATATAACCGGTCTGTTGTTGACCATTCATGTAGCAGTTTTAACATTCCTCAATGGTCATTGTCTAGGTCCTATTATTGCATCATTTGTTATTGAAAAATAGTGACCCTTGGGAGGAAAGGGAGACCTTATTTTGAGTAATTCAAGACTTAGAACTTGGAAGAAGAGTGGAAAGAACTCCAACGTGATTTTCACTCCCAACTGCTAACGTCTTACCGTATCTGCTTTATCAGTTTTTCAGGATAATCAGTTTTTCTTAATGATGACTCTCTGTATTTATTTATGAACCATTTGGAAGCAAGCTGCAGACATGTCCCTTACCCCTAAACATTTCAGGGCGTTTCCTTGAAACAAGGACATTTTCTTACATAACCACAGTGTAATTATTAAAATTAGGAAATAAATTATATAATGCTATTAATTAATATTTAGGTTTCATTCATATTTCACCAATTGCTCTGCTAATATCTTTTATAAGGAGAAAACAAAAAGGTGCAGTACGCTATCCATGATCACTTTCTGTATTTAGTCGGCATGTTCTTGAGTCTTCTCTAACCTGGAATGGTTCCTCTGTCTGTCTTTGTCTTATCTGGACATTTAAGGATGTAGGACAATTGTTTTGTTGAATGCCCCAATTTGTGTTTGGTGTTTTCTCAGGATTTGGTTGAGATTATGCAATTGGGCAGGAATAATACAGAAATGATGTTACGTCCTCAACGCATCATAACATATGATGATGTTGGTTTGAACCATTACTGGTGATGTTAATTCTAATCCCTTGATTAAGGTGGTGTCTGCCTGGTTTCTCCACTGAAAGGATTTTTTTATGGGAGATACTATGAGACTTTGTAAATATTCGATTCCTCATCAAACTTTTAAAAAAAGAATTTATTTATTTATTTATTTATTTATTTATTTATTTATTTATTTATTTATTTAAGAGAGAGCATGCTCATGAGAAAGGAGGAGGAGCAGAGGGAGAGGGAGAAGCAGGCTCTCAGCTGAGCAGGGAGCCCAATGTTCAATCCCAGGACTTGAGCTAAAGGCAGACACTTAGCCTACTGAGCTACCCAGGCACCCCTCCTCATCAAACTTTTATTCACTAGTTTAAGCAGCCATTGATTCTTGCTTGAACAATGAATACTTGCCATACTTTCCTTTTATACTTATTAGCACTCTGTTACAAGGAAGAGCTTTTCATGCACACACGCACGTGTGTGCACACACCCATGCATGCCTGTGCATACACTATAGGTTAGAATCTGATAGTATTTTTCATGCATAGATTGTTCATTTGGTGCCCCTCCAACTTGGCTCTCCCTCATTTTTTGAGCACTTCTTTCTTCATGAGATATTCTAGACTCATCATCTACTTTTCCTTTCCCATATTTGGAATTAGCCATTTTTCTAAATCTGTTGCTTCTGTAAGGAAGCCTGAAGATTTATGAGTGGAAGAGTCTCAAATTTGTTTGAGTCTACCCAAACATCCCCATTCCAAATCTCAAGGTCTCACTCCTGTCCAATCAGTGCTATAGGTTTCACCTGAGAAAATTGACACAGCTGTGAATTCAAGACTGTAGTTCTGCAATTCACACAGATTTGGGGCCTGATCTGTAGCCAGTTATGCCCTGTATCCACAAGAAATAAGGTTTTAAAAAAGATTTTATTTATTCATGAGAGACAGAGAGGCAGAGACATAGGCAGAGGGAGAAGCAGGCTCCCTGTGAGGAGTCTGTAGGACTCAGTCTCAGGACCTCAGGATAATGACCTGAGCCAAAGGGAGATTCTCAAACACTGAGCCACCCAGGTGCCCTGAAAAAAAGATATTTTTTAAAGGCTGTCACAAAAGGGCTCTAGTTCTTTGATCATGACTTGGCTTTCAAATTTAAAGCCTGAACTTGTCATTTTCTGTGAACACCCACTACAGTAAAACAAGTAGCCAATTCATTTCACTGTCCTATTGATCATATCATCATCACCTCTATAAACATCAAGTACAGTATCTACTTGATCTTTTAAGCCTTGTCTTCAGTAGGCACTTCATGCAAAACAACCACATGAGTCTTAACATATGGCATGCCACATGTTACCAGATCAGATTTTCTACTGGCAATCAGGTCTTCTGTGCATTCAAACTCAAACATGGTGGCAAGCCAAACTCAGAAACACATCTTTGAGGGCCTGTTTCTCAGGATCATTCCAGGTGCAAAGCTCTGTATTAGGGTCTGACTTGGAAACAGGATTCACTCTAGGTATTTCAGACAGAAGAGATTTAATGCAGGGATATATTTTAAGGATGTCTAAAGGACTGAAGGAGTAGAAAAGGGAAAAGGGAAGGGAAGTTTACTTATAAGTTGACAACTGCACCTAGACAACCGACATCAGCCAGGGCTAAAGAAAGATTCCTCAGAGGCCACAGCACTTTTAACTAATGCTCCTGGAATTGGATTTCAGCTGCCTAGCAAGGACCCAGAACCTGTACTTCCAACTTTATGTGGCTGCCCCCAAAGCCACCATCACCTAACCTGAGTCCCTGATGTTCTTAGAGCTGTCAGAGAGTGTCACTTCTCCCATCCCACCTTGTATCTCACAAGTGCCTCCCATTAGCAGGTGCTAACAGGAAGTCAGCTAGAAAGGAAGTTTCAAGTGTCCTTGAAAACTGTCATTTTGAAACTGTAGTTATCTGACTACATTATGCTGCTTCATTACATTGCAGGGCACAAAAAGTTGAGGATGGGAGCCTGGGGAGTAATAAGGCAACATACATGAATAAGCAAGTGAGAAGATGCTCAATGTTAACTCCATCCCAGAAATCCCAATGGATTGAATCCAAATACTGAGTTCCTGTTGCATGCTGGGCATGGTGGTGCTAGGTTCTAGAGATGCATTGGTGAACAAAATACAGCCCTTGCCATCCTGGGATTTATAGTCACATAGTGGGGATAGGCAAACTATAAACACTTCATCTAATGGCAATATTACCTCTATCTGACAAAAGATTTTTATTTTGGATACACACACAACCCAAACAAAAATAAATGTAAAAAGATAGACTACTCTAATAAATGGCAATGAAAATTGAACAGACCATTCACAAAAGAGGATACTCCTTTGGTCGCTGAATATGAAAAGGTGCTCAACTGTGTTAGTCATGGAAATGCAACCACAATGAGGCACCATTAAATACCTATCAAAATGACTAGAAAATGAAAGACTGGCATTGCCAGGTATGGGTGAGGATGTGGAGCCACTGCTTACAGTACTCATAAGAGTATAAACTGGAACACTTTGGAATAGTGCTCAGCAACATCTGCAGAAGCTAAACACTACCTACCCTCCGACCTAGCAACTCTGTCATTAGGTTTATAACCAAGAGAAGTTAGCGTGTATTTTCACCAAAAGACATGTACAAGCATATTTATAGGAGCTGTATTCATAGAAGTTCAGACCTGGAAATAACCCAAATAGACACAGGTAAATGGCAAAATGGATAGAAGCATGGTTAAGTTGTGACATATTCATATAACCGAATACTACTACTATTCAATAAAAACAAAAAAGCTGCTACATGCAGCAATGTAGATGAATCTCACAGAATCTCGGACAACAACAAAAAAGCCAGTGAAACAAGTTCATGTCCTATGATTCCATTTATTTGAAGTTCAGGAATAGACAAAACTCAACTATAGTGACAGAAGACAGAATTGTGCTTTGGAGGTACTGATGGGTGGACACAGGAAGGATGCTACTGATGTGCTGGAAATGTTCGATATTGATTAGGCTGTTTGCCCTGGTGTATACATTCATAAAAGTTCCTCAAACTGTAAACATAAGAACATAAGATTTGTGCATTTCACAGTATATATGTTATTCCTCAGAAAATTCACCAAAAAAAAAAAAAAAAAAAAACGGTGAAAGAAATGAGAATCTTATGTATATGTAAGTGCTAGAAAGAAATGATGTGATGGGTAGATGGGAGGCTGACTCATTAGGACTTGAATGGTGATGAGATAGGTACATACTGAGCTGAGGGACTGCCTTTTGGGAGATGGGATGGCAAGTGGAAAGGCACTGTGACAGGACCACGTTTGCTACGTTGGAGGAACCTAGTCAAGGCCAGTGGACTAGAATAGCGAGCAAGGCCAAGGGAAGCCTTTAAGGTGACTTTTCTAAGTTCAGGGAGAAAGCATGAAGAGTGTGAGGTAAGGGGTGCTGGCAGTACTTTCTGAGAGATTAGACAGGAGTAAGGGAGAGAAAAACCTTTGATGACTTTTAATTATGTGGCTAGGACATCTGGGAAGATCTGGGGCTGGGTTCCACTGACTGAGCAGGACTGGAGAGGCACTGGAGTCAGGGTTGGTTTGGACACGTTAAATTACATATACTTTTTAGATACCCATGGAGCTTTTGGGGAGGCCGTGGGTGGTCCGGCTGAAGTTCTGCACCACACCCAGGGTGGGCACAGATGCCAGGAGCACACAGGTGGTGTTTCAAGTCTCAGATACCTGAGAGAACAGAGAGCAAGAAGAAGAAACAAGGCAAAGTTTAACGACATGAGCTTTTCTGGAAAGACTAGAGCTACTGAGGGTTTGGATTGAAACTGCGTTAAAAGTGCTTCTTTCACAAACCCTGACGAGTGCTGTCTCCCCACCAGGCGTCGGAGCCCAAGAGTGAGCTGACTCTGTGCAGTGCTGACTGCCTGGGCTTCAGTCTCTCAAGCCAGGGCCACAGGCACTAAAATGCAGATCCCTGGGCCTACCCATGACCCCCTGAAACAGAGTGCTGGAGGCATCTGCATTTTCCAAGTAACCTGGGTGAGTCTTTTTGCACATTGAAGTTTGAGAATCTTTCTTCCAGTGGTTGAGAGTGTGTGTGTGTGTGTGAGAGAGAGGGAGAGAGAGAGACAGAGAGAAAGAGAGAGAGAAAGAGAGAGGGCTGTGGGGAGGGAGAGAGGCAAAGAGAGAAATTTCCTCTTTCTTTCCCTCTCTGAGGGTGGGGCTACTTTGGAGTTCAGGAAAGCAGTCGGTTCTGTAAGCTTTGCTCTGTGTCTGTGTGTGTGTGTGTGTGTGTGTGTGCGCGCTGATGTGTGGGGGGCGGGCACGGTGTCCCAGGAGGACAGAGTTTGCATTGATGAAAACCCTTCCCAGCCCTTTGATAGCTCTTTCCCGCCGCTCTGAAGTTAACTAGCTCAGTCGTCGGTGCACCCTGCTCTCCAGCTGCGCACCCTCACAGGCCAGGATGGCATTCTGTCTGGCCCTACGCATGGCCCTGCTGCTCCTCCCCGGGGTCCTGGCCCCCGCAGTGCTCACAGGTAAGGGTGCTCCCTTGACTCTGCTGCCACCAGCCGCCCAGGGCCAAGAAGCACCTTGGGCCACATTCTCCATTGCCTACTGGGCAGAGGCCCTTCATAGGAGATGGGGCAGCTGTTTGGGGCGATTCTGTGGAGGGCTCCTATGGATAGGCTGCCAGGAGCCGAGTCGATGTCCTGGGAATTGCTAGCCACGGGGACGATGGCCCGTGAAGCAGGGGGGTGATTTACGGAGCAAGGCCAGGGACGTTAGCTGCCTGGGGGACGTGGGGATTACCCCAGCATGCTAAAATCTGAAGGTTTCAGACCTGGGAGTCAGGAGCAGGCATCAGGCACAAGGCAAGCGGCTGAAGGACCAGAGGCCCCAGGCTCCTAGGCAGAAACTACAGAGCTCTGTTGTTTTACTTTTCAACCCTGCAAGCCCTTCTCTGCTGGCTTTATGAAATGTCCTTCCAGAGTGAGGACTCAGGTACTATTCCCAGCCCATGAGAAATTCCAGAAAGAGCAAGGGCCTGAGACTCCTTGGCAAAATCATGATGAGGACACTGGACTTAGCCTCAGTACTGAGGATGAAATGGCTGGGTCGGGGGTCTGGTGAGAAGGAAAGTCCCAATAGGCTTGGGGTGGCAGGCTCCCTGGACCTGGGGCATGGTGCTAGGGCCCTCTGCTGGGAGGGGCTGGCCCCATCCAGCTTCAAAGCTCAAGAGAGAAATAGCACAGACAGGTCCTGAATAGTCTTCACCCTGGAAGAAAGCAATCTCTGTTGGCCATGAGGAGAGCCAAAATAGAAATATTTCAGGGCCCCTGTGTGTAAGACAGTGTGTGGGAGGGGGTCCTGGGCTGGAGAAAGGTGTGGGTAGGAGACCCTGGGAGACCTTCTCTGCAGCATAGGCTTTGGGGGAATGTCTGTGGATCTATCAGGGTGTCAAGTGGATGCCAGCCACCTGAGCATGGCGCTGGGGAGAGTTGCTGGGGGGTGTGAGGCCTAGTGGGACAGCCACACACTCAGGCACACACACCAGGGAGAAATGGGTGATGGTGAGTTGCTTGTGGGCATCCAGGCCTCTCTAGATGCCCTAGGAAGAAGAAGCCTGGCTTTGCTTCTGGCTGTGTTTACCAGCTGTTTCTCAGCTTCTCTGTACATCTCATCTGTATCACGGTGATAACTGCAGTCAGTAGCTCTGCCTCCCTTGCAGGGGACCATAGGACTACCAAATTCAAACATAAGAGCTTTCAGGATGGGCCAGGCCTCCTGTAGCACCCAGTAACTGTTGGGGACATGACTAAATGTCCCCAGCCCCTCCTCTGGGTGCAGGGTGGTCTTGGGGCAAAAACACCTCCCTCATGTAGGCTGGGAAGGTGCCCAGCCTCCCTTTATATGGGAGATGAACCAGTTGGGCAAGACGGGCTGGTGTGATGCCCCAGGAACTGGGAGAGTGACCTGAATGTAGGATGGCATCTTCTATGGACTAGACCTTGAGACTGTGGTCCTTGTAAATCCTCCACACCCACCCAACCCCTGCCCAGTGGTCAAAGTGGGTAGAGGTGAAGGTGCTGGCGCCTGCCTGCCCAGGTTCTGGGGCCGCCTGGGGAGCTCCTGTCCAGTTTCTTGTTCCCTGAGTAGCCAGCTCTCCCTGCCTAGGATACTGGCCAGAAGCCCTGGATCAGGCTGTGCATACACAGGCTGGGTGGGTGGGCTTTGTCTGCTGCCACAGGAATGTTTGGGGACGTGTTTGGCATCTCTAGGACCTCACCTGGCCTCACCTCCCTCCACGTGTCCTACCAAGAACAGGCAGGCCAACTCCACCCTGGAGTCTTTGGGGTTTTGGCTGGCTGTTGTTCTTCCTGCCGTTCTGTGAGGGAGGATGTTTGGGAGGTTCTCAACTACCCCACTCTGGGCTAGAAGCTCTGAGCAGGTGTGTACAAGGCCTAACAGGCCCCCTGCCCTTTGCTTGGTGGGCTGGGGTCCTGCAGCAGGCACGCAGGGAAGGAGTGGCTCTGTGGCTGAGGTCCAGGTCCAGCCTCCTGGCCTCCCTGTCGGTTGCCTGTGGCTGCAGCTAGTGGGGCAGGAGGAGCAGGCCAGGTTGAGCAGGCGGGAGGCCAGGGCAGCGATGAAAAGGCCCTTCATGGCTGGCACAAAGGCTGTCTGTGAGCTTGGGTGCCTGGCCTCACGGCCCTGTGGTCAGAGCGAGTGTTAAACAAACCTATTTACCGAAAGGCAGGGCAGCTGGAGGCGGTGGGACCAGGGAAGAACCCACTGTGCCCGGGCTTGTGGCAGGGTCACAAGCCCCCCCCCCTTCTGGTTTCCTTGGTCAGAGTCACAGGACTTGCTAACCCTGGTCTATCACAGGTCCCCCTTGGTCCTACCCGTCTCTCTGTTCTCACTTAATATCCCATTGGGGCTCACAGCTCACCTTCCATACCTGGGACTCTCTCCTCCATGACTTTGCTTGTGTTGGTCCCTCTGCCTGGCTTTGTTTCCCTCATCTCCACTCTTTAGAAGGGCCCTCCTGCCGGCAAACTCCCTGACAGCTGCTTCTGTTTAGGGCTCTCCAAGATACAATGGGGTGGGGGGGGGGGAAGGTGGGTTATTGCCTTTCAACTTTGTTTTCTCCTTTTATTATAGCAAATTGAGAAAATACAGACATGTAGATGAGGATAAGAAAAGGCTCTGGTCTCTTCCTGGCACCTGTACCTCCTTTACGAGAAGGCTGGTGGCTGAGTCCAGGCTGCAGTTCTGAGCCTACTCAGATGCTGGCAGGCCTCTGGGGGTGTCCCGTGATGGTCAGCTGCAACAGAGGTACAGCACACAGATCTACCTGGCTTGTATCTGGCCAGAGGGGCCCTGGGGCCAAGGCAGCAGCTGACGATGGCAATGCCAGCACAGTTACTACTTGTGTAGACCAAGGAGAGGCACGGTCCAACTCCCATTTCACAGATTGGGAAGTGAAGTCAGGGAGTGGGGAGGGAAGTCAGTCTCCCGGGGTCCCAGGGTGACGTTGCAACAGAGGCTTCGGACCCTGCCCTTTTGGTTTGGAAGCCCATGGGTTCAGCCCCTCAAGCTTTAGGGACTGGTTTGGTGTTGGAGGAGGGGTTGCAGTGGGTACACACGGCAGGGATAAGGTGGCCTGAGCCAGTGTGTTTGGCAGGGAGGACCTGGCTTCTGTGAGGAGCAACAGAATAAGAGTGGGTCATTGGTCTCCCAGAAGGGGAGTAGGCCTGAGTGCGCCCCAACTGCCCTGGTCAGAGGGCCTCTCTCCCCAAGATGGCTCTTGGGCTCTGGCAACAGGCAGAAGGAGATGCTTACCTGGGCCCTGCTAGCTCCAGGTAGCTGATTCCCCCAAATACTACCCAGGTTGGCTGGGCCTGGTACCCAGGAGCCCTGTGGTAGCCTTCCTGCCATGGGTATAAGAGGAGCAAGTGGGAGCCAATGGTTTGTCCATTTACCTGGGAAGACAGGCAGTCTACGAGCCCCAGACCTCAGAGCCTAGTAGTGGGCATACTCAGGCTTTTTCTCTGGCTCAGCTCCTAGGAGCCTGAGGCAAGCATGTCTGGGGCCCAGCACTTTCCATAGCAGCCACAAGGCTTGTAGACCCACCCCCGCCCCCCCAGGCAGTGACAACGGGGGCCTGACAGGGTTACTCCCTCACCTTCATGGGGTGGTCTTCATAGTTGGTAGTGGGTCAAGGCGGCCTCTAGACACCAGCATTTTGGTTCAGCCTCAGGCCCTGCCAGTGAGAAGCTTCCCTCACACTGTATCCCAGGGACCTTTTGCCCCTGGGAGATCTGCTTTGCCAGGGCGTTTCCTGAAAAGGGATGTCAGCTCAGGTAACCCTTGGGGAACGGAACAGCGGTCCCTGCCTGCAAGCTGAGCCTAGACCGGATCTAGCCCAGGCCTGAGAGAGGCTGCAGGGGCAGGGCCTGGGGAGACCTGTACAGTATGATTGTAAAGAGCTTTTAAATTTACATCAAAGTTTCAAGATGAAACCCAGTGAACTCCAGTAGATTCTTAGATTCACTTTTGCCATATTTGCTTTTCTTCCTGTCTCTCATCTACCCAGTTGACTTTTCTGAATGTTGACCATTTGAGAGTAAGTTGTAGACATCATGCCTTTTTGGCCCTAAATGCTTCTAAGAACAAGGATGTTTTCTTACATAACCAGTCAGTTATCCAAATGAGGACACAGACATCGATACAGTACTGTTCTCTAAGTATATTCATTCTTCCCCAGTAAACCCCGTAGGACCCCTCATCCAGGAATACATGCTGCATTCAACCTCCTTGGTCTCTAATCTGGAAAAGCTCTTCAGCCTTTCTTTGTCTTTCATGACCTGGATGTTTTTGAAAGCATGGTTATTTTAAGACTGACCCTGAATTTGGTTCATGTTTCCTCGTGATTTGCCCCAGGTGGGCACTGTTAGCAGCAAAGACCCAAAGGCACCTCTGTGTCTTCCCAGAAAGCAGCCTTTCTCTGCAAGCCAGTGAGTCTGAAAGCAGCTTGGCCCTGGCCTGTCTGTACCAGAGGGAGCTCTCAGGGGTGAAGCCTCTGGAGGAAAAGGTGCCTCGGGGACCTGCAGGCAGGCTGGCTGGGCTGCATGAACTACACAACTTCCCTGATGGTTTCTTGGGAAGTGTTTCCTGCTACTTCACTGTCCAGGGGTTTTGGAGTCCCAGCAGCACTCCTCACAAAGGCACCCCCCCCCCCCCCAAGACTTGGTTTCCTCAACTCTGAGGCAGGGATACAACAGTTCCTAGGCACCGAGCAGCTGGAGTTAAAGAGATGATGTCTGTCATGGCACCTGCTGAACCCATTCTAGGGACTGCGTGGGGGCTCAGCGTCTCTGGATCACAACTGAGATTAGGCACTGGCCAGCCCTGACCCTGCTAAAACCGATGTTCAGGGCTGGGGTGGGGAGCCCAGAGACTGCCTGCCATTCTGGTCTTGAACTTAAACTGGGTGGCTGGGGCCTCCTGTCTGGGAAGGATAGATGGGTCCAGGGTTGGGGTAGTGCTGTGGGACTCCTCGGACCAGGATCCTTGAGTGTGTGAGTGTGAGTGTGTGTGTGTGTGAAATTGGCATGGGCCGGCATGGCGGAGGTGGGGATATGGGGCTGCAGTTGTCACACAGGCTTCTCAGTCTCAACCTGCCCCATTCCCTGGAGCCCCTGGGTGCTCTAAACCTTGCTAACTCCCAACCCAGGAGCAGAGAAAGGCCTCTGCAGAGAATGCTGCACAGGGACTGATGTGCTGACTGAGCCCCAGCTTGTGTGGGGGCAGGGGGAGCATCGGCCCTTTCCTGGGGCTTCCCTTTCACTGACCACAGACACCCCTGCCCATCCCTCTGGCCCTGTTCTGTCTGGAAGCAGCAATGTCCTGGCCTTGCAGTTTCTTAGGATACAGAGTCACCTTGGGGTTTAAGCTTCAGAACACGGGGTATGTGTGGGCACTGGGCCCCATGTCCTGCGGGCTGTGTGGCTCTGCCCAGGTTAGGGCAAAGGCAGGGAAGCAGAGGAGGAGTCTGCCTCTCTTCCCCACTTCCTGGGGCTCTGGGTAGGCAGGGACCCTGGTTCCTGTTGGGGGCAGGGG
Source organism: Canis lupus baileyi (assembly GCF_048164855.1). Lineage (NCBI taxonomy): Eukaryota > Metazoa > Chordata > Mammalia > Carnivora > Canidae > Canis > Canis lupus. The sequence continues at coordinate 46,270,000 of NC_132861.1, forward strand.
TGGGGGTGGGGGGAGTCGTCTCACCCCCTTCTGGCCTCTCCAGGGTCTTCTGGTCTCCAGACCTGTGTCTGCCTTGCAGGGGGAGGGTCCCTCACAAGTGTCAGTCATGTCACCCAGGCCTATGGAGCCAGGCAGTTCAGAGGAGGGATCCCAGGTGGAGGCCCTGCGCCCGCCCACGGTCCTGAAGCTCTGCGGCCGGCGGCTCGGGGTCTTCCCAGCTGTTTTCTAGGAGAATCTGTTGGTCCCCGTCTCCCTCCCTCGGCCTCCCGTCCGTCTGTCTTCACCGGCTCGGGCTCGGGAGCAGTCTGGCCAAGTAGGGGCTGAAACGGGAGGCCGCTGCGGTCTGACCCCAGGGGCGGGGCCACGGCCCGGTCGGCCCTGCCGCCTGCCCCCAGCGCCCGTCCTTGGCCTTGCAGCCGAGGGCCCGCAGGAGCCCGCGCCCACCCTGTGGAACGAGCCCGCCGAGCTGCCGTCGGGAGAGGACCCCGTGGAGAGCACCAGCCCCGCCCGGGAGCCCGCGGCCACCGGGCCCCCGGCCCCCACCGCCACGCCGAGCCCCGAGGACAGCACCGCGCGGGAGCGTCTGGACCAGGGCGGCGGTACCTGCGGGAGGCGGGCCCGGGTGGGGGTGGGGTTACGGGGGGGGGGGCAGAGCTTTGGGGGGGGCGGCGCGGAGCCTTGGAGGGGCAGGCCGGGGCGGAGGGGTTGGGGGGCGCGGAGCCTTGGGGGGACGGGCCGGGGCAGAGGGGTTGGGGGGCGCGGAGCCTTGAGGGGGCGGGCCGGGGCAGAGGGGTTGGGGGGCGCGGAGCCTTGGGGGGACGGGCCGGGGCAGAGGGGTTGGGGGGCGCGGAGCCTTGCGGGGGGCGGGCCGGGGGGCGCGGAGTCTTAGGGGGGCAGGCCGGGGCGGGGGGGGGATGGGGGGGCGCGGAGCCGCGGGGGGGCGGGCCGGAGCCGGAGGTGGCCTGGGGGGGGCGCGGAGCCTTGGGGGGGCGGGCCGGGGCGGAGGGGTTGGGGGGCGCGGAGCCTTGGGGGGACGGGCCGGGGGGCGCGGAGCCTTGGGGGGGCCGGCCGGGGGGGCGCAGAGCCTTGGGGGGGGCGGGCCGGGGCGGGGGTCCGGCTGGAGGGCGCGGAGCCTTAGGGAGGCAGGCCCGGGCCCGGGGGTGGGGGGGGCGCGGAGCCTTGGGGGGGCGGCGGGACAGGAGGGCGCGGAGCCTGGGGGGCGGCGGGGGGCGGGGGTTGCGGAGCCGCGGGGCTGAGCCGCCCTCCGTCCTCCGCAGGCTCGCTGGGGCCCGGCGCCATCGCCGCCATCGTCATCGCCGCCCTGCTGGCCACCTGCGTGGTGCTGGCGCTCGTGGTCGTCGCGCTGAGAAAGTTTTCCGCCTCCTGAAGCGAATAAAGGGGCGGCGCCTCGGCCGCGGCGCGACTGGCTGCAGCCCCGGGGGCGCCCCCGTGTCTCAGTGTGTCCGCGCGTGCGTGTGTGGGCCAGCGGGGCGGGCGACTCCCACCCGTGCGCGCGGGTCCCCGCTCGGCTGCCCGCGGCCCGGGCTTCGCCGCCCCCGCCCCCGCCCCCGCCGTGCCCGAGCGCCCGGGGCCGCCCGCTGCGCTGGGCCGCGGACCGCGGACCGCAGGAGGGGGGGCGGGGCGCGGCCGTCGTCTGACTTGGTCAGCCAAGCCCCATGTGCCAGCTCGGAGCGCCATGCCCGTCCCTCCAGCGCCCCCGGGACCCCCCCCCCCCGCCCCGCCCCGCCCCGCCCCGGAGCCCCAGGAGCAGCCCCACCGCCGCTCCCACCGCCGCCGTCCCAGGCAGCCTCCCTCCAACCCCCGCTTGGCCCTGGCTCTCCTTTCTTGGTCACGTCCTTTATTTCACACGCTTCCCTGGGAAGCCCCGCTTTTATAATTGAGATTTAAAATAGTGGCTGAGCTGCCCCGGGCACGGCACGACAGGAAAGAAGCCAGAACTACATCTCTTTGCAGTGGAAAAGAAGACTAGAGGCGGGACTGTCTGCGCCCCAGTGATGGTTTGATCCCTTGGGTCTAGGTGTGGGTGCTGGTGGAGGGAAGCTGTTCCTCCTTCACCTCTGATTTCACTGCTGTTTCTAGGGACTCTTTTGGCCTCCTTAGCTTCCTTGAGCTCCTGATCACTTCTGCTCCAGCTAAGACCAGTTTTCTTCTCCTGGATACTCCAGATGGGCACTGGCCCAAAACACATGAGGGTTAGAAGTTTCCACTTATGAAGGACTGTTCTAAAACTGACCAGTTCTCACGAAACTGTTTAAATTACTTCATTCCACGTAACCTCTGGTAACCAAAGCCCTAGTTAGAGTAGCTGATCCAAATCAGCATGCTGTTTACCAGCTTCAAAAAGCTTAACTGGACAAGGGCCAGGACCAGTGGTCACCCCTCCCCTTTGTCCCAGGGTCCCCCACCTCCAAGAGCAGCATAAGGCCAGGAATGGCCCCTCTCCCCCGGCCCCCTCTCCTCAGAGACTTAAGTGTGGGTACTCCCCCTGGGGGTGTAGCACAGAGGCCCTATGAGCATCAGTCAGTCGGCCGCTCCCTGATGAACCAGAGTGTTGCACACGTATGCACCTTCCAGAAATCCATCCAATTCTCCAAGGGTCTCAGGTCTCAAGAATGCCAAAAGCCATGTTGTGGCCTGTGAGAAGTTGCTGCAAAGTTCCACTTGATCTAAATCCTGGGCTAATGAAGGACCTGTTCTGGCATGGAGGAAAGTGTGCCCTGGCAGAAAGAGTGTGGTCTCAGGCAGGCAGGGTTGGGAAGGGTCTGATTCCAGACGTCCACACTCCAGGACAGAGTCGGGGTGGGGGGTAAGGAATCCATGAAGGTAGCTTGGGCTGGGGGAGGAACCGCATTTGGGTAACTTGCTGGCACCAAAAGTGGGAAGAAGTGCCCAAGGTAGGAAGTGACTGGCCAGGGAGGAAGCCCCAGCCCCATGCCTGATGTTAGATCTCCTGTGGGATCGCCACCCACTGATTTTTCTGATAGTCCTACTATGGTCTTCCAAAGCTGCGTTCTCACTTCCACTCCAACTCCTTCAAATAGCATCTTGTTTCTGGAATCCTTCCATAAGTAGAGGCCCAAATCTTTTTCCAACCTGAGGTCCTAACCCTGGCTGCTTTTTCCTGTCTTGGAAGTCACCTCAATCCCCTCCTTTAGGACATGCCTCCTCCACTGGCCTTGAAAGGAGTTCCTCTTTCCCTGCCCAGAACCAAACACCTCATTCCTGTGTGCAGCAGAGCAATAAAGAGCAGACCTTCACCTCCGTTATTTTATACATGATGCTTCTTTTAATGCAGCCAAAAATGATATTTGCTTTTCTCGGAACCAAAACCGATACAGGATGCAGTGACCAATTCATTCCTCACAACACCTGGGCTCCTGAAGGGGCCAGAAGACACAAGTTACATCCAGCTTGTCAGGGAGCCAGAGGTGGCATGGGCCCTCGGGCCAAGCTCTGGTAGGCCTGCCATGAAGCAGGGCCTGGCCGTGCAGCCAGAGGCTGGCAGAGGCTTGGGGAGGGGGAAGACAGAGGTGTTTGGTCTCTCAGTCCTTTGAATCGGAGACCAAGGGCTGCTCATCAAGCTCAGGCAAGGGTGATCCATCTGCACGCCTGGTGGATTCTAATGGCTTCCAGGGTAGAGAAGGACAAGTGCGGGGGGGTCATGACAATCCTTCCAGCCTGCCCTCGGCCAGGGACACTCTTCCAGTGCCTGGGAAGGCCCCTGGAGCATGCCGGTCCACTTCCACTCCCTCTCAGAGACAAGGGGGAGAGGTGGCAAATACTGTTTAAAATGGACTTTCTCGTTTATAAATGCAGCAGAGGAAAGACGTAGGCACCCTTTCTCCAGTTGGCAAGCGAGGGGGCCGAGACACAGGGGCACTCAGCGCGCGGCAGGGAGAGGGGCGGGGGTGGCCCCTGCACAGGCACTTGCCTTCCCCCAGAGGCCTCCACCGTCCGTGGGGTCGGCCTGCCGCGGCTGCTGCTGCTGCTGCTGCTGCTGCTGCTGCTGCTGCTGCTGCTGCTGCGGCCCGCCCGCATCCTCCCGCCAAGCTGGTGACCCGGGCCCGGGGTCATTGCCGATTTCGGCTGCCCAGCTTCCTGCGATCCTTGTTCTGGCTGCGCTGAGGGTCGTCCATCTTGTGGACTCGGAAACATTCCTTGAGGTTCTGGGACCGGATCTTGGGATTCAAGATCTCCTCAGTCATGGAGCTGGGGAACCAGCCTCTCTCCTGGTCATGCAGACGCTCGCCAAAGATCCACCCTGTGTAGGCATGGGTCAGGGAGGGTCAGGCCGTGGGGGTGAGGGCTGAGGGCTCCCATCCCTGCTGGGATAGAGGTGAGGGAGGTGCACGAGCCCGGCTGGCCCTTCCAGAGAGCACCTGCTTGGTGAACCGCCGCTGGACACACTCAGATTGGGTTTTCCCCTCATAAGCTGGGAAAGCACTGCCCTGACACCCTCCTGGAGGAACCCGGTGTGTCCCAAATGTATGGACTTTGGAACCCATTCCTGAGCCCTCAGCAGCTGTCTGCTGCTCAGAGTGAAGCCAGGCCGCCCCCAAAAGGGAGAGGCATCCAAGCGGACCAGGTGGTGTCTCAGTGCCCCCGTCTTGTTGGCCAGCCTGCCTCTGAGCCTGGGCCTCGTGGTGACACCCCCACCTTCTCCCTCAGACTGGCACAGGGTCCTGGGGGCGGGGAGGGGGTGGCACGAGTGGGGGTACGCCCAGCCCCCGGCCTCACCGTCTTCGGTCTTTTCCAGAATGTTCAGAATGTCAGCCAGCTCCAGTGTCAGCTCGTCCGGCTGCTGGGCCACATACGGGTGCACACACTGGACCTGGGGACAGTCTGAAGGGAGGGGGGAGGGAGGTGACACGTCATCACCAGGTCACCCGTCCTGCTCCATCCGCAGCAGGCCCTGGACACACACACTCACCCCCACCCCGGGGGCTAGCAGGGCAGGTGCGCCTGCGCCTCACGTTCCCACAGCAACGGGAAAGGGTCTGCTCAAGGGACAGGAGGGTCTGGCTCCACAGAGAACACGGTTAAAACAGGGGCTCTGGAGGAAAACAATATGCGGATAAAGGGAGGAGCAGTCGGGGAGGGGGACTTCTTTCGGACTTCAGAAGGAACTTGTCAGGCCTGGGATGTGGTGCCGGGAGCCATTTTGGGGAGGGCCAGGCCCTGGAGAGCACAGCAGGGCTAGCAGCTTCGCTGTGAGGCAGGTGGGCTCGCCCCTTTGTATCTTAGAAGACCTTCAGACGGCTGGCAGCCCCAGAGAGTACTGGTGTTTGCCTTTTGGGCCCACATCCCTCTTGGTTTCTTCGTGGTACCTATCACTTAAGACCCTGGGACTTGTTTCATCAACCATCCACACGTTTGGGAAGCTCGGTCACACCGAAGTCCTCCATCAGGGTTGGCGCACAGGCCCTGGGGCAGGGGAAGCCACGCCGCCTCTGGGCTGTCTGGGCTGGCTGGCTCGGAAGGCTGCCCCATCAGGGGTGTGGAGCAGAGGCAGAGCCTCCCCCCCCCGCCCCCACCTGCCTCCTCCACCCTGAGGGCACTTACCCAGCAGCCGGGAAGTGAAGGAAACAAACTTGGTTCTCCGGTTGGGGGCCAGTGAGGTCATCCAACGCTTCATCTCACTCCTGGGACGCGGAGGAGGACAATCGCCGAAGCCACAGAGCAAACCACCCCTCACTTCCCTCCGGGCCTGGTGCCAGGCATCCCACAAGACCGCAGCAGGACAGCTGGGGGTGCCCAGCATCCAGCGGAGAGGCACGGGGCGCCCTGCTGCATCTCCCTGACACGCGTGCCACCCCAGGGGCACCCCCGAAAGCCGCAGTCTCTCAGACACATTGTCTGGGCGGTGGGAACTGGTCCAAGTGGACCAACTGGGCCGAGGTGGGTGGGGTGACCTGTGAGCCCTGTGGGACGAGAGCCGAGCACCACTCTCCCCGCCCATCTCGGCTGTCCCTCCCCGAGCCCCGGGGCTGCTCAGGCGGGTGAATGGACGGCCCGGGCCGCCCAGGGTGTGGCGCACTGGTCAGCCAGGCCCCGAGGGTTCTACATGTCATCAGGAAAGAGAGGCCCTCCTGGAGCCTGAGGCCCCGAGGGACACCCCGACTGGCGGCAGCCCCTGGCAGAAAGCTTCCCCTTGGGGTCTGGGCGGCCGGTGGGCCACCAGGCATGTCCTGAGCCCCAGAGCCTTGCTCCACCTGGGAGGGAGACCCGGGGCGCCTCGGGCGTCAGGGGCACGGCTGGCGGCGCGCGGCACTCACTGAGAAGACGCCTTCAGCATGTAGGTGGCCTCCCGGTCGTCCGCGTTCTCCAGCAGCCGCAGGATGAACACGTTGGCCAGAGTCTGGCCCTGGTCCTCCAGCTCCTCCACCCGGAGGAGGCCCCTCGGGGCCGAGTCAAACACTTGGTACTTGTCTCTGGGGACCCAGGGCGGCAGGGTGGGTGTGTTGGTCCCCAGGAGGCCCCAGGGAACCCCCACCTGCACCCCCGGTCCTGCTGGCCCTACTGTTGTGGCCACTCCTCACCTCATCCTGGAAGCCCCCCACCTGAACACCAGTCCCCCCACCCCCAGACTGCCGCCTGCCAGGGTGACCGGTGCTGAGGGGCTGGCCCAAGCCCCAGCTCTCCCTGCCGCAGGGCAGGGGCCCAGCTGCTCACCCGGGGATCTGCCGGCAGATCACCAGCAGGTCGTTGAAGAGGAAGAGGTAAATTTCCCGGAAGAGTTTCTTGGTCCGCAGGGTTCGGGAGGTCTTGGGGCCTGACATCTGCTGCAGCTCACCCTGCTTCAGCAGCCAGCGGGAGTGGGAGATGATGGGCACGGACTGGGGGCGGAGGGGATGGGGTCAGAGCGGCTGTGCCCCTCCAGGCCTCCCGGGGCTCCGCCAGCCTCACTGGAGTCCTAACCCGAGGACTGGCATGGGGGCACTGCCCTGGGGGGGGGGGGTGGAGCCGTCCTGGGTAAATGCAGGAAGAGCAGTGCATGTGTGTGCACACACAAGGGTGTGTGTCGCTGTGTATTTGTGCTGGGGGCAACTGTGCATTTGTTGTATATGTGTTTGTGTGTGTTTCTAGGTATATGTGCTTGTGTCTAAGTGTGTCTATGTGGACTCGTGTGTACACCTGGGTGTATGTGTGTGGGAGGGGGCACCTGTGTGACAGTTGTCATTCCCCACCAGGCTCAGCCCAGCAGGGCAGAATCAGAGCAGGAGCCAAGTTCACAGCAGAGAGGAGAGAACTGGGTGCCATGGGACAAGCAGGCCAGGTCTGCAGGTATCCACTGCAGGGCTCAGGGGGAGGCTCCTGGCACCCAGCAGCCGGACCAGCAGGTGGAGATGTGGGGGGAGCCCAGAAGCCCATATCTGCATCCTCAGCCAGGGCTCACTTCCTAAACACAGCAGGACCTCAGGGACCCCCATGTGCACTGTGTCCTCATGTGTCACCAGAAACCTGGGTCCCGGGGGCTCTTCATGCTCATGAATACCTGAAGCTTTACATAAAGTTGGGGGAGGTCAATAACTGCGGTCAGATTTTCAGTCCCCCTCCCCCCATTTAAGAATCCCTGATTTGGTCCCTGTCACGTGCTTCATGTCCACTAACTGCTCAAGGTCACACAGCCAAGAAACGAGAGCATGTGGCTCCAGGCTCCTTGCACACCATCTCTCAGAAGATAAGCACAGGCCAAGGGGATGGCATGGTCACAGGGGGCAGGCAGGGTCAGCGAGAGGTGTCAAGAGAGATGTCAGTGAAGGTGACACTGCACTGAGACACAAGGGGGGGGCAATCATTGGACTCGACCAGGGACAGATGCTGCAGGCCAGACCGGCTGGGGTGACGGGGACGGGCACAGGCTCACCTTGATCTTAAACTCCATCTTCTTCTGAATGCTGATCATCTGCTCTGTGCGGCTCATTTTCCTGACACCCTCGTTGCACGCTTTTACCACCTAGCATCAGAAGGGGGACACATGAGGCCAGGTGCGGCCAGCTGTTCGCGGCCCCTACCTTTGTCCGCTCTGGCCCCAGGGCGTGAGCAGACACTGCCTGCAGCCGAGCCTGGCTGGCCTGCTGTCGGTTATGGCTCGCGGTTCTCATTGAAATCATTAAAAAATTGCAGTAATTTTACATGAAGAGCCAGACCAGCTTAGAAACCACAACCCCTTTTTGCAAAGATTACAGGTGTACGTGCCGGTTTGTGAGGTCAAGCACCCGCAGGTCAGCCATGAGGTGTGGGATAACTGGTGAGCTTTACCCTCTTCTTTTTACTTATGAACACTTGCTCAATTTTTTTTCTTTGTATTGAACGTCAATTACTTTTATCAATTAGGAAAAAAAACCCCACCTTTGTATTTTATTTAGTTTTTCATGGGTTTTATTTTTACGTCATCTCTACACCCAACAGGGAGCTCGAACCCTGAGATCAAGCATCACATGCTCTACTGACTGAGCCAGCCAGATGCCCCTAAAAATACACCCTTATTAATAAGAGAAGTAGGGACGCCTGATTGGCTCAGCAGTTGAGCATCTGCCTTTGACTCAGGGCGTGATCCTGGGGTCCTGGGATCGAGTACCGCATTGGGCATCTTGTGGGGAGCCTGCTTCTCCCTCTGCCTGTGTCTCTGCCTCTCCCTGTGTCGCTCATGAATAAATAAGTAAAATCTTTTTAAAAAAATAAGAGAAAGGTAAAGTACAAGAAACACAAGTATAGCTTTCATTAGAAGGGAAAGAAAAGGAGGTGACAGCAGAGGAGAACCTAGGCACCAGGCTCTCAGCACGGTCGCCGGCACGACTGAGCGGCCCCTGCACCTCGGCCGGAGCTGGCTTGGGGCCCCAGCAACACCGGGAGCCACACGGATGGATGGCACCCAGAAGGGACACAGACGCCACCGCTTCCAGCACCGCCCTACCCTGCTGGCGACGCCCAGGAGGAACCGATCCTCCAAGGGCGAGGACTGGACACTGCTTCTTCACCTGGGGCGGAAAAAGCAGGGCCAGAGAGTCCTTGGGCAGACAGGAGGGGCGAGGCAGGGGGAGGAGGTGTGGGGCGGAGCTGTGTCAGGGTCCAGAGCCAGATCCAGCCCCCAGGGCCGTCCCAGGGCAGGAAGATGCTGGAAGCAGGCTGGGACAAGCGTGGGGCCTGAGGGCACCAGACGCCTGCAGGGGGGCAGCTGATGAGAGAGCCCTGCAGGTGGGTGGCAGTAGAGGTCACCTCGGCTGCTGCTGGTCGGCCCTGGCTCAGTGACAGCAGGGGCGCTGTCAGGCCACACCTGCTCTGTTTTTCTTTCTTTCTTTAATAATCTTTACGCCCAACGTGGGGCTTGAACTCACCACCCTGACATCAAGCTACCCCATGTCTGCCTTTGGCTCAGGGCGTGATCCCGGAGTCCCAGGATCGAGTCTCACATCGGGCTCCCTGCATGAAGCCTGCTTCTCCCCCTGCCTGTGTCTCTGCCTCTCTCTCTCTCCATGTCTCTCATGAATAGATAAATACAATCTTAAAAAAAAAAAAAAAAAAAGCAGATATTAAAACGAATTTGCAATTTCCAAAGACACACGGACAAGGGAGAAAGGCAGGACCAGACAGTGGGCGGCAGGTATCCGGACAAGGAAAACAGTTTATGGAGGAAGAAAAGGAGGAGGAAGCACAGCTCACCATCTCCAGTTCCTTGTGGGCCTCCAAAGCAGTGCACTCGCGCTCAGACCTTTCTTCCACTCTCTTCAGAATGTTCTGAGCACAGGAAAATCTGTTTTAATTTGACCACATGTGGCCTTCCCTCCCCTCCTGGCCCCCATGGACACGGGGCCTGCCCTGCCCTGCCCCGGGAACTGCCCTCATCGCCAAGTCGCAGTGACCCTGAGACTTTGTTAACTCTCCTCTTACTGGTGAAAGTGCCTTTTTTTTTTTTCTCCAACCGTTTCATTTTCTTGGATTAACAAAATGATGCTCTCATCACCTTTGCCTCAAAACGTGCTTCCCAGAATGCCTCCCTGATGGCTCCGGACCACCATCCGGCCTGCCCTTGCCCTGCGTTTCCTCAACACAATACTCAGCTAGGTCTTGATCTTCCTTTTGTTGGTTTTCGTTGTAGAAAAATTAAGATTTTTACATATCTGTATATGCTCTTTTCCTGTAATTTCTTCATAGTTTCCCCCGACTTCTGTTTCAGTTTTTCCAAGTTAAAAAACAAATTTCACACGTAACCCCTTCAACTAGCGTTCTGGGACTTGGGTTTGTGCCCCCTGAGCTCTCTCATAGCGCTCTCTCTGGCCGCCCTGGGCATCGGGGTGGGGCGGGTGGGATTGCTTCCTCTGACGCCCTCCTCTTTAGTCTCAGGCCTCTGGGCCCGGTCCCCCCGGCCCCAGGCTGTGACCTCTACTCCTTACTGCTGCCGCCATGGAGCTAGCCAGCTGCCCCAGGTCTTTGGTCTCCCCCTGTCTGACCTCTGAGCTCCCCTCACTGTGGCTTGCAGGTCATCCTCTCAGCTGAGAGCCATGGCCAGGTCCACACCATCCACTCCCCTGCGGGGTGGACCGAATAGCCCAGCAGCATGCAGCAGGCCCCAGGGTCCCCACTGTACAGGCGATGCCCCCCGCTCCAGGCTTCAGGAAATGTCACCCCCTCCAGGCTTCCCTGGCTCCAGCCCGCCTGGCCTTCCTCCTGCCTCACCCCTATTCCTCCTTGGGCACCGTGTCCAGGGCTGGGTCTTGGGACCCCTTTCTCTCCTTGTTTGGTCTCTCTCGCTAAATGGCACCTCAATGCTGAGAAGCCCTGCGCTGACTTCACCCCTTTAACTCTGAACTTAGGGACTTGCTTGCTCAGGGCTCTCGAGCTCAGCTGGGTCACACCAAAACCCCCGACTGCTCCTGACCCTGTCTCCCCACCTTTTTTTTCTGTTCTTCTCCTAAAAGATTTCATTAGATCAAATAGTAGTTGTCTTTCACTTCCACTAAAACCAAAGCTTCCCAAGCATAGAAACCCGTGGATATATCTGTGACCTTTGGCCCCAGGACAGACTAGCAAAAAAGTAGGCACAGTACTCAAAAAATTGTTTGTGGTATGAAAGAAAGGCCACTGCAGACGCAGACCTGGGCCATCTTCAGGTTTTGTTCATAACTGTTTTAAGACAACTCATCCATCCAGTCTGCTCTCCCACAGTTCAGATGGGGAAACTGCTCCAGCTTAGACTCTTCCTCCCTCTTACCCGGAGTAGAAAGTGGGCACCTCAATTCTGATTTCCTTCCTTCCCTCCAGACTCTCCCCTCCTCCCTACCCCCCACCCCGCCTTGCCCCCTCCCCCAGGCCAAGCTGCCTTTGTCCAGTAGCTTCCAGACCCCTTCTGCCATTTGCACTCCTGCTCTCCTGCCCATCACTCTGCACAGGAGCCGTTGCGTGCTCTCACAGAAGGCAGTTATCAGGCGACTCCTGGTCCTGCCGAGGAATGAAGCCAGCATCTTACCTGGTCCCTCAGGGCCTCAACTGACCTTTCACCCAATCTGCACTCACTGCTGTCAAGTTCCCTCAGCTCACCATTGGCCTCCAGGCTGTGAGCCTCGTTGCCCCAGGGCCTTTGCATAAGCAGTTGCCTGTCACCTGAAGAGCTCTTCTCTGTCAGCCCAGTCTCTGCTCAAATGTCACTTGTCTGAGAGTCTTTCTTGAGCCTCCCCAGCTGACGGTGGCCAGGCAGTGACCCCCTATCAAGTACCCCGCTTCACTGTCCTCACAGCCATGACCGCCTCCTGGTTTGTGTGTGCTTGTCGATCTCTCTCCCAGACTGCAGCTCACTGGGAACAGGGGCTGAGTCCCCCCACTGCCTTAGGATTTGTGGAACAAATGGACTTCCTAGAAAGCTAGCAGAGACCTGGAACAGCCAAAGGCAAAGGCCTGCAGCGGGAGAGGTGTACGCAAGCCCAGGGCACGTGGTACCTGGATCAACAGCTTGAGGCGCGTGATCCTCTGGAAAGGCAGGATGAGGAAGGAGGACAGAGGCAGCCCCCTGCACTTGGGGTCCAGCTCCAACTGCGCAATCAGCTCCCGAAAGGCCGCCTTCTCCTGGCTGGGGACACGGACACGAGGGTCGGTCTCAGGCGCGCAGGAGGCGTGAATCGGATGTGCGTCCACGGCCCGGAGGAACCAGACAGCCCACGGGCACCGAACACACGCTTACTGCTTTTCATGCAAAATAAACCGTTCAGGTACGAGCCAAATAACAATAGTGGCTTCACAGGCCTGGCCCATGAAAACGTAGCAAAAGATGCCATGTGTGGGAAGGTAAGAATTGCTCATGTGGCCAAGTCCATGACTCAGGCACACAATTCAGTGATTTGCCCAGCAGGGAGCCATGGCAAGGTGAACCCACGTAGTGACAGAAACAGCAGCAGGCTGGGGGCAAGGGCCAGAGGGACTTGCGCTGTGCCTGCCGCCAGAGATGTCCTGTGTGCGGGCGGCTGGGCAGGGGGCAGCTAGGGGGCCGCCTAGACCACGGCCCCAGGGACACCTGCTCACCGCCTTTCCACAGGTGCCCTGCCCGAGGGGCACCCCAGGGTACCTAGGCCCTGTCCTGCCGTATGCTGGCTTCCTTGGTATCTGTCCTCAGAGCTGGCGTCCTGATCCCCTCCCATCCATTTTCAACCCCCAAACATCCCAAGCCCTGAAAGCTCCATTTTAAAGCATCCACGAGTAGCTACATGGCTTGATGGCAAGCCCAGTGAAGCCGAACGTCAGATTGTTGCTTCCCAGAGAGCCCTTTGGTGCTCCGGAGTCGAGCTAAGAGCACATCACTGGTTAAACCATCACCGAAGCGTGGCACAGAAGTGTGAAATGTTTAAAAGAAGCAAATTGACTGAAAAATCACCTCATCGACCGGAACTCCAGGGAAGCTGACAAGCAGAGAGGTGAGTAATAAAGTCAAGGGTGTTGCTGGAACCCTACAAAGGCTCCCCCGCCACCCCATCCTTGCCTTTGTCCCTACCTCAGCCATCTTCCCGAGCCCTTGGGCATTGAGGGGTCCTCCCGGCCTCAAACCCTCTCTGCTAAACCTCACGTTGCTCAGCCTGCCGCTCTGGACACGGGGCCGGTGGGCGCCACGGCTGCCTGTGTCGGGGTCATATTCCCCTAGTGACCCTGACGCCCCGGGCACATGCCAGGCTCGGGTACTCTCCTGGGAAAGCAGAGGACCAAGGACCACGGCTGATGTCCTCGTGGAAGTGGTGACACCTGCAGCCCGGGACGGGGACACTCACAGCAACTGCTTGTAGGTCCTCTCCTGGTAGGTCTGGTTGCTGACGTAGGTGATGTACACGGAGAAGTGGTTGGCCGCGTAATGGTACACGATGTCGCACACGTCCGAAATGACGATGTTCTCCTCCATCCGGCGCTCCAGCTCCAGGAGAAACCTGCAGGGCGCAGGGTGGGGGCAGTGGCCCAGGTTAGGGACACGTGACAGCGACACTCAGGACACACCTCCAGCCCCAGGCCCAGCTCGGACAAGGCAATGGATGCGGCAGGACGTGATGCCCGCGCTGACGGCGTGGTTGGTTGCATCGAGGAATTATCTGTTCAGTGTTTTCAGGTGGGTAATAGCCTCAGGAGTATTTTTTAAAAGAGAGTGAAAGCGACCTTATGTGTGACATACACACTGGTGTGCTCCTTGATGAGGCAACAAGGGGAATTTGCTTCAGAAGGCTCCCGGGGTGCTGGAGAGGGGTGGGGATGCGAGCAACTCTAGATGCTGGGCTGGGGGTGGGCTCAACACGCTCCTGTCTCTACTTCTGCATGTCTGGAATTCTCCACGATGAACTATAAGTAAATACATAAATAAGGGACGCCTGGGTGGCTCAGTGGTTGAGCATCTGCCTTCGGCTCAGGGCATGATCCTGGGATCTGGGATCGAGTCCCGCATCGGGCTCCCCAGAGGGAGCCTGCTTCTCCCTCTCCCTGTGTCTCTGCCCCTCTCTCTCTCTCTGTGTCTTTCATGAATACAGAATCTTACAAAAAAAAAAAAAAAAAAAAGGCAAATAAAAAGACTCCCTTCCCTCAACAAGGTGAAACAGCAGAGGCCAAGGGGTCTCTCAGCAATCCTGCACCTGAGCCCACTTGGGAGCTGCCATGAGGAGGAGTGCAGAGAAGGGGCCCACCCGGGGGCCCACAGAGCACCAGCAGCACCCTGGGCACCCCAGAGGTGGAGGGGACCCTACTGCCACACCACAGCTTCACATCCAAACATGCGCCGTTAGACCAGCTCATCCAAAAGCTGAGTTTTGGGCTTTGAGCCACAGATTTCCAAGGCCTAGTGAGAAATGGTCAGTGGATCTTCTATCCTAACAGTACAATTTGGCATCCTTTTCTTCTTTGCAAGAATCAATTAATGGCTGTTTATTCTTCCTCCAGTTAAGCTCCTCCCATCCTTATAGGCAACATGTAAGCACAGTTCCAAAGTCATCTCCACATATTATGGAGAGAGAAGGCCTAGGTCCAGGATGGGGTTTCTGCAGAGGCTCTCAGGGACTCTTGGGGCCCTGCATGCACCAAACCAGGACTTTAGGACACCAGGATAGAGAGCAGCTTACACGGACCCCCTGGACCTGGTCAGGACACCCACCACACACCTGCCTGACTCTGGGGGACATGTGGGATATCTGTGCTGTTGGGAGGGAACCTGCAGATAGGAGGCCTGCTCAGGGGGACGCCCTGGCAGGACGGGAGGCAAATGGCTGGGTTTACCTATTTGTATCTTACTATAGATAATTCCAAACACACAAATGTAGAGAAGCCAGTGTAACAAGCACTCGCCACCAGCTTCAGCCATACCCCAGGTGAGAAGGTTCTGGAAGCCAGGCCCCACGAGGACCAGAGCAGGTGGCTCACCGTTCACTGACGGCCATGACGTCCAGGACATTGGAGAAGAGGATGTGTGCCTCAGACGGGTGCAGGATCTTCTTCAGACGTTCATTCTCCATGAAGTGAGACACGAGCAGGCTCAGGCTTTTGTAGTAGGAGGCCTCAGAAGTGACCAGCTCGAACATGGCCTGTGTCAGGACAGAGAGGCAAGAGGAGGGCCAGCGGTCACCTCCCAGGCCTCACCTTGCAGGAGGGCGTCTCCCTGGCTCCCGGTCAGAGACGCAGAGACAGGAAGGCCTGTGTGTGCAAGGGCGAGTGGACTAAGGGTGCTTCCACACGCTGGCTGCAAGGCTCCCTGCATAAAAGGCAAAGAGAACGTGCTCACGGCTCGCTATATGGAAACCCAGAGACCTCCTAACATCCGGAGCACGGAGTAGGTGAAAACCCAAGAGGTCAGGCATATACTGGAGCCCCAGCAACTGCTAACGGTGACGCGGGTGGTCTCCTGGTGCAGAATGGGCGTGAAAATCGGTACGGAGGGCCTCCCACCTATACACCCCCAGGGACAGCTGGAGGACACAGGCCACCGTGTCAACCACAGACAGCAGGAGGGGGTGCATCTTTTATCTTTTCACCCTTTAACTTGTCTTTATATTTTTTTCAAAGATTTTATTTATTTATTCATAGACACACAGAGAGAGGCAGAGACACAGGCAGAGGGAGAAGCAGGCTCCACGCAGGGAGCCCGACGTGGGACTCCATCCTGGGTCTCCAGGATCACACCCCAGGCTGCAGGCAGTGCCAAACCGCTGCACCACCAGGGCTGCCCTAACTTGTCTTTATTTTTATTTATTTTTTTAATTTTTTTATTTATTTATGATAGTCACAGAGAGAGAGAGAGAGAGAGGCAGAGACACAGGCAGAGGGAGAAGCAGGCTCCATGCACCGGGAGCCTGATGTGGGATTCGATCCCGGGTCTCCAGGATCGCGCCCTGGGCCAAAGGCAGGCGCCAAACCGCTGCGCCACCCAGGGATCCCCCTAACTTGTCTTTAAATTGAAAAATGAGCATCTATTATTTCTTCCATGGTCTAATTTCATAATGTAATCGATAAAGCAATTTTCACTTTGAAAAAGAAAAAGAAATCCAGAATCTGATAAGCTCCCTGGAGGCAGCCTTATTCTGTATCAAGCCTGTTTCCTGGTTGCTGAGCCTAAAGCACACAGCAAAACCAGTCGAGGCTCTGTTCTCTCCAGTGAGGAGCTTCTCTGCCGTGAGGGCCCACCTTCCCTGGCTTGCTCCCAAGCAAACCGATGACCTTTCCTGAGGGTGGGTTCGGGTCCCACAGTGGCCGCCCAGAAGGGACGGTGTAGTGGGGTGAACTGTGCCCACCCCACCCCCCCAAAGCTGTGTCTGTGTCCTAAGCTCTGGCACCGATGACTGTGAATTTATTTGGGAAATATGCAGATGCAGATTAATGATGTCCAGGACATCACCCTGGATCGAGAGTCTAAATCCAACAACAGGTGTCTTTCTAAGGGAGCCATGTGACACACGACGGACGTCTGACGCGGAGGCGCCCAGAGGAGGCTGTGTGAAGACCAAGGCAGAGCTGAATGTGCCCCGTGCCCAGGGCCACCTGCAGGTGCCGGCAGCTAGGAAGGGCAAGCAGCTCCCGGGAGTCCTGACACCTTGGTCTCAGGTCTCTAGGCCTCACAGCTGGGGGAGAAGAGACCCCAACTGTCGTGAGCCACCTCGTTGGTACTGATTTGTTACAGCGGCCCCAGCTCTCTCTGTGTCTTTCTTGAATATGAAAACTACCAGACAGATGGAGCAGCACAGGGATTCTGGTCCTCAGCACAGCGACTCTGGTCCTCTCCGTGCCCCAACCACCCCATATGTCACTGCAACCCTCACCCCCCGCCCCACCGGCCAGAGCCCTACCAGGGCTCGAGGCTCTGGCAATGAAAGTGGAGCTCCAGGGCCCAGGAAGGACGGGTGGAAGGAGACAGGGAGGGACTAGCATTTGTTCTAAAGGCACTAGGAATCCTCCCGGGTCCCCCAGGAACGGCGTACGGGGGGGCTCCTGTTCCACCCAAAGGAACCAGAGGCAGAGGTGAAGTAACGCCCTCAAAGTTACCGCTGGGCGGGCAGAGGCTCAACCCAAGGGACTTCCGAGCCCTGGGCTGGGCCACCACGCTGCCCCGATAGACCGCAGGCAGAGCAGGGGTTACAAGAAGCGACGTGTTTGCAAGTTGGGGACCTCCAGGAGCATACACCCCCCCCCCCCAGCAACAGGGTCAGAGTCCACAGGGAAGTCACTCTGGGGTGGCCCAGCAATCAGAGCCCGGGCCACCGTGGCGGAGAGCCCACCTGGTGCCCCAGTGGGTGCCCCCGACCTGGGCCGATGGGAGCCATCGCTGGAGCCTCTCTGGAGCCACCCCCAGGTCGCGGCGGCCAGGTCCACTTGGCGGGCGAAGCCACGGAAAGCACATCCCAGCGGCCTCCCTGGCGGCCCCGCACCCCACGACCCAGCGCTCGGCCTGCGGCGGCGCCACGGGCCCGCGGGAGGCTTCTCGGCCTGCGGCGCGGGCATCAGACCACCTCCCTGCCGCTACGCTGCGGTTCGCTAAGAAGATGTCCAGAAGGTGTCAAGCCACCGCGGCTTGCAGGCTCTAAGCAAATACGCAACCCGCCGCCCGCACAGGGACGCGGCCGAGTGTGCTCGGAGGACGGAGCGCCGTGCCCGCCACGCAGCCCCGCGGAGGGCGCGTCTCCCCGAGGGCCACCCCTGCACACCCGCACCGCCTGAGCCCGCACCCCTGAGCCCACCGCGCACCCCGCTCCTTCTGCACGCGCCATCCGGGGCGTTGTCCCATCTGATGGTCACGACGCTCTCCCTCAGTCAAGCCTCTGGGTGCAGCGCGGGGCTGATGGGGATCCGGGCCCTGCGTGCTCTCTGCACTCTCTCTCATTCCCTCACTCATACATCCACTCATTCACGCATTCGCTCACTCACTAATTCACTCATTCATTAATTCACTCACTCATTCACGTACTCACCCCCTCATTCACTCACTCATTCAATACTTACTAATTCACTCACTCACTCACTTACCCATTCACTCATTCACTTACTCATTCACTCACTCATCTGTTCACTCACTCACCCCCTCATTCATTCACTCACTCACTCACTCATCATTCACTCATTCACTCTCCCCTCTGCTCTCATGTTTGCTGAGCACCTGTCTAGGCATCAGGGATTTAGTAGTGAGCATGGCCAACTCCCTGCCACCATGGAGCTTGAATCCCAGGGAATGGGGACAGAGCAGACAGGGAGAGGTGTGTGTGAGTGTATGTGTGCGTGTATGTATATATGAGTGTGATGAGTGTGAATGTGTGTGTGAGATGTGTTTATATGAATGAGTATAAGAATGTGAATACAAGAGCATATACATATGACTGTGTATGAATGAGCATAAGAACGTGCTGTGTGTGTGTAAAAGTGTGTAAGAATGTGCACACGTTGCTGACCATAGGGCACTCCTTGATAAAACCACTGCTCCGTGGCCACGCAGGCTGAGGCCCCCTGACCTGCCCCCGGCTGATGTATGACACCCTCAGTGGGGCTGACGCAGGATCCTTAGCCTTGGGGAACACTTGGCTAGACTGACCCGAATTTTATGAATCACGGCTCGTCTCTCAATGCTGCTTAGTGCTCAACTTAATATCCTGTTTGATTTCCGCCAATTATCCTGTTCCAGTTTTTTTCCCAGCCTTGCCACTACCAAGCCCGTTCCTGCCTGGGTTCTTTTCCAGGGGTGAGATCTGCTCAACTCTGGGTGCTGCTTCGGAGGGGTCAGTCCGGGTGGTTGTGGAGTTGGCAGGGACTGAGGTGGCCCTGGCATCTGGCACGGGCAGCTGAGGAGCAGAACGGTCAAGGCTTCTGCCTTGGAGTTAGCCAGACGTTTGCCAGGATGAGAACTGCTTTAAGCAGCTAAGCCTGTTCCCATCGTGCAAAACGGGAACCACAGTCCCCAGCTGACAGCCGTCAGCCTGGAGCCCACCCATCTCAAAGCACCTGCTGGACGCTGGGGGTCATTAAGGAGTCAGCATTGGGGCGCTGCCCTCACAGGACTCAGCTCCACAGGATGAAGCTCTGGCCAGAGGGATCAAGAGGGGCTTGTACTAGGAGGTGACACTGGATGTGACAAACCCATTCCCAAGGGCACAAATGCTCATGCAGAGAACGGATGTGCGCGCCTGGTGGGACAGGGGGATGGTGGCCAGGCCATAAGAGGACCACGGAGGAAACAACAAGCTCCTGTTTCCATCTTTGAGTCTTTCCCCTGCCCGCTGTGTGGGCCTAAACCACACAGCCTTGTTTTCCAGAGTCCAGGAGGGCTGCTCCTGGGCGCTGAAGGTGTTCACACCACTTCCCGAGTTGGCTTGTGGACGAGAAGCCACATCTGGCTCCCCGCAGGCTACCCTACCACACTTAGAAGACACTGGATCATATTTTTCTCAGTAAATTTAGATTTTTCTCCAAAGAAAGGAAACAACAGAGAGAAATCACTGGTGTCCCAGCTGGGACAAGACCATCACCGCTCCGTCTCACATGAGCTGACTGGATTTAGCTTCAGCTGGCAAGCATCTCCCCCTTCCTGGAGCAAGGCCAGAGACACCTGAGCCTGCAGACCCCAGGCCAGCACTGCACCCCTTGAATACAAGATACTCCAGAGATGCACAAAGCCAAGACCCCTTGCTAATGCAGGGTCGGCCACGGGGGCCGCTTGGGGTTCACTGGGGTGCTGTAGGCGGCCTCAGCACTGGGGGAGTTGCAGAGTTAGGACCACCTGGCCATGCTGTTCAAGCAACGCATTGGAAGAAACAAATGAGACCCCAGCCCATCAGCAAGGGGGATGAAAGAGGAAGCAGGGACACCAGGAAAATCCAGGGGAAAACCTAACCTGCTTCTGATTGAGGGAGGTGAGAAACCAGTGCCAAAACCCACAGTGCTGCTTGTTAAGAACCCACTTCACTCACCCGTCAGTTGCTGGGTCTCAGACAGTTGAGCTTGTGTCACAGTTCATCGTCTGCCACGGGTCCTCGGGGTCCGGCCAGGCAAGCTCACTGCCCCAGTGCTCCACGCCCCGCTCCCACACGGCCACTGGCATCGGCCCTTGGTTCTTCCACCAGCAGGGCACGGGGGGGAGCAACCCCCTCCCTTGCTCTGCACCTGCACCATCTCCTTGTAACTCAGGACTCTCTATGGAACCCCCCATGTGGCACATTTTGTCCTGTCCTGACCTCCGTGTTAATGGACCACAGCCGTCTGAGGCCACCGCCTTCCCTTTATCACGATGTGGTCATGTGACCTGAGTCACAGGTCCCCCTAGATGGAAGCTGCCCCCAGGACGGAAGCCATCCCACCGCCTGCCTCCCTGCCACTGCCGTCAGGTGTGGCTTCAGCACAGCTGGGAAGCAGAAGCAGCCCCCTCCCCACAGTCCCGGTTTGGGGGTGGGGGCCCACCTCTTCCCAAATCCCAGGCTATTCCCAGGACAGGCTGTCCATGGCGGCTGGATCTCAGCTCCCATCTGAGCAGGTGAAAGGAACAAAATGGGATCTTCTTAGGTAGTCTGCATTTTTCCACCTGCTTGGGACTGAATTGTGTCCCCCCAAGCTCATAATGTTGAAGCCCTAGCCCCCAGTATGACTGCAATTGGAGATGGGGCCTATGAAGAAGTCATTAAAGTCTAATGTGATCATAGAGGTAGGGCCCTGATCCCCTATGACTCTGTCCTCATGAGAAGAGACAGAGACACCAGGGATGCAAGCCAAAGACAGCGGTCCCATCAGATACCAAGGTTGCCGGGACCTCAATCTTGGACTTCCAGCCCCAGAACTGCGAGAAATTCATGCCTGCTGTCCAGCCTCCCAGGCTGGGGCAGTTGGTTATGGCAGCTCAACCTGGTCAAGTGCCACCTAATTTCCCATCCAGCTCCAAGAACTGTGGCCCTTTCCATCCTCTGGGCCGACATTCGCTAGCCATTGGACTGGATGTGGACTGGAAGGCAAGGCCAGGAGCCCCCTCCCAACACAGGACACACACCTCTCAGGGAACAGGGAAAAGTTGGGCATTATTCCAAGTCACTGGAGCAAGGCCTGGGAGCAGAGTCAAGAGAAAAGAGACATTCTCTGCTGCAGGTCCTGCGTCACTGGGGAGACTCAGACCCAACAGATGACTCTTCACAGGTGTTCTGTGAAACAGCGTGCGCGGCTTCCAAAAATACCGCACCAGAAGACAAAGTTCATTTGGCAAGAACTGAGGACCATTCCTGCTGCCCCCACCCCTTGCCAGAATGAGGCATTTTCTCTCCCTAAATCCAGGAAACTCTTGGCCCTGCTTCTTGCTTGGTCACCATGCTCCTGCTCAGACACAGACTGAGCAACACTCTCCTGGTGAGCAGGGATCATGAATACCCTCGTCCGTGCAAGGTTATCAGAGACACACAGCCCCGGGTGCAAGCAACAGCTGCCACTCATCAACACCCAACAGGTGCCTGGCGTGATGCCATGTGCTTGTGAGGCATCACCTGACTCAGTCCTCACCACAACCCTGGAGGTCCCCCAGACTGTCCCCACAGATCAGGGTGCTAAGGTCCCATGGCCTGTGAGTGGCAAAACCAGGGTTTGTGCAAAACCAGGGTTTGTCCTTTTGACTCCAGAGCTCTGTGCCTTGACTGCTCTGCTACGGAACAAGAAGCCCTTCCACGCAGACACCAAGTTTTCCCACCAGCCCAGGGCCCAGCAGTGCCAGGCCAGCACCCTGCGTCCTCAGAGGTGGGCCTGCTGTGATTTGTACAGAAGCCCCCTCCCTCCTATGCTGGCCCCTGTAGACTGTAGACTCTCTCCGGGTCCTTAATTATCTGCTTGTTAACATGGTTCTTTCGAGTAGGTGCTTCATACATTTGTTAAAGGAAAAACCTCCTCAGTAGCGCTCTCATGCGTAAACCAGATCCCCAGTCCTGGTTTACGGATGACACACTCGTAACTTCCTCCCACGGGTTCTGCTCCCCAGGGCCCCCTGCTCCCCACGCTCGGAGCGCCCACATCTGTTTACAAGGACACCACTGGCTGCATTATACGTTCATCCTTCTTTCTAGGCTCCTGCTGGCCGTCCAGTGTCCCATCCTCTCTCCTGGACAGCTTCCTGAAGTGGCAGGTACAGGAAACTCAATGCTCCAGAAGCTTACTGGCCACCTGCTGAGAGCTGGGGGCTGCCAGACACTGGGGATCCCGAGATGACCAAGACCTACCCCTGCCCCCTCGGAGACCCTCGGCCCAGGAGACCTCAAGCGTGGGGGGCCAGACTTTGCGCTGCTGCCCAGACCTCAGCTCAGTCATTCCATAAACCTGGACCAAGAGCCACCTCCAGGACGTGACTGGGCTCAATGCTGGGGACACAAAGGCACAGAAGCATGCTGTCACCAAGGATGCAGCCTGGGCACGGCCGATGACAGCTCAGCGGTGACCCTGACAGTGAAGTGGGGAAGCAAGGAGGAGGCCGTACCCCAAGCAGCAGGAGAAGCAGGCAGCCAGGGAAAGGTTCTGGAAGGGGCTGAGAGTTAGCCAGGCAAAAGTGGGGGAAAGCCAACATTTTTCAAGCTGGTCCCCTGACCACAGGTGTTTGTGCAAATGCAGATCCCCAGGCCTCGCCCCGGGTCCACACATAACCTGTCTTTTAACAAGATGTCCAGGTCCTCGTGAGGTGTGGCGGTGACTGAGGACCCTGGCACCCGAAGCTTCTGCAAGTCACTTGGGAGCTTTCTTACTTGTCACTCGGAGCTCCTAAGTGTTAGGGCACCTGCCTGATGCCTATCTTCCCTGGTACATTTGCTTTTAGCTGGAGGGCGGGAGGAGACAGAGAGGAAGCTGGGCCATAATGCCAGGGGTCTCCTTCTAGAGCACCCCACTACCTTAGAGGTTGCGGGGACATAACCCATGGACACCCTGGTTCAGACCCCTCGGTCCAGTCTCCAGGCCCCAAGATGTGCCAGAGGGAGTTATGGCCACAAAGGCTGGGCCTTATGCTCCAGATGACCACACGCTTCCTCCCTCCTCCGGGGCTGTCACAGGAGCCAGGGTGAAGGGTGGCCAGGCCCGTCCATGAGAGGCTGTACCTGCACTTTGCTCTGGGGCCTTGAGTCCTTCTGTGCCAGCGTGGCCACCCCCAGCAGATGCCCCTCCACGCTCCAGGCTGGTCCCTCCCCTCCACGACCCGACTGGAACAGCACAAAGCTTTGCCACTTCTGGGGCTAGCCCAATAATTCACTATCACAGGTATTAAGGTGGCTGGAAGTGACTCCAAAAAGACACTCAGTAAAGAACAAGCTCCTGAGAGTGTCTCTCTTCCACGAATGATGATGGATCAGATTCCAGAGTGCACACCTTGACCCGCTGCAGTGGGGTCTGCGGGGTCCACCTGAGGCCTCGGCCATCACATGTCACACAGCGTGGCGACAACGACCTCGGGGTGCTGCTGCGGGCCTAGGGCTCACATATGAAATTGTAGCTTCCTGCAGCCCTGGGGCGGGGGGCCCTGAGCACCCCTAACGTAGGTATAAACTTTAAAAAGACACAATCTTACAACGATGCCTCACTCACAGTAAGAGAAATGGAAATTAAAACCACAACGAGATATCGCTGATTATCTAGCACATCAGTCAAGACAAAATGATGGGCTCATGTACAGTGGTGATGTGGAGCGAGCACCCTCATACCTCAGTGTGGAGATAGCATCTCCCAAAATTTAAAAAGCAGGGAACTCAACTCCTCAATTCCACCTGGCAGTTTCCGTGGTAATCCACTGCGAGGATTTCAGTTTTATATAATAATGCATTGAATGTCCTGGACCCGCAACATTTCTAATCGCAAATAGCCATCCGTTGGGGGGCTGGCTAAAGAAATCAAGGAACATCATAAACAACAGAGATCCATAAAGCGAACCAAAAAAAAAAAAAGAAAGAAAGAAAAAAGAGAATGGGGTGCTCCATTTGGGCCGATGTAGAAAGATTTTCAAAACATTTTTCCAAGTTGAGAAAGCAAGCACAGCACATAACCACGTAATAGCAGGTTCACCATGTGTGCGGCACACGGACGCCGCCCTCGGGGACCAGGCACAGAGGAGACGTTTTTCACCGTAAATCCATTTACTCTTTTTGCACTTTTCTTTTTTTTTTTTTTTTTAATGATAGTCACAGAGAGAGAGAGAGAGGCAGAGACACAGGCAGAGGGAGAAGCAGGCTCCATGCACCGGGAGCCTGACGCAGGATTCGATCCCAGGTCTCCAGGATCGCGCCCTGGGCCAAAGGCAGGCGCTAAACCGCTGCGCCACCCAGGGATCCCTCTTTTTGCACTTTTCATCAGGTACGTAAGTTATTTATCCAAAAGATTCCTTTCAAAAATGACAAATGCTAACATCACTTTGTGGCAAGAATTACAGGTGTTTATCATAGGACAGGAGCTGTGTGATGTCCTGTGTGATGGCTATCGTCCTTAAACCGTGGAGCAAAGTCCCTGTCCCTCCTAACTGGAGACTCATTTGTTGAATTGTTAAAGTTTATCCCAAAGAGACAAGTATGTGGTTCAATGAGGGTTGGTGAGCAAAATAACAGTCACGATTTAATTTCTTTTTTTGAAATCTTTTTTTTTTTTTTTAAAGATTTTATTTATTTATGAGAAACACAGAGAGGCAGACACAGGCAGAGGGAGAAGCAGGTCCATGCAGGGAGCCCGACATGGGATTCAATCCCGGGTCTCCAGGATCACACCCAAAGGTAGTGCTAAACCACAGAACCACCCAGGCTGCCCACGATTTAATTTCTTGATAGAGGTACATCATATTAGGGTGCCTGGGTGGCTCGTCGGTTAAGGGTCTGCCTTTGGCTCAGGTCATGATCCCAGGGTCCTAGGACGGAGTCCTGCATAGGGCTCCCTGCTCCTCCGGGAGTCTGCTTCTCCCTTTCCCTCTGCCCATAGCATGCTCTCTCTCTGTCAAATAAATAAAATCTTTATAAAAAAAAAAGTACATCATATTAAAAACCCATAATTTTCTTCTAAAATGGATAGTTTTTTTTAAAGTACATTAAAATTCTACATTGTGAAAACAGGTAAAAAAAACAAAAAAAACAAAAAATGTATCCTGTTTTGGAGGTTGAGCAGACTGAGATCGTAATAGATCCTGATAGATCCCCTAGGAGGCCCACACAGGATAACCACTGGGTCCCCTCCCTTCCTGCCCCTGGCAGGGTGACGCTGGAAGTCCTGACTGGGCACCCTGGGGCTGTCCCGCTGCAATAAGAACCAGCCTGTGCAGGCTGCCCCATGGGAGTGTCTGCATGACCTGGTTTCCTTGGAGATACTCAAAATATCATTCCCTGCTCAGTTTTTGAGCTGTGCACACCCAGCTCACCAAGATCAGGGACCAATGCACGTCTGTCTTTTCTATCCCCTTTGCCTAGACAGGTTCCTGGAGCTCGCTGGGGACATGGGCCATGCCAGCCACAGGAGTGACCACTCCACGTAGTATGCTTGGGCGGCCCCTCCAGGTTCTCCATTCTTTCTCAGGGTGCCGGCGTCAGGCCTAGTGAGAATCAAGCAGTGACTGATGCTTCCTCCAGTGAGGTGAGGCCCCTCGGGTCCCTCCCCTTTGCTTTTGACTCTCCCTCAGGACCATTCCACGTTCCATGGCTTTCTGGGGAAGCCCCTGCCCTCTCTACAGCTGCCTCCCTCTCAAACCTTATAATTTGAACGTACGTCTGATTATTTTCTCAAACTCTTGTGTTCTCAGACAGCAACCCCAACACCATTCCAGGCGGGAGGGTGGGAATCGAGGGCTACAGGATAAGTTTAAGAAACAGAAACTAAACCGAGAAAATCCTACCTGATGTCTAAGACCACGTGTTCCAACTTCAGCTACCTAATTTTTACTTAGAAAAGGAGGGAAACATACAATTTTGTTCTTAAATCCCAGTTCTTCAATGACTAAGACATAGGCCTACCAAAAGGCCATCATTTTGGGGTATTTTCCTTGTGTGAACAGTAGTTCATTGCAACCTGCTGCTTTTGTAGCTAAGGAGAAAAAGATGTTCCAACAACAGATTGAGCTGGTGGTACCAGTTGCCTGACTTGCCTTGAAAAATGAGAAGATCTAATGCAGAAGTCACTGATTTGGAACAAAAAAGATCTGGAGATCTCACTGCTTCCTTTGCCAAATATTAACAAAATAGAAACTCACATTAAGCTTTTTAAAATAAATATGAAAAGTCAGACCAGGGGCATCTGGGTGGCTCAGTCGGTTAAGCATCTGACTCTTGATTTCGGCTCAGGTCATGATCTCAGGGTCGTGGGATGGAGCCCCACGTGGGGCTCCGTGCTCAGCATGGAGTCTGCTTGAGATTTTCTCCCTCCCCCTCCCCCTCTGTTCCTCCCACTGCTCACTCTCTCCCTAAAACAAACAAATAAAATCTTAAAAAAAAATAAAAGTCAGACCATAAAGTCTCAGAGCAAGACACATGGCCTGTGTGCCCCTGTGATTTTCTACTGCATGTGACTGTATTTATTGTTAGGTCATCCTAGTTATTTAAATATCTTTACTGGATCTATTAGAAATGATGAAAATGTCATTTATTAAATCTATTTTTCCATGCCAATTCTACTATAGATGGAATGCTTTATCCCGCCTTTATCTTTTAATTTTTTAAAAAGATTTTATTTATTTATTCATGAGAGACACAGAGAGAGGCAGAGACACAGACAGAGGGAGAAGCAGGGTCCCTGCAGGGAACCCGATGTGGGACTTGATCCCAAGACCCTGGGACCACGACCTGAGCCAAAGGTAGATGCTCAACCACTGAGCCACCCAGGTGTCCCTATCTTTTAATTTTTTTTAAAAAAAAGGTTTTATTTATTAGAGAGAGACAGAGAGAGAGAGAGAGAGAGCACAAGCAGGGAGAAGGGCAGAGGAGGAGGGAGAGGGAGAAGTAGACTGTGTAGCACAGAGCCCACCACCACAGAGCTGGATCCTACAACCCTGAAATCGAGACCTGAGCAGAAACCAAGAGTGCATCCAGGTGCCCCTCTATCCTGCCCTTTAAAAACTTAATGTGTCATAAATATTCACCTTGTTCATTCTTTGAAAATATATATATATTTTACATGTTTTCCCTGTGTACACTGTCTTACTAAGTAGTTCCCCTATCATTGGGCATTTTGGGTTCTTCCTCCCATTCTTCCCCTAATTTTTGCTGGAATCAACATCCTTATAAACAAGTATTTGTGCATATTTCTGATTATTTTTCAAGATAAATTTCTAGGAATGGTAACACTAGACAGTGTGCAAACATACCCTTGTAAGGGTCTGGTACACACATTGCTGTTTTCTCCCTATCAGTGTGTTTGAGAGTACTCATTGAAAAATCTGCCCAACACCAGGTTTTAAATATATTTATATTTTAAAGTCTCTGCCATTTGAAATGCCTCAATGTTGTTTTAACTTGGACTTCTTTGATTAAACCAGTGAGTTTGATTTCTCCCCTCCCACCCTTTAAATTTAATCACCGGCCACTTGCAATTTTCCTGGGAATTGTTCTGTCCATTTTTCTTTGGGATACTCATCTTTTTCTAATTGATCGAGACCTGAGTTTTGCTCACACATACAAAGACAACTAAGTTTTGGATATTTATCTTAGAATCAGCCATTTCCCTGAAATGCCTAATAAGGATCCAGTGCTTTTGATTCCCTCAGGATTTTTAAGTAGGCAGCCATCATCGGCAGGTAAGGGTGGCTTTGACTGTCCTTGCTTATGCTTTATCTCTTATTTCTTTCCTTGTTTTGCTGGACTCGCTAGAACTTCCAGAGCAACACTGGTGTTAGCAAGCTTCACTGTCTTGCCTTGATCGCCACCAACAACAATTCTTCATTAAATGTGATCTTGGATATAGACCTACGATGTTCTTTATAAATTTCCAAAACTATCCTGAGTTTTGTTTAAATGGAAATAAATGTCCTATTTCCCTTTTCAACGTCTTTGAAGGTCAGGGTATTCTTCTCTGGCCTATTGATAGGATACATTCTGGCCCCAAACTTCATACCATCTTTGCATTCATGCATATGTGTTCAATATATGTTATTCTTTTTTCTTTTTTAAAGATTTAAATTTATTTATTTGGGAGAGAGAGAGAGAGAGAGTATGTGTATGCACAAAGGCGTGGGCAGAGGGAGAGGGAGAAGCGGATTCCCCACTCAGGGGCGCTGCCCTCACAGGACTCAGTTTCATGGGATGAAGCTCTGGCCAGGGGGGTCAGGAGGGGCTTGTCCTAGGAGGTGACACTGGATGT
This sequence comes from Canis lupus baileyi, assembly GCF_048164855.1. NCBI lineage: Eukaryota > Metazoa > Chordata > Mammalia > Carnivora > Canidae > Canis > Canis lupus. The sequence continues at coordinate 46,298,272 of NC_132861.1, forward strand.
GACAAGCCCATTCCCAGGGGACAAGGGAGCCTGACATGGGGCTTGATCCCAGGACCTCAAGATCTTGACCTGAGCTGAAGGCAGACACTTAACCAACTGAGCCACCCAGGTGCCCCCTCAATGTATGTTATTCTTTTAATGTATCTCCAGATTTGATTTTCTTATGTTTTATGTAAATTTTTGCTTTAATTCACAGTAAGACAGATCTAGGTTTTGTTTTGGGGGTTGGGGCGGGCGGGGGGGCAGTGCTTCTTTTGTTGGATTGAACAGAATGAGGACATTCAATCTGTTTCTTTTCCTCTTTCCCCTCTTTTATGTTTTAGTTTTTAAATTAGTATGTGGTAAAATTGACTTTTGATGCACAGTTCTAAGAATTTTAACACAGGTATAAGATTCTTGTAACCAACACCATAACCAGGACACACAGGGTTCCATTACTCTGAAAAAGCCCCCTGTGCTCTCCTGTTCTGGTCACACCCTCCCCGCCCTCATCCCTGGCGATGACCACTGATCGGGCCTCTGTCACTGCAGCTTTGTCTCGTTCAGCGTGTCCTACAGATGGAATGACATGGTGTGTAACCTCCCTGATTTCCTTCACTCAGCAACATGCCTTTGCATTCACCTAGCTGGTGTATAGCAATAGATCTTCTTTTTAGGACTAAGCACGCCATCGTACAGACTTTCCAGAGTTTATCTGTTAAAGGATATTTGGTTTGTGCCCTGTGTTTGGCTATTATGAATCGAGCTACTATAAACATTCACCTGCAGGTTTTTGTGTAAACCTAAGTTTTTATTTCTATAGGGCAGTAGTTCTCAACCATGAACTACTTTTGCTCCCCAGGGGACCTTCAGCTAGGTCTCGATTCATTTTTGGTTGTGACAACTGGGGGTAGGATTTTACTGGCATCTAGTAGCAAGGACCTCTTACAACGCACAGGAGAGCCACCCCTCTGACAAAGAATGATCCAACCCCAGATGTCATCCTGTCGCTTTTGAGACGCTGCCCTAGGTAAACACCCACAACTGGGACCTCCGGGCTGTATGTGGTCTGTGTCACTTGTAAGAAACCACCAACTCTTTTTCAGAGCAGCCAAACCATTTTGTACTCCCACCAGCCAGGTACATGAATTCTAATTGTTCCACAACCACACCAGCACTTGGTATTGTATTTTAAGTTTTTTAAGCTAGTGTGTATTATTATTATTATTTTTAAGAGGGTTTTTTTGGGTAGATTTCTTGAGATTTTTTTATATAGACAATCATCATGTCCTCTGTGAATAGGGGCAGTTTATTTCCAGCTTCCCTGTGGACTTTCTCTTTGACTCAGGGATTACTTAGAAACATGCCCCTCGATTTCTAAGTGTTTGGAGATTTTCCTGTTACCTTTAGGTCACTGATTTTTATTTTAATTCTATTACAATTACAGAACATACTTTGTATGATTTGAATTCTTTTCAATTTGTGAAAGTGTGGTATGGTCTGCCTTGGTGAATGCTCTGTGTGCACTTGAAAAATAATGCGCGCTCTGCTAGGTGTTGAGTGGAGTGTCCTAGAAATGCTATTAGTTCCAGTTGGTTCACAACACTCAACTCTTCAATATCCTGACTTTTTTCATGTCTCCTGGTCCCACTGATTACAGAGAGAAAGGAGTGCTGAGTGTTTAATGAGGTGGATTTTGTTTTAATGTGTGTGTGTACTACAGGGATGCCTCAGTGGCTCAGTCATTGCGCATCTGCCTTGGGTTCAGGTCGTGATCCCAGGTTCCTGGGATGGAGTCCCATATCAGGCTCACCTCGGGGAGCCTGCTTTTCCTTCTGCCTATGTCTCTGCGCTTCTCTGTGTCTCTCATGAATAAGTAAATCTTTAAAAAAAAAAAAAAAGTGTGTGTGTGCTACTGATCAGATTTGGTTAGAATACCTTCAACCAAATGATTTGTGTATTTCCCTCTTTTCCATGCTCTGGACCATGGGTCAGCAAACCATAGCCCACAGTTTTTTGGCCAACTATAACCGTGAAAGAAGTTTAACTGGAATGTCTATCCCTTCACATGCTATTAGCGGCTATGACATTACCATGGACAGCCGAGCGGTTCTTAAAGGCTGTATGGCCCACAAAACCTAAAATATTTACTATCTGGTCCTTTAAGAAGGGACGATCCCTGCTCTAGATCTTTCCTGACCAATATAGTAGCAACCCATGGCTCTCAAAATGGAAGTTAGTTTAAATTACATAGAATTAACCATTCTGTCCCTCAGTGGCAGCAGCCATACTACAAAATGCTTGATTGTCACACGTGGCTGGTGATTTTGGGAGATGCAAATATAGAACATCTCCAATGCTGCAGAAAATTCTGCTGGACAGCAGTGTTCTAGACTACTCCAAGTGACAGGGGCTCTTTGTGCTTTGACCACTTGGCCCAACTCAGTCATCTGGGGGCAACATCTCTTTTGTAGATTTCTTTTGGTTACCTGGTATATTTTGGTGTTTAAGAAATTTTTATTTTTGAGTCAATTTTTGGTAGCTTATATTTTCCTAGAAAGTCCTTCATCTCATCGCGACTTTTACGCAGGATCTATTGATCTCTACCCTATCTGCTTTCCTTTGGACTGTGTGTGTGTGTGTGTGTGTGTGTTTCCCCCTGAATGTCTCAAGCTGACATCTTAGCTCGCTTAATTTTTTATTTATTCCTTATTTAACAATTAAAGCATGTAAGGTTGTGAATTTTTATTCAAATGCAGCTTTGGGGGCACCTGGGTGGCTTAGTTGGTTAAGCATCTGCCTTGGGCTCAGGTCATGATCCTGGGATGATCCTGGGATCATGCCCACCCCACCCTCAGGGCTCCCTGCTCAGCGAGGAGTCTGCTTCTCCCTCTCCCTCTGCTCTTCACCCTACTTGTGCTCGCTTTCTCTCCCTCTCCCTCTCTCTCTCTTTCTCTCTCTGTGTCAAATAAATCAATAAAATCTTCAAATTCAGCTTTGGCAGTATTCCATATTTTTAAAATGTAGCATCTTCCTCATTATCCTTGAAGTAATCTATAAATATAAGATTGATTTTCTTATCTCAAAGGTTAGGAGCATTTTAAACATTTCTGATTTGAGGTTTTTACATTGTTCAAATTTATTTTCTTGTTTCACTGCACCCTAGTGAGAGATTATGACCTATATAATTTTAGTAAATATTTATTGAACTTTTTCTTGTGGCTTAATATATGACCACTTCTCAGTGGTATTTATGGATACTGGGAAATAGAAGATTGCTTCTCTCAAGCATATATTTCTGTGAAATATATGTCTCACACAATTTTAAATTTCTTAGTAACCATTTAGTAGCCATTCAAAAAGGTAAAGAAACAGGAAAATTTTAATATAGTTTATTTAATCTAACATATCCAGAATATGGTGTCAGCATGTAATATAAAAATTATTAATATGGTACCTTTGCTTTCTTTTCATTTGTACTAAGACCTCAAAATTTGGTGTGTATTTTCTACGTTTACCATGTTTCCATTAGGATTAGCCACATTAAGTGTTCAGTAGCTACCAGTGGCCAGTGGCTCCTGCATTGGGCAACACAGCTGCCACGACTACAAAGTTCAGTAAAAGTATTCGAGTCCACTGCATTACTTTTTTTCAGATTGCTTATATCCATGTTATGTCCCACTCCTACAGAAATAGTGTAGCGTGTACGGCAACTTCTGCTCATGTTTCTGACAGATTCCACTCTATCTGGCTGCCATCTCATAATAGTTGGCAATATTACCTTTTCATTGTAAAGTGAACCTCTTAGGAATGGCCTTCCTAATCATAGACATAACGTCCAGAAGACCAGGTTTTAAAAAAAGAGAAAGAGACTGGCAGGTTTTCTATAAAACTGATGAGATATTTTCATGTGAAAAGAGACACCACAAAGCAAGGCGGCACTTAAATGCTCAATTGATGTCAGTCTGTCCAGCTCTTTACCTTGTTAACTCATTTATCTTCACAACCCTGTGATGCAGGTACTAGGATTATCCCAGTTTTACAGATAAGGAAACAAGAGCATAGAGAGGTTAAGTACTTGCCCAAGGTCACACAGCTAAGAAGTATCAGAACTGGGATCCAAACTCATGCTACATCACTTCTCCTACTACACAGAAGAAAACATTTTAAACATATTTAAAAAATGTAAAACCCAGAATGTATAAAAAGCTGCCATCCATCAGGAAGAGAAATAAATATAAACTACCCAATAGAAAGAAGGGCAAAGGATAAGAACAGGCAATTCATAGACATAGACAGAGAAATGGAAACAGCTAATACACATGTGAAAATATGCCCAATTTGCAAGTCATCAAGGATAGATAGGTTAAAAGCAAGATACGATTTTTCATCCAACAGATGGGCAGATGGGAGCAGAGATCAAGAAGTCTGCTAACCAGGCTCAGGGGCTACGTGAAAATGGCCTCCCTTCACATCCTTGGAGTATTATCAAATTTGTCCTGCCTTTTTGAATGGCAACATGGCTGTATCCACCCCATTTAATTTATTTAATTTTATTTTTCTAAAGATTTATTTATTTGAGAGAGAGAGCACTCACACACAAGCAGGAGGGGCGGAGAGAGAAGCTCAAGTAGATGCCACCCTGAGCGTGGAGCCCCACGTGGGGCTCGATCTCATGACCCTGAGATCATGACTTGAGCCAAAACCGAGAGTTGGACGTACCACCCACGGGGACACCCCGGTCCACCACCGTTTAAACTGCACTACCCTGACCAGCCACAGTCTCCCACCAGCTCACTCAAGCGCCTCCCAATCAAGCTCCATGTGGCCACTTGCTGAGTCAATGGCTCGGCTTCCCTGCAAAGCTGTGCGGGATGTGCTGAGCGCTCTGGGCAGCAGGCTGCTCTCCAGGCCACCTGTGCCAGGCCACCTGCGCCAGGCCACCTGCATGCTTCTCTCCCCACCTGCGAGCCCCTTGTGGCGGTCTTTGCTCTGATTCAAGCCAGCAGCGTCAGGGCACAGGGAGTTGTCTTCATGAAAACTAAGCTGCAGTTTCTAAGTCGCTAAAAACCAAAATCAAAATCAAACGGCTGTTAGATAAAACAAATGTAAATGGAAGGGGGGAGCCTCAAAAAAGTCTGTAAGGATTTTGCATGTAAGAGTCTTCCTAAATGTCTGAACCCCCAAACCAGATGGTGTCTTAGGTCCATCCTCTATGAGGAGAGAGAAAATAGACACGGTGGGTCCTCGGGTGAGAAGCCAGGAGCCAGACAAGGCCCGTACACGTTGGCACTGCAGTTTTTAAATGATGAAAATCTATAAATGAGTAGCTTCTTTACTTTTAAAACATTTCAAAAATAGAGTGATACCTTTTATCAATGTCCAGGATACCTTTCTCCATACAAAGGACTCGTCGTTCCCTTTGTTAATTCATCCCAGATTCCACTCTGTCCCACGATATAACGGGTCTAGATTTCTAATCAGTTGGGGGATTTCTGTCTTTCCATGGAGGATTTAAGCAATTTACGCTCATTATAACGGATAACATTTGCTATGGACTCTGCTGCCTTATTTTATGCTATTGGGGGGGGGGAGCTTTTTAACTGTTTGCTCTTTTAGTACAAAGGCCCTGCTCTCTCTGCTTTGAGCTCTGCTTATGTCGTAGAAGGCTTATACCATGTTTTAAGTTCTACTAGGGTTTATCTCTAAGCTTTCCAAAGGACTTAAAATCTTTACTTCTCTAGTTATCAAGGTAAAAAAGAAGTATTTCCCCAGAAACTGGTATTTGTTCTGGGGACTAAAGAAAAAGGCCCTGTGGTGGTGATACTGTGTGAAAGAAGCTGAAGACAAAATAGTATTATAGAATTCCTTCCATATGAAAGTCAAAGTTAGGAGCAGTGGCCCTGTCTGTGGCCAGGGGATCCTGAGGTAGGAGGGATGGACAACTGCAGGGGGATTTCTCCATGTGTTCTGGCACCTTCCATGTGGTTGCTTCTCTGAGTAGGGCTCCCCCTGCCCCAGGGGACATATCTATCCACACATACCCCCATGTGCATCTTCTTTTCCAGTGGCCGGGGGGTGGGGGGGGTGGGGCAAGTGGCTTCTTTATGTCTCCTCTGGGGTTTTTGTGCAAAACTAGGAGAAGCCACATCAGGAACAGGTGACTACACAGGATTTACATCAGGTGTTTCATTAAACACTCCTGACGCAGCCCTTTCCGGATCCCTGCTCACAAGTCCCAAGGGCCTGGGTGGATCCCTCTCAATCCTGCCAGGTGGCTGTGCACAAACCAAGCCTCCCCATGTCTTCCCCCAGCAGGCGCAGCCTGGTCATGAGCAGTCGGTCACGAGCGGTCAGTCACGAGCGGTGCACATAGGTTACTTTTGTCTTTTAAATAAACGAGAGGAGCAAATGTTTCCGCGGACTCCAGGGCAGGAGGGACGGGGAGGGCAGGGCACCCGGGGCTAGAACCAGTTCCAGGACAGGCTGGAGGGGCGTGCGGGTACAGCACAGAGAGGAGGACTGTGGACTGAACCCAATCTCCTCCTTTCCCCCTCTCTCGCCACTTTTGAAATCTCGTGGTGACCACACACTGCACGTCCCTCCCCACCGTCCTCTCCCCTTACTGCTGATCACTGTGCTCCCATCTCTAGATCGCGGGCTTTCTCTCTACTCCCGAGTGATCTTTGCCCAACTGGAAGGAACACGCCGATGTCCCAGCTACGCACTTCCGTTACTGTGACTCCTTCGTGGATCCTCCCTCCCTGCCAGCAATAAACCCTTAGGCCGCCTGGCGCTTTTGCCTCAGCCTAGCTGATGTGCAAGGTGTGCCTGGACCATCTATGTGGTGCAGCAGGACAGGAAGGCCCTGGATTTCCGCACCGGTCCGCTCACCCTTGGGTTCAAGGGCCTCCGGAGCAAAGTGGTGGAAGTGGGCCACAGATGGCCCCCGAGCTCCCTCCCGTGCGCCCCGGGAACACCCGACAACCTCAGGCACCCAAAGGATGCCACCTTGCTCCCCGATGAAACAGCTCCGCTGCGCACGCCCAGCACTGGGCTGAGCTCTCCTAGAAGCAAACGAGGCTGGTTTGTTTGTTCTGTTTTGTTTTTGGTGCCTGTGAAACAACATGCATTTCCCTGCATGTTCTGGATGGCTAAACCCACCAGGAAGCGTTCTGGTGAGCCCGCGGGGCAGGGGGACCCCTCATGGAGGAGGCCTCCCCAAGTGCATGGAACCACCTGTCCGTTCTGCACGGAGCTCCCACCCCTGGGCAGCCCTTTACCTCCTGCAGCTTGATCTCCTCGGGCTGGAGGATTTCCAGCACCCCGCTGCTCTGGATCTCGGGCAGGTCCTGCCAGAGGTTAAATCTCGAGTGGGGGTTACTGAGGAGGCAGATCTGGGGCAGAGCCTTCCTCTCGGGCGGGCTTGCCGGCTCGTCCTCCTCCTCCTCCTCGTCCTCCTCCTCTTCTGGGGTCTCCTCGCTGGCCGGGGAGCCATGGGCATTGGTGTGTATCTCTGCATCCTGCTGCCTCCTGGTTTCAATTTCTTGGAGCGTGGATTTATCTCGGTATTCCTGATACAGGAGCCCTGAAATCAAAACAAAATCAAATTTGATTTGAAGAAAAAGGGACAGATTTCAGAGGCACGGCTTTCCAAATCACTAGGTCAAGACGTGGTACTCTCACCGAGGGCAGGGGCGGTGCCTAGGAGAACGGAAGGAAAGCCTTCCTCCCCAGAGGGCTCTCCCCGGCCCAAGGAACTGCCACCGTCTTCATTTCTTGGGGATGATCGGCATATGGAAGATTTTTCCCCCCAAAAAAATAAAGAGATCCCTGAACACATTAAAAATCTGGTCACACAAATATGTGGCTTTCCCCACACATACTTGGCAGACAGCTCGAGTCTAGAACTTGATGTGTTGATAACCAAGGGGCACAGTTGATGGAAATGCCCCAATTATGTTTCAACATCCCAACAGGATGCTTTCCCTAGCCTTAAGTGCTTCAATATTAAAACTTGAGCATGTTCATTTGTGAAATGGGAATAGTTGTAGATTCTCATTTTGAAGGAGAAACTGATATTTCATCAGCCTTAGGATTCAAAAGGGGAACATTCTTTTTTTTTTTTTTTTTTTTTTTTTTGCTTTTACAGTTTCAGGCTTACTTCCCTGACCAATTGTACTTAAAATAAATGCATTTTAAGTCTCCAAGGAGATTTGGGGGTACATATGAATCAGTACAAATGTAGCATCTCCGGAGGGAAAACCCTGATTTCAGACATCCTGGCTACCAGGTGGAGGGACTGTCTCTTCCCAGCAGAAAAGCTTCAGGGACAAGGTGGGAGGAAGGGGGGAGGGGGTCTCGGCCCAGAAGGAGGGGAGGTGGGGACTGGGTGGAGAGGGGGTCAGGCCCCTAAGGTCATGTCTGCCGGCCATGCCATGGAGGCGGCAAAGTATCCCGTGGGCAAGAAAGAGGCCCCGAGAGACCTCAAGCAAGCAGCTCCGGTCTCCATCTTCGGATGAGTGTGGAGAGGAAGAGAGATGCTGTGTTAATTCCCCAAGGGGGTGATGACGGAGGCCCAAACTGCATGTGGTGGTGCGGGATGGAGCCACGTGCCTGGTTCAGGAAACAGTATTAAGGCACAAGACGGGTCCTGGTGTCTGCCTGGTGCTGGGTCACGAGTGAGAGCCAGGTGACCAGCATGGCAACAGGGTCTGGTGGCCCCAGTCAAGGAGACAAGGAGCCCAGGAGGAGGGTACAGCTGAGGGATGGGGGGCAGCGGAGAGATCCAGGTGCACCTGAGGGGCATCCAGGTGGGGAGGGCCGGGAGGCAGCCAGCCGAACATTCCGGTCCGGCCTGCAGTCAGGGGCCCCTTGATAGTCCACCTATAAAACAAAGATGATTTTCCCAGGAGAATTCTAATTGGGATAAACGTACCACTTGTAAAGCACTTTCTCTTAGGATGCAGTACAAACCCTATTATTCCTTTCTTATCTAATAGTTAAATATATCTAAACAGGAAACAAAGGAAGGAAGGAGAGCAGACTAACTTTGAAGTCCTGAACGCGGCTGGGTAAATTATATTCATACACGGAAACCCAGTAAGTCCGCCCCGTGGGACTCCTGAGCTCGCCTCCCATGCTCCGTAACGCTGGATTACGAAGCCTCTATGGTAAGCGGAGCATTTACTTTAAAAAATTAAGATGCTGTGATTTTGCCGAGCTCCATTCCAGCAGAATATAAATGAAGGTGATCTGACAAAGGAAGGAAGAAAAGCCCCGAGTCTCTGTTAAATGTAATCCGGACTGAAGATCTATGAAGACTGAAGATCTCCTTCACGTCACTGCGTAACCGGGTTCAGTCGGGAGCCTGAGACCTAACTGTTGCGCTTTGAACCGACTCGTCTCCCGTGATTCTGGCGCGCGGTGTTTACAGGGGTTTAAACGAAACCAAGTTTCCTCGAGTTGACTTGGATTCGATTTTCAAAATGTGAATGAGCCTCCCACCTAGCGGGTACTCAAACAGTCACTGAATCGGACACCTTTTCAAAAAGCGGCTTTGAGGGCGCCTGGGTGGCTCAGTCTGCAGAGCATCCGAGTCTTGATCTCAGGGTCGCGAGTTCAAGCCCCATACCGGGTGTGGAGCCTACTTTAGAAACAAAAATGCAGTTTCTAAGCCTCACCGAAGCATCTAACCAATTTGGCATCTTTTTGAAGGTTCAAAAATATGTCTTATACATGCTATCGTCGGCACATCATGGATAACTACTATCTCCAGCATCTCAGTGTGATACATATGGTGAAAAGAGACAAAAATATCAGCATTGTGGGTAGCTGGGTTGAAAATATTAATTCTGAAATCACATTGTGGTAGACACTGTTGGCTGCCTCTCCTCTATCCCCTCACACCCCGTGTTCCCAGCTGGCAGGGGAGGGGTTTTGTTTGGGTGCTGACCCATTCCGCGCTCGGGGAAGTGGGAAAATGTTGGCTGACCAAAACCCACTGTGACACTATGTTGTACACCTGCAACTAATATTTACACTGTATGCTAATCAGAATTTTTAAACATTTTTTTAAAAATAAAAACTTTCTCTAAAAAAACAAAACAAACAAAAAAGAAAATATTCTTTAGAGAGCTCTCAAGTATAATGAGAGCTCTCAGTAGCATAATGGCTGGCCTTAGGGACTCCCTTCACAAGAGAAAAATCACAGAAATTAGGCTTAAGATTAGAAATAAATGTCCACCTCCAATGTAAATTTCCCTTAAAATCTGGCCTCGTCTGCCCTATAACTCTACAGAAAGCACTCAGCCCTAATCTCTAGGTTCAAAGTGTACACATTGCTCACGTCTATACCAAAAGCCAGGAAATAAATTTAACAAAAGCGCTTGGGGGAAAAAGAAAACCAAACCCTACAGTGATATTTCCCTCCTTCTTGCCAGTGGTGGGTCTAGGCATGAACATGACACAGCCTGGCTAAGGAGAGTAAGGGGACATTTTACATCTTTCAGAAGTGCTTTCCAGTCGGTTAGGCATCGGGTTCTTGATCTTAGCTCAGGTCTTGATCTCAGGATTATGAGTTCGAGCCCCACTGTGAAGCCTACTTAAAAAAAGAGAGAGAGAGGGGGCTTCCCCAAAAGACGTCCCTCCTCAGGAGACACTTAAAGAAAAACTTTTCTTTTTTTGCTTTTACATGTGTCTGTCTGTGATGCCTGGAGCTGTGGCAGCCATTTTGTGACATGAAGTGCAAATGCTGAGAATGATGGAGGGAAAGGAGCTGGTGGGTAACTGCTTGGCTGATTAAACCAATTCCAGAATTTTCTACCTCTGAATGAAAAAAAAATACTGCCATTGTTTAAGCTCTCTCTCTCTCTCTCTTTTTTTTTTTTTTTGGCTGGACATTCTGTTACTTTTAGCCAAAGACTCCCAAGACAAGTAGTTTCCGAATACCTCTTTCTGAAGAATTTAGAATATGAATTTAAACACCAGTTTTCCTGGAATTACTGTGACTACAAAGAGTTATCTGACACACTGTGTAACCATTTTTCATAGCCCGTTTATTTTTATTGGTCTTAAAATTCAGATTAATAGTGTAGTCTTACCTGAGGAGCTACATGTTAACTAATTAAATGTCTATACTCATTGTTCTATTAATATGTTTTCCTATCTCATATTTTATACATTCAGCAAGCACAACTTTATATGAAAATTAACTTTTACCAGTAAAATCTTGCACCTGGTATAGTATATTCATGCAGATATACAAGACCCAGTTCCCATCTTTCCCACTTAAAATGTTTTGTACCAGGCTGGCTGTGCTGCCCTGCAAAAGGGGTAAATTCCTGGCTCCTCTTGCCAAAGCCCTGGAGTCATTCAAAATCTCACTTTCTAAAGAGAATTGTTTTTTTTTTTTTCTTTGAATCATTCAAATACAAGCTTCTAAGGGGCGGGGGGTTCATTTATTTTTTAGTGAGCACCTTGTATGCGTCAAGCATTTATTAGCTCAGAGACAACGACAGTGGCCACATGCAGGGTTTGTGATCTGTAACGACGGTTGTGTGCCGTGTCGTGCACAATCCTGGAGGAACTCTGTTCCGGCCTCAGTGGGAGGCACTGCAGGACCTACCACAGCCGTCTACAAAATGCCCATACATGGTTTCCACTTTCCTCCCCGCTTAATTCTACTGTGACTTGCGGAATCAGTCCTTTCCTGATAACCTGGCAAAGGCTTCACTTCGTTCCTAGAGCTGAAAGCAGGTGGGGCTGTTGTAGGACTCTGCTTAGCACAGGCCCCACGTCCACAACGAGGGAAGTGAGAAGGTGCTGATAGCTCGTGCTGCCATCCATCCATCACAGCTGGTGAGCCACTACTATGGATCCAGCCCAGGAGCCGGAAAAAGATATTCACCAGTTACACCAGCACTTACTGGAGGGGGTAGAAAAGACTCCACGTCAGTCCCTATGCTTCGCCACATGGGGAACCAGGGCCAGCATGGGTGTGCACCAGAGCTCAGGGCCCCTGGCTCTCAGCTTGAAGCCTGTGCCACTAGCCTAACAGGACCAGCTGCCTCCAGGAGAGCTGTCTCCACATGCCCGGGATTGCTGACGAGAGCCTAGCCCTCTGTGAGAGGAGGCATGGAGCTCTCCGCCTGCACTCCACGTCCTTCCCAGTTATGACGCTGATTTTAGCCACAGAAGATCCCTTTCGAGAGGGTGGAAGTCAAGGTCTCTCCAGCGTCTGCCAGGGCAGAGCTGGTTTTCCTCACTACAAAGGGACAGGGAGTGTGGCAGGGAGGTGGGAGAAAGAGGTGGTGTTGAGGCCTCTTTGTTTTCAGATCGGCCCCCCTCCATCACCCCAGCAAATAAGGAGGAAAACCTGCCACTATCACGGCCACCAGCCAGCCTGACACCCAGGGGGCCTGGCGGTGACAAAATTCCTGGAGTCAGCAGCAGCTTCCCAGCACGCAGGGTGCACTCCACCCCCTCAGCTGTGCCAGGGGCTCGACTCCTCTCAGGGATCAGTCTGGAAAAACCCTTCCCAGGGAAGAGTGGGCCGGCCCCGGGAGTCTCCCGAAGGCAGGGTCTCCTGGGGCGACACAAGCTCCACTGCCACTCCAGACACCCCGAAGCTGCCTGAACGCTGGTGGTAGAAAACGATGCTGATGTATTTAGGAGAGGACATTTCTGAACCTAGAATTTTAATTGAACGAATAAACTGCAGCTCTGACAACACCAAAGAACAAAAAAACATTTTCTAAGCAGCCGGTACGATTTTCCAAACGATGGAAACCCACGTTAACCATTTGCTGCCAACCCTGGTGACGGTGATGGGAACTAGTTTGCTGTCATTAGCAATTTCTGACTCCTAAAATCCAAGTGCTCGCCTTCCTGGGACGCCTTCTCCATCCACTTTCTGCATTCACAGCGTACTCTAGCTGCAGCTGTGCATAAGCCAGACGCACACAGGCCGTGCCCCACACCTGGGGCCTCGTTCCTGGAAAAGCAGGTGAAACCACCAGGCTTGCCTTCCTGACCCAGGGGCCTCTGGGACCGCCCCCCCTCTCTACTTTGCCCTTCCTTCCACTGTGCAAAGTCCCCCAGGCCTCCTCCTCCTGAGCGGGGTCTCTGCAGAAGCCTTTCTCAAGCTTTGATGTCATTCCAGGTTTCCCCCAGGCCCCTGCCAGGCCAGGTCCGGGCAGCACTGTCTCCTGCAAGGCCCAGCAGCACCTCACCCCTGAGATGACAAGGGGACAGCGGGCCCTCCCCCAGCGGAGGGCTGGGCGGCTACATCTCTTCCCAGAGCCGGACAGAAATCCATTTGCAGCAGCCCAATTATGCATCACTATTGAAATGTGACAGTCTCACCTACGGAGCCACTTCGAGCCAAATATGTCCCAAAACGTTCCTTAGCCACATCAGATACCTGTGCTCCCGGAAGCGCAACGACCTCGGGAGCAGGGGGACCGCCGGGTCCGCGCTGAAGCGCCGCCGCCGCCGGGGACACCCACCTATTTGTTCGATGAGGTTTCTCCAGGAGTCGGCGGGGATGGGGTGGATCATCTGCAGGGCCTCGGTGAGCGTGGTGGGGCTGTCGGCCAGCGCCGGGCACTCCTCGGGCGTGGCCCCATTTCCCGGGGTGGAGGACGACTCGCTGCCAAGAGCAAGGAGGGGCAGGGCCGGTCATTTCCAAGCAACGACACTCGTCGGCCGCCGGCGGGGGCATCGGCACAGGTGGCCCAGGCCCGCCGGACCCTCCCCGGACGGCCCGGCCCCGCGCCCCCGCCCCCGCCCCCGCCCCCGCCCAGGCCCTTCTCGTCGCCGCAGCGGGTGCGACCCGGTGATTCATGCCCACGCCAGCCCGCCCCAAGCCTTCATGTTTTCGGAGCCCGGGAGCTCGCGGGCAGGCGTCGGAAACTTGGCGCGCCCTCGGCTCCCCGCGGCGCCGCCCGGCCGCCCCGACGGCCCGCCCGAGCCCAGCCCCCCGCCCCCGCCCCCGCCCCGCATCCGAGCTCGCGCCCCAGGCCCGCCGGGGGGGGGGGGGGAGCCCGGGGCCGGGACCCGCGGCGGCCGAGCAGGGCGCACCCCCGCCCCGGGCGCTCCGGCTGCACGACCCGCGCCGCGGGGGGGGCCGGGGCCGGGGCCGCGGCGCGCGGGGGTCGCGGAGGTCGCCCGGCCGCCCGCCCTCACCTGCCCGGCAGGTGTCCCGCCGCCGAGTCGCGCGCGTCGCTGTCCGAGGTGGAGCTGTCGTGGTCCACGGCGCAGGCGGCACTGAAGGCTGCGGCCAGCAGCTCCATGGGGGCCGGCGGCGCGCGGGCGCTGGGGCCGGGTCGCGGGCCGCGTGGGGGCGGGAGCCGGGCCGCGGGCGACGGGCGGCGGGCGGCGGGCCACGGGCCACGGGCCACGGGCGGGCTCCGGGACCGGGTCGCAGCGCGCGCGGCTGGAGCCGGAGCTGCCGCCGCCGCCGCCGCCGCCGCCGCCGCTGCCGGGCGCTCCCGCGGGCGGGCGCGCGCCTGGAGGCTCCGGTTGCCACGGCAACGGGGAGGCGGGAGGGCGCGCGCGGCGGGGGCGAGGCCGGGAGCCCGGACTGGGCGCCACCCGGACCCCGGGCGCTGCGGGCCCCCGCGCCCTGCACCCCGCCGCGGCCGCGCCCGGCCCTGGGACAGCGGCCCGCGGACCGGTGCGGGGAGGGGCCCCAGGCTCGAGCTCGGAAGGTACCGGCCACGTGCCCCCGAGCCCCGCGCCCCTCGGACTGCCGCCCCGCCCACGGGCGCATCCCCGCCCCGCCCCGCCCCGGGACACCCCACCCCACCCCACCCCCGCCTCTGCTGCTGGGGCCCAGCCTGGCGGAGCGCGTCCTCACCTGGGGGGCGGGGGGGCCTCTGTCCGAGGGGCCCCGAGGTAGAGCCTGCGGTCCTAGGGGAACCCTGCACCCCAGCTCCTGGCCGAGACTATGGAGGGGCGGGGGGGGGGGGCGGCGCGCGTCTCCCCTGCGGGTCTCGCCGCCCTCGGGCACCCAGAGGTCCCGGTGGCCGGCGCTGGGTGTGTGGGAGCCGGAAGAGGAGAATCAAAGCGCCCCAAACTTCCCCCCGGTTTCCCCCGCCTGGTCCCATTGAGCCTGGCGGCCCGCACCCCGTGTTAGCTAGTTCAGTCCACTTCTGACCCCCAAAGTCGGCAGAAACGGGTAATGGGCCCGAGCGGAACGTGAGCCCTCATCGGCCTGGCAAGGCAATCTGGGGGGACTTTCCTCGGTGTCCTTCGCCGAGGCCAGCCTGCCGCCCCCCCCCCATGGGCCCCGGTGACAGCGGGGCCAGCGCCTGCAGAGCGGGGTGAGAGCGGTGGAAACCCTCCCCCCGCACCTTGCCCCGCACGTTTCACCACCGGGCGCTTAAGTTCACAGATTCCTCCTTTGGGGCTGCAGATCCTTCTGGTGGGAAGGCCTTAGTTACTGGGTAGTTGGTTGGCTCTGTGGGGTCCCTTGGCCAGCCATCCCCAACACCCAGGTCGTGGTAACGGGGGAGCTGGGGTGCGGTGGGAGGCGGGAGGGAGGAAAGCAGCTTGAGGGGAGGCTTGTAGTAGCCGGAGAACCCCGCGGGCCCTCCCACAGCTCTGACTCTGGGAAACCGTACTCCAGTTGCCCCAGTCCCAATGCCTAAAGCCGCCACTTCACTCTTGGTCCCCTCTAGGGCCACATTGGACGGGTCTGATGTCTTGCTCTGAAGGCCTCTGATTCTTTGCAAGGCAACCACCTGGTCTTCTCTTTTTCCAAGCCAGAGGCCTTCCTTCCTCAACCCATTCTGCATATCCCACACAACCCTCCCTGGAACTCCGCATTTTCATCTGCTCTCTGGCCCTGCCTGCCTGGATGCCTCCCGCACATTCTAGTGTGCTCACATGTCCCCACTGTCCCCAACAGCCAGGCAGGAGATAGGGCAGAGCCGGAGAGCTGGCCCCAACCTTCTTCCTTCACCCCACTCATCAGTGCCTCACTGAGCCCCCTGGATCCTTCAAAGCAGCACCCCTGCCCCTCTGCATTTGGACCTCTCCCCAGTCCATCCTTCTCTCTGTCTCCTTTCTAAATTACGGGTCTGCTTCCCCGCTTAAATTCCTGCATTGCTGTCCCATCACCACCAGCCCCCGGGCACTGTACCAGGCTCTTCACCAGCATCTGGCTCCATGCCTGCTTCCTTGGGGCCACTGCCCTAGCTGGCTCCTCTGAGGCTTTAGCTTCACCACAGTTTTCCAGGCTCTGGGCTTTCAAGTGCTATTCCCTCTGCTCCCCTGGTAGTCCTCACTCCTGCCCCTCCCTCCCCAGGTGCCATCCCCTGAGTAATGGGCAGCATTACCTGGCACTGTAATTCTTTGTGAATAGGGCCATCCTTACACTAAGCCATGGGCTCCTCCAGGGTGGGCACCTGGTGTCTTACTCATCTTTCATCCGGGCGCAAGCTGGAGCACAGTGTGGCCAATCACTAGGACCTATCTCTTAGGACGGTTTCACCAGCCCTTAAATTTGATGTAACACTAAGTTGGAAGCTGTTACTTTCACACTTTGCTCCACCAAGGGGAAAAGATTCATTTTTTTTTTAAATCAGAAAATACTCAAGCGAAATTACGTATATTAAGATGAGCATAATAAAACCTTCCAATTGAAAAAGAAGCTAAAAATATCCTCCTAATTATAAAATCGGTTTAGAAAGTCACTGAGTTCTGAAGGCATATAACTTTAAGCTAAATCCCGCACATTCTCTTTCCTGTCATATTTGGTGCTTATCAGGCTATTAGTAAGATCTCCATTTAACGAACATTTGTTCAGGATCATTCACAAAGTATAGATCAATATTTCATATATATATATATATATATATATATATATATATATATATACACACACACACACACACACACACACACCTGATTAGTACATGGTAGGTGCTCCATAGGATTTGCTAAGAAATTCATAGTATATTTTGAAAAATATTCAGTTATTTTGTATACTTAACCTAAACATTGTTTATTTCTTCCTTTGGACTATAAAAGGTAAATATTGGAAACACAGGGGATTCTTATTTATCCTCTGCTTTAGGAACCTTCATTTATATTTACAAAATGTTATCTTATTCTGAGGAAGAATAGGGAGAACCAGAGGAAATTTAGAAACGATCTCATCCAACACTTTTCTTTTACAGAAAAAGCAGCTGAGCCAGAGGGTTAAAATGACAAGCCCAAGATCACACAGCTGGCTTATGGCAGATTTTTGAAGTCTGTGCTAGTAAGTATGCTATGTTCTGTGGGACAAAGGAAGTGCAAATTTCTATTCACTTATTCTAAGTGTTTTTTAGGGTCACATGGTATGTCACCAGGCTCTCAAATGTGAAGACACATTTATATTTTTAAATCTAGTAGGAAAATGACTTGGATTTTTTGTTGTTGTTTTGGTAGTAAGAGGATAATCCTTACATATATTGGAAACATCTAGAAACCGGTGCTTGATAGCTTTTAATTAAATCACCTGTATCTTCTACAGCCATAAAGACAGTAGGTTATTTTTGTCACTCTCTAAAGACTTTTTAGTTGCTTTGAAAATCAACACATTTAAACTAGGTAGGCAGCCCCAACAGTCAATCCACAGGGGGCTACTGCCTCAAGGTTAACTGAACCCCCCAAATTCAGGGAGAAAGTAGGAAAAAGACAAAATGTGCCTCTCTCACTCCAGTGCAGCTCCAAGAAACCCGGAAATCCATACCTGATGGATGGAGTTTTCTGCAAGACTTCCAAAAGGAGATTATTCTGTTGGGGGTTTGGAAGTATTTTACTGGTGAGGTGGAGGTGGAGTCCTTTCTTTCGTTTTGAACATGAAGATAAATCGTTACGTGTGGAGTTGTAAATATTATGGAAATAAGTTAAAAACAATCAGTTTAGCTCTTTGTGGTAAAGAATTGATCTTATCCAAAGAGAGGTTTATTTAGCCTCTGTCTTGGGCTCCTGAGAGGTGATCTCTAAGCCCCTGGGATGGTATCTGATAAATCAGAAGAGTGTCTTTGCTGACTTGGAGACCGGGGAACAGATAAGGTGGGGGCTTTGGGCCGGGTGATCATAGCTCAGCCTCCAGAGGGGCTGAAGACTGGGTGGCCAACTCATTCTAGGTGATTGAGCCTCAAAGAAAACGCTGCACCCCAAGTCTCAGGTGAGTTTTCCTGGCTGTGACACACTGCTGGCCAGGAAGAGTGAGCACTGTCCATAGCTCCGCTGGGCGATGACAACTGGAATTCCAACTGGAACTTTTCTGGACTCTGTCCACGCATCCTTTCCCTTGGCTGATTGAAGTCTGTAGCCTTTCATGGAATAAAGCCATAACTGTGAGCGTGACAGCTCAGTGAGTTCTGAGCCCTTCGACTGAATTTTTGAGCCTGAGCGGGGATGACACAAACTCTGCAGTTGGTGTTGTAAGCTGTCCCCAGATGTCACAAGCTTCTACTCTGATTTAGAGTCCAGTGGCTGTGTTCCCTTAACAGTCTTCCTTTCCACGATGTCTTGTTTTCTCCTTCAGTGTGCCCTAAGGATTGCTGCCGGGTTAGTTTTCCTTGGACACGTCTGATCCCACACATCTATCATCTTCAGTGGCTCCCCAGTACTTCGCTGGTCATTTGTTGCTGGTGGAGTTAGTGTACAGTCCAGCCTGTGGCTGCCCTGGATGAAAGCTGAGTTACCCTGAGAGCTCCTGGTCCTGCTCTGTTAGTCCTCCCTGTTATCACGCACTTGCATTGTTTCTCTTCCTAGTGAAACTAAGATTTGACGAGGGGAAGCTATGAGGATGTTATTTATCTTTGCATCCCCGGCACCCAGTACATCCAGGAGGCATCAGGAAATAGTAAGGTAGTTACTCAATAGTTGGTAGGCGTTACATTGACTCATCCTTGGTTCCAATCCTTCTTCTAGTTATTGAAGGTGGCATCGGCATTCCTTTGGTGTTTCATCTTGCTCTTTGGCCAGTGAAGATATTTCTTTAACTGACCTTTTTGAGAGTGAGCAGGCTTTTGGGGTTGCTACCTCAAGCTTGGGGGAGGTAGCTGTGACTTGTTTTGATGAGTCAAAAAAAAATCCACTTAAGCTGGATTCACTGTTTTGGTAAAGTGAGGAGTATTTTGAGTTTCTTCTTTGATATGGTTGCTATGGTGGACAGTCGTTACAGTGTGGGTTAGATAGGGAAAAGCTCAGAGGGGCGAAGAGATGCATATGAACCTTTGTCTGATTTAAGGAGCTGGGCCAGCACTGGTTAGGTTTCAGTGATCATGGGAAGCTGGCTTACTTGCTAGACTGACATTGCTGCGCTCAATGACATTTTCGGAATCAAAAATAGGTGGCCAAGCTTTGCTCGACTTCCAGATGTGAGAGGCAGCCTGGATGATGTTGCTTGGCTCATGAAACATGGGATTTTCCCAAGCATTCTGATGGTTGATGTGTCTTTATAGTGGCCTTTAAAGGCTGGGACAAATCCTAGCCATGTCTTCAATTATGAGACACAATCGTATGGCCTTGATAGAAATGTGTTTCTAAAAACTGGCTCCCCAAAATAACTCATGGATAAGAAGCTGTAACACTTGTGTCTTTATCTGGAACTGTGGGAAATGAGAGATTTGGGCTGTGGATTTCTTTGCAATATTCTTAACAGGAGCCTGGGACATATAGGGTCCAAGAATTTTGGCTCTGTGTGATATCAGGGCTTTTGACTAATAGGAACATCCTGGATAAAGGGATCTAAAGAAGAATACTGCTATTTTCAAGATATATTGAGGCTGAAATCTAGAATAATTAGGGAGTTGCCTCAGTACACATAATTTACATTTTAGGTTGTGGCCATGGGGGTTTACACACTCTTAAGTTGAAACTCAAACTGTGGAGGAATGACTAGCCCTCCTCCTTCCACTTAAATTTAGTTATTTTAAATTACCTTATAAACTATATAGTTAGATCTAATTTAGTCCTATATATAGTAAGTATAGTGTACCATACAAATAGGAATTTTTATTAGTATCATTACCACTTAGGAAGCCTACATTTAGCACTAGAATACATTCACTGTTGTAATGGAGAATTTATTGCCTTAATCATTAACCAAATGTAGCAAAATCGTATAGGTATGAAATGAGAAAGATGTCCATTCATAAACAAAGTACTTGTAGGAATGGCATGTCATTAACAAAATTAATAATTAGAAATTGGTCACAGATTATTCCTTGAGAATTGCAAATAATCGGACTTTAGAAAAGTATTTTCCATAACGAGAAGTAAGGCGCACGGTAGCTTTTCATTTTCTGCTGAAATCAATCCACCGCACCCTTAACATCTAGTAGAAAGAACGTTCTTTGTTGAGTCACCAGGAGTAAGGTTAAGGATTTCGAGTCTCAGGAAAGGGCTCATATGTGTTTGCTGGAGAGAGATCACTTTAAAAAGTTGTTAGGGATGAGAACAAGATGTGCCATCAGACCTACTGCCTGGTTCAGGTCTTCTGCTGCCCATATAATGTTCACAGATATGCCTTTTCCCCCAGAAATTCAAAGGTTTTGACTACTTTTGCTATTTCTTTTTCAAGGACTCTAGTCAGGGAACTGGTGACCACGGTGTACAAATTAGCACCAAATAAGTGGATGCTCTCATCAAGAGAAAGCAGATGTTTCAAAAACATATCAGATATGCAGCAATCAAAGAGTTTTAAAAATGAACAGCCAGTGTTAGCCAAGACTTGGAAACTATCATTTGCCTCTGGGGGTGGGAGTGTGAATTGGTACAACCTTTCTGGGGGGCAGCCTGGCAACCCGTATCATAAACCTACAAATGTTCATATTCTCTGGCAAAGAGAGTCTATTTCCAGGAATACAGGCTAATAAACTGTAAGAATCTGTGTGAAAAAAATGGCCATAAGAACTTATATTCTTTTTTTATTAGAGTTAATAAAGAGTTTAATAAATTAAAAATAGCGAAACATTGGGAGCAACCTAACTGTCCAATAACAGGAGATCGACTATTTTAAATTAGGACATACCTTTGAAGCGGAATATCATTAAAAACGATTTAGAAAATATCTAATAATCTGGAAAGCTGTCTGTAATATATTGAATGGAAAAGCAGAGTCCCAAACTGGATGGTAGCGTGATCTTATTTTGTTTATAAATAGACTTCTGTACACAGAACTTCAGGCACACACACACATTGGAAAGAGGACTGCAAGAAGGTTCACGAAAACATTTCACAGTACTTGCAGTTAGTCGGATTCTCAGGGAACTTTCCTGTTTTTTATTCGCGTGCTTAAAATTGTTTCTACAATAAATGTGTCACTTATGTAACGAGGGGAAAAAAAAAGTTACTTTCAAAAACATTAGTCCCTTAAAGTACATGAATGTAGAGCATGGATTTAAAGCACTCACATCACCGTAGGGAATCCTGGTGAAGTTGAGAAAGAAGGCTGGGCTGTTGTGTATTCTCTAGATTTCCTTGGGGGAAGGGTGGCAGGGGGACCTCAGTTCATTACATAAATCTTGTAAAAAGCTCTTCGGTTTCCAAGGAATCATGAATTCAAATTTTACAGTAGATTACTTCCTGGCATCTCTAAAACGAAAGCACTTCCCTGATAGTCTCATGTGCCTGGTTAAAAATAGTCCCTTTTCTAGAAATTCCCTTTTCCTCCTATCATTCCACATGTACCACTTCTGACCAGAATGCTTTTCTGCCTTTTCCATTGAAGTCATGGTGCCATACAGGAGTCATCAAAGAAATCACTGCCTCCCACCAAAGGCAGGTCTCCCTAATGCTCCAAGCCCCTTCCCTTTCCCTACTGCTTGGCTACATCCCACCCGTGTGCTAGTTCAAATGCCGCCTCCTCCATGAAGCCCACCCCCAATCCCATCCCATCGCTGGCTGTGTTCACTCACTCTTAGCACCTCACCAGGCCTTCTCTTAAAGTTTGATTACTTTCTTGGAGAATTAACTCTCTGTCCTATGGGACTATGCAAGGAGACAGGAGTCAGCCTGATTGATGTCACCTCTCTTGCTGTGTCAGCAGAGACCTGGTATGTCCTGGAGGCTCTAGACTTACTTGCTAAATGGAGCTGGAGTTGGGGGAGGCTGGAAAGCACACAGACATGCTTTTGGTATCATCCCAGTCCCTCTGGATAAATTACAGTCTTAGAGACATCTCTTGGACCCTAGTCCTTTACCCATTGAATACAAACCTTCCCTGGCTACTTACTCTCTAGAAAGTTAAGTGCACCTCAGTGAGATGGCCATTGTGACCTGGGGGGACCATCCGTTTACCAACAAAGAAATGAAATTTCACTTTTGTTTCTTTACCTATTTACTGTTTACCCCTCCCCTGAGCTGACCAAGGCTTCTTTTCCTAACTTTTTTTTAAAAAGATTTTATTTATTTATTCATGAGAGAGACACACACACACACACACACACACACACACACACACAGAGGCAGAGACACAGGCAGAGGGAGAAGCAAGAAGCAGACTCCCTGCAGGGAGCCAGATGGAGGACTCGATCCCAGGACTCCGAGATCACACCCTGAGCCGAAGGCAGACGCTCAATGCTGAGCCACCCAGGTGTCCCTTCTTTTCCTAATTTTAAACCCATGTCTCATTTTTTCCATGCAGTGGAAAAAATTTAGTGCATGCTAAATTATTGCTATTGCTAAAATGTTGTTCAGCCCTCGGAGTAGCTTTTATTTGTCACAGAGTCAACAAGATCTCTAGGACTGTTGCTCTGTTACGTTCAGGGTAAAAAGAGTCTTTAATAGTCTCTTTTTCCTTCTTAACCATAAGGATCTTTTGTAGGGGTCTCATAGGACAGTCTCAAGCGCACCAGAAACACCATCTTCCTTTTGAAATTAGCATTTGTTCTTAAAAAAGAAAGAGACTCTAACCTGTCATCAGTTGAGTGTTTTCTCTTAGAAGTGATGGATTCTTACCAGGAGAGAGGAAAGCCTCCTTGACACAGTGAGTCAGAGAAATGACAGAAGAGAATGGAACAATTCTTTCCCCTTGAGAACACCTTCGAACACACGATGTCCCTTCCTTAACCCAAGGCCCTCCTTTCAGCACTCACTCTACCTGCTGTGAGTCTGCATTGATGGTGCACTGGTCTTAAAGATGGAGCCCTCTGAGTTTTCTGGACTGAAATCCACTGTTCTTATCAAACGGAGCATCTTCAAGGGAAACAGACATTCATATACATCGCTGATGAGAGGGCAAAATTGTCCAACCAATGGAAGGGAATTTGCCCATAACGACAGCAGCACCTACAGGCAAGTGGACTGAATGTTTATATGCTCCCAGTTCATATGCTGAGATCCTAACCCTAAGGTGATGGCATTTGGAGGTGGGGCCTTTGGGAAGTGATCAGGTCATGAGGATGGAATCCTTGAGAAATGGGATTGGTGTCTTTATAAAAGAGACCCCAGAGAGATCCCTTGGTTTGGTCTTGGATTTCCCAGCTTTCCAGAACTGAGAAAACTAAATGTCCTTTATTTTTTTTAAAAGGTTTTATTTGAAAGAGAGAGAAAAAACAAGTGGGGGTGAGTGGGTGGGAGGGGTGTTGGAGGGATGGGGCAGAGGCAAAGGGAGAAGCAGACTCCTCGGCTGAGCAGGGAACCTGGATGTGGGGCTCGATCCCCGGACCCTGAGATCATGACCTGAGCTGAAGGCAGATGCTTAACCAACTGAGCCACCCAGGCACCCCCTAAATGTCCTTTATAAGCCTCTGAGGCTTTGCTTTGGTATTCTATTGTAGCAGCCTGATGGCATGAAGACAACTTGCCCTTTGCTCCAGCAATTACATTTCTAAGAGTAATTAGGCAAGTGGACTGAATGTTTATATGCTCCCAGTTCATATGCTGAGATCCTAACCCTAAGGTCATTCACTGCATCATTACTTTTTTATAACAAAATATTGGAAAGAACCTACCTACCCAGGAGACTGGGGAAATACATTATGAGGAAGGCACGCAGTGGGGTACTAAGCAGCTGGACACGTGAGTCCGGGAAGGCACTCCTGAAGTGACAGTGAGGTGATTTCCAGCTCTGTGTCAAAGAAGCAACATATGAAAAAGCATCGGTGGTATGTGATCTAAGGAAGGGGAAGTTACACAGGTGCACACGCAGGCTTTTTGTTCTGTTTTATTTTTTCCTTATCTCAAATAAGAAGTGCAGGAAGGAAAACAGAAAGGAGTAAAGTTGGTTACTTTCAGCAGTGGGGGTGGAGGGTGAGACTTTGCTGGGCGTACCTTTTCGTAGAGTTTTGACTTGTAAACCATGTAGATGTTTTACATATCCAATTAATAAAAAGTCTGAAAGTCTGAGGAATAACCAAACTCTGGAATTGAAAAGAAACTGACATAAATGAACCTAAGTAATTATCAAGCTGATAACAAAATCACACAGAAAAAAAATTAATTCAAGGAATTTTTGAGTATCATATTCTATACCGTTACTGAAATCTATCTATTCTGGGACTGAAAAAACAAACAAACAAACAAACAAAAAACAAACAAACAAACAAAACAAAGAAGTTCTAAACTTTATGCAGTCGGTGGTGTGGGTTGAATTGTGTCTCCTGAAAAGATGTGCTGAAGTCTCAGCCCTGAAGGTGATGTCACTTGGAAATAGGATCTTTGCAGATGCAACGAAGTTAAGATGATGTCATACTGCATTAGGGCAGGTCCTAATCCGATAGCAGGTGTCTTTGTAAGAAGAGAGGAATTTGGACACAGAGACACAGAAACACACAGATAGGAGGACACCGTGTGAATACGTTGGCAGAGGTTGGAATGATGCATCTATTAAGCTAGGGGGTCAAGGGTTGCCAGCAGCCCACAGACACTAGGAAAGAGGCATAACAGACTCCCCTATGGCCCTCAGAGGGAGCATGGCCCTGCCAATGCTTCGATTTCAGACCTCTGGCCTCCAGAACTGAGAGAGAACCAATGTATCTTGCTTAGAAGCCACTCAGTTTGTGGTACTTGGTTACAGCAGCCCTGGGAAACTAATATGGAAGATCTGTTGGCACAGAGTCGGTGTGAAATCCTGTAATTGTAGAATAGAGAAATATCCTACAATACACTGCTGTTGACAGCCAGGGCCCTCTCTTTTAGAAAAGGGAGATGCAAGACCAATCCAAGACCAATCCAAGACCAAACCATCTCTCTTTTAGAAAAGGGAGATGCAAACACAGAATGGGGAGAGCAAAGAGGAGCGCTGTGTGTTGGACTGGATGGAGGGTATCCATATGAGCACAGGTGCACACACACACGTTTCTCGGTGGTGTGCCCTGCAGGGTCCTAGAAGCATTGACCTGCCAGGAGTAATGAGATATTGGTTTCCAAATACTGTTCTGCACTAACAGGAGCTAGGGCTCTTTGGAGAAGTGGCTGAGTGCAGGTCTAGGATATACAAAATATAAGAAATTATATAAACTATCTTGCTGTGTCAGAAGGGAAGGGATATATCCAAGAGACATAGTAGCCAGCTAAAAGGCTCCTACTGGTTGCATTTGTGACAGTTTGAGCATCAAAAGGGATATGACAGTAAATGGCTTCAAACACATTGAAAAAACAAAAAACAGATAGAAAATAAGCCCATTAGGAACCTATACTGATACTCAAAAACAAAACAAAGGCGGGGTCTTCTTCATAGAAAATATCACCTAATATAAGTAGAAGGAACACTAGAACATTCCCATTCTGCAATTCCCAGCGGAATGGATAATTCAGGAAGGATCATTAATGGATGTTAAAAGCCACCGAGTTAACAGGTTATTAGGAAAGAAGCTTTTTACACAGTTTCAAACCATCTCCTTACAGATAACTTTTAATAGTTGCCAAAGGAAAAATCGTACCTTTTCTTCAGAACAATCTGGCAGCTTCCAAATTAACTAAATGATCAAACTTCGCAAGGGGAAGAGTGGACCAGCTGACACGAGTGCCTCCTGATGGGACACAGTTTAAAGTCTGCATCACCTGGATGCACTCCTGCTAAAAACGGTTCAGCTGAATCTAATGAAGCGTCTAGCCCTGACTTCCCATTTAAAGAACGTAATGCAGGCAATAAAAGGAAGAAGTTAAAACATCGCACCAGGAGGCAGGCAGGCAAACGCAGGTGCTGCAGTCGGCAAGCCTGGATTCTCAAATGGTCGGTCAGGAAAACAAAAGGGGGAGATGTTTTAGATTATAGGAGTCTAAAGAGAGCAAACTGACAAATGCAGAGCTTGACACTTGGTGAGATCTTGATTCACAGATCCCAGCTGTGAAAGACATTTTGGGGGACGATCAGGAGAAATTTGAATCCAGATTGGATTTTAGATAGACTATGGAGTGACTGTGAATTTTCTTAGGTGTGGTGATGGCATTCTGGTTACGTAGAAGAGCGGCCTTATTCTTCAAAGCTGTATGTACCCTGGATGTTTTAAGTGTGAAGCATTATGATGCCTGCGATTTACTTTCCTATGGTTTTAGTGGAAATGGAGGAGGGAGAGAGAAAACACAGGTATTAGGGCATATGGGAGTTCATTGTGCTATTCTTTCATTTATTCTGTTTCCATTTTTTTCTTTATAAAAAGTTGGGGGAAAGGAAAAAATATTTAGAGAAACAGCCCATTTGGCTTAAAGAAATGTATGAACGATCAAGTTTAAGTGTAGTCGGGTGTAAGGCATAGAATATTGAGTTTGGGATGATACAGAGGCCAAGGGAATGAAGCAGCATTTGCCAGTCACCTTGCCAAACTCGGGAGCTCTAGGGCCCCGGGACCCACTGGGATATGAGCCCCACAGAGGTAGAGCTTTTGGCCTCCTGAGTTCACTGCTAGCTCCCCAGTTCCTAGAGCAAAGCCTGGATCATAGTAAATGCCCTCAAAACACCCACCTGGTGAAATGAAATGTAAATAGCTCAGTGATAAACATCTTTGATGTCTGATGATTTTTTTCGGGATAGACTCTTGGTCAAAGATGGAGCATTTTTATTGCCTTTCACTTATATTATGAAATTCCAAATGGTTACACTGGTCAACACCTAACTAGTGTCTTTTCTCTGCATCCTTTCTAATAGTCAGAATTTTAAACGATTTGCCAATTTGATACGTGAAAAGCGGTATACTGTTCTATTTCACATTTCTTTTCTAGTGAGGTTTTTGTTTCTGTGTTTTTGGTTTGTGATGGTTTTGCATTGTTCTTTTATGACTAATCTTTCCATGTCTTTTGCTTGTTTTAATTTTAGGATGTCTGTGTTTTTCTAACTGATTTTAAAGTCAGTGTGCCATGTTGTTTATAGGAGCTTTTAAAAAACAAACAAACATGGCCTATTTTGTAGGAAATATCAAAGAATTAGTGATTGCTGGTGGTTGCTGAGTGGAGGGCAGTGGGGTCAGCCCTCCAGCCATCCTCCCTGGCCCCCCTGGGAATCCTCACTCTACTCTCCCACTGAGATGAGGGTCTGGGGGAGGCAGAGAGGAGCCTCACAGGGTCTTCTGGGCCAGCCCCTGCCTTCAGGTAGCCAAGACATTTGCATCATGATTTTATAGAAAAGATGTAGGAAAGACCACCAAGGGGGCATCGCCCTTGCCAGGACCACGCGGATGGGGTGGGGCTCGGGGGAGACTCCTCAGTCCCGAACAGTTGCTGAGACCTCCGGTCACTTGCAGGAGGGTCCCTGACCACTGCCTGTCCCCTACCTGGCTGGGGCAGTTTGATCTGAAACCGTCACCATCAAAACCAGACTTGCCTTGTCTGCTGGTTCAGTTCAGTCTTTTTCTCACTAGCATATGATCGATTTCACCACATGCTACCAAAAAAAAAAAAAAAAATACATGGAAGGATAGTCCACAAATTTATATCAACTGCCAACTGTTCAGTAATTTATTTATCCCCCAAGTGGCTGCTGAGCATCCCCTATCTGCAAAGCCCTGTAGACAGTCAGGCCTGAGCACCCGCTGTGGCACCCAACACGCACGTGGCTGGCTGTTATGGACTTTAACGATTACGGACTTTAACCATCACTGAGCGGAAACCCCAAAACGTCACATGAGAAAATACCAATAATGTTACATCAATAGCTTCCAGAAAGATTACTCTTTGAGGACACATCATTTCATCTTTATGGTCTCCGAAGGATTTATTTAATTGTCTTTCATAGAACAGAGGCCTCATAAATAATTTTTGAAAAATTTCTAGGCAGATGACATAGTCAAAGCTGTAAACTTACAGTTTCTTCATTTCAAGGTTACCTTAATGAATTATGGGCATGGCAGGATGTCTTTAAGAGTCTGATCACTCGAAGGGGAAATTTTAGTAAGATGAGATGTCTTGAATTTTCTTTTTTTTTTCAAGGAGGCTAGGTTTTAACAAGGAGTATCTTAAGTCAGATTCCCCAGAGGCAAAGACTGGCACTGATGATTCACTAAGGAGGAGCTCTCAGGGAAAGTGCGGGGAGCAGGGGAGCAACCAGGGAGGGGAGATGTGTGAAGCAAGGAAGTGCTTCCAGGCAGAGCCATCTCAGCTGCACCACAGGGGCTGTGTGTGTGTGTGTTGAAGGGCTGGTAACCCTCAGGCATGGGGAACATGAGAAAGTCAGGTGGGCTTACAAGGACTCCATGCCATGGATCTTGCCCAGCATCTGTTGTGTTTATGTAGAATTTACCTTCTAGCCCAGTTCATAGAATGTTCCCAGTGAAGTAGTTATCTACTGCTGTGTAACAAACAGCCCCAAGACTTTGCAGCTTACAGTGATATCTCTTGTCTCATGTAGCTTCTGAGGGTCAGGAAGCCTGGCGCTCTGGCTCAGCGTCCCTGATGCCCACCGTCCTTTGTGACCTTGACTTCAATTCATAACCATTCTGTCCACCTGTCTGTTAGAAATGGTCACAAAGTCCAGGCCACGCTCAGCGGGAAGGTGTGGACACTGGGTGCTGGCATTTGGGGCCACCTTGGAGGTGGGCTCCCACATACTCCTCTTGCCAGAGAAGTTCTGAGGACACCCGGTGTTGCTGCCCCATCTTGTGAGTTTGACACTCGCCAGAACTGAAACTCCAAAGTGGACAGAGATGCTGCGCCCTTACTGCCTCTCCAGTGGGCCAGCACTGCCCCATCCCAGGCGCTTCCTGCGGCCCTCTTTAGGTGGAGCCGACTCTGGGTAAAATGAGCCACCCAGGAAGGGCTTGTCTGCCTTGACCTCCAATCCTGCCATCTCATCTCTTTTGCTCACACACAGGGGGCTCTTTGTCCCCAGCCCAGGGGTGACGGCCATCTCTTGGCAGACAGGTGACTTTGCAAGCTGGGAAGATGCTGACTCCTGGTGTAATGTTTAAACTTGGCCAAAATCAGGCTTGTTCTTCTACGGCACAGAGTCAAGATCTCGATTTGGGTTTTATAGTTGCATGACTGGCAGGGTAAGGATTTAAGAGGCCCACAGTGCCAACTAGCCTTGTCAGAGAGAAAAAAGGAAGCGGGCGGTGTAGCACTCGGTTTGGGGCGCCCTTACCCGCAGGGCTCCGAGGGCCACATCACTGGCTCTTTGCTCTCTCTGGAGCGCCCTCTCCCCACCTGCTCCAGTTCCCTGTGTGGGCAGAAATCCCAGTATATCATTTCTGGGCAGAACCAGCCGTTTCTCCTATGGCTCCTCACGCTGCATGAAGGGTGGCATGCTCCATGGTACCGCTACAGTCAGTGCGACAGGGAATTTTGAGCACAAGTTTTTTTTAAAGTAAGCCAGAGGCAGAGCTGAAGGGTGGAAGGAAAGCACAAAATGATCAGGTCCAAGCACTGTGGGTGAGGGTGGTGCAGCCGGGAATAAGACCTGGATCTGCTTTCAGCCCAGGGTGTGACCCCGGGGTCCCGGGATCGAGTCCCGCATCGGGCTCCCCGCAGGGAGCCTGCTTCTCCCTCTGCCTGTGTCTCTGCCTCTCTCATGAATAAATAAATAAAATCTTTTTTAAAAAATTGCAGAGGGAACTCAAGCTCGCTAAACTCCGACAGGCATTTATTTACCAAGCACCTGCTGTGCTGCAAGCACCATTTTAAATGTCATCTGTACATTTTCCCATGTATTTCTCACAACACTGTGGAGCAGGTAATACTTTTAAATTTCAGAAACTTTTTAAATCAATGGCATTCACTGTGTTGTCTAGAACTCACTTTCTCCATCAGTAGCTATAGGTGCTAGGACTTTTGGAAGGTGACCTATCAGAGAATCCTGTACCTTTAAATGGAGATATTGATTGCCCTCACAGTGACTACAATGTTCTTCTAATTGTAGAAATAGTGTCATTTGCCAAATAACGTTTCAGGACATTGTGTTTTCTTACTTTGGCATATTTTTGCTGGAAAGTCTTAGACACACAATCAATTGCTTTAATCAATGTATCTTTGAAAAGGGATTGGTGTGTTTGCTTTTGGTATTGATAATTTAAATTTGAGACAGCTACGCCTATACAACCAACATGGTTAAAATGAATGGATGAACAAACGAATGAATAAGTAAGTCCAGAGGATGGCTGACATATATACTCTTTCATGAAAATTGGAAGATTGGAAGGGGGACAGAATTCTCAGCATCCCTGTCCTCTGCTGGGGTTGATCTGCCCAGAGTCAGCATCTTCCCTAGAAGAGCAGTTCTGGGTTTGCTGCAGGACACAGGCTGTCAAGGCCACCATCTCCTCCATGGAGCGTGACTAAGGGGATTGGGTCCTGGAAAGCTTTCCAAGCAAGAATGCATCAAAGTTACACAGCTGAGGCCCAACAATGGGCTCCTGGATCATGGGTTTTAGGACATTGGGGCTTTCTGGGAAGCTGCCAGGGGCAGTAGTTGCTAAATGTCCCCCTGAGTCACCAAATAAGTTTTCTGATAGAAATCAGCACTTAGAACAGTGAAGGTGCTCAATTAATATTCATTAAATAAACATATAAATGGATTCCCACGGTTTGCATGGGTGAAACGTCTACTAAAATGAATGATGTTTGTTTTAGAGCAGCTAACCACAAAAACAATTCATTCTTCCTATTGACATATGGATAATAGAGCAGATCATCTATGAAGCCAACTGTTCAGGTCTGCTGTGTACAGTAGCTCAGGCTGTGCACTGCTCAACTCCAGGCTGCCTTTTACATAGATGACAGTGTGAATGGTGCTCTCTGGAAGTGGGTCCTGGAATAACATTCATGACTTAAAAATGGATACTTCATTCTATATTCTCTGACAGGGGAGGCATGAGTCCAAATCATTAATTCATCTATTCATTCAAATGTCTTAGGCCTGGGGATGTGACCATGAACAAAGATTCCAGCCCAGCTCTCAAACTAGTCACCATCTAATAGAAGAGACAAGTGGTGGGGAAATTAAAAACTAGGATCCAGGGGATCCCTGTGTGGCTCAGTAGTCTGGTGCCTGCCCTTGGCCCCAGGTGAGATCTTGGAGTCCCTGAATCAAGTCCCACATGGGGCTCCCTGCATGGAGCCTGCTTCTCCCTCTGCCTGTGTCTCTGCCTCTCTCTGTGTCTCTCATGAATAAATAAATAAAATCTTAAAAAAAAAAAACAACTAGGATCCATGATGGAGATATTATATGGTGCTGTGAGAACTCAAGAAAGGAGTTTCTTATGCAGCCTGAAGCAGAAAGCGTAAAGGAGGGGTGGTGGGTTAGGGGAGGCTTTCTGGAAGAAGCTGAGACCTGAAGGAGGAATAGAACTATCTAGGCAACATTGTGGGGAGTTGGGGGGGGGGGGTTGTTGGAGTATAGCAGGTACAAATCATTGAGATGTAATAACAGGTAGCACATGTGTTGGGTAGCCATCATAGTCCTTGGTGCTTTATAGATATAACTTGTTTTACTTCTATTACTTATAATGAGTTAAGCATTTTTATTACCCCCAAGTTAAAGATGAGTAAACTGAAAGAAAGAATGACTAAGTAACTTGCGCTGTAAATGATGGAGCAAGAGTCAATCCTGGGAATCTAGATGTAGAGCCTGTCGTCTTTTATTTTTCCTCAAGACTTTTAAATTATCTTTTTTTACATTTCGAAAGAATCTCAAAAATTACAAGCCCAGTTGACCCTTGAACAGCATGGGTTTGAACTGCATAGGTCCCCTTTGTAGATTTTTTTTTAATTGCAATATAATAACGTAAATGTATTTTCTCTTCCTTATGATTTTCTTAATAACATTTTCTTTTCTCTAGTTTACTTTATTATAAGAATGCAATATGTAGTATACATGCAAAATAGGTGATAATCAACTATCTATGTTACTGATAAAGCTTCTGGCCGACGGTAAGATATTAGTAATTAATTTGGGGGGAGTTAAAAATTAGATGTGGATTTTTGACTGCATGGGAGTTGGTGCCCCTAACTCCTGTCTTTTTCAAGGGCCAACTCTACAGCACAAAGTAATGTTTTGGGGTACTTTTCCTGAACCATTGGAGAGTACGTTGCTGACCTGTGTCATTGTCCTCAGATCCTCCGACACTTCTCAGTGTATGTTTTCCACAACCAAAGACTAGCTCTTATGTAACCAAAATACAAACACCAAAATCAGGAAGTCAACTTTGATACATTATTGGTTATTAATGCTCAGATTCCATTCAGCTTTCGCCTATTGTCCCAATAATGTCCTCTATAGCAAGACGATCCAGTGTAGGGTTACCCATTGCGTTTAGATGGCTGGCCTCTCCGGGTTTCATCAGTCTGGAAATCTTTGCTCAATTTTTGTAACCTCAATACTTACAAATATTTCAGGCCACTTATTTTGTGGAATGTTTCTTGATTTGGATTTTCCTGATGTTTTCTGTGATTAGATTCAGATTTTGCATTTTGGGTGGACTACCTTGTTTAGTTTGGCAGGGTTCTGAATTTTACTGTATTCTTCTGTCCCAGGTACAGAGGCAGTTTGTCATGTGCTTGTATATGCTGGGTCTGTCAGAGTATTTTCTTGTTAATGCCCAGCACTTCTCCTTTATGCTAGGAGGTGATTGCGGTATGGAGAGAGGAAGGATTTATTTACCCGATGCCACATGCTGATATGAGGCTGATCCAGGATTCCCAATTCTGCTCTGAGTTTTTTTTTTTTTTTCCTCTTGCCTGTTTGGGGACCCTCCTGGGCCTCTGAAGGTCAGAGAGGTCAAGTCTTAAAGATCAGAGAAACAAGCTTCCTGGGTCCCCTCCCCCAGGCTTCCGCATCCTTCCCAGAGACAGCCCACAAGGTAAAAAATGTTTAATTAAGAATTCAAAAGAACTAGAAAAAAACCCACAACCAATAAGATACAAGATAATGACTAACAAAAGAAATAGAATAATTAACATTATGCATGAAGGATAGATAGAACCAATAAAGTAATTTTAGAATGAAAGTTAGGTTGCTGAAAAAGTTAAGGTTATAATCAGTCAAGCAAACAAAATAAAAGGGCATTTGAAGGATTATAGTCAGAAAGAAATTGGAAATAAAACAATAAGTTAGAGCCAACAAATCCCCAGAAGCTTAGGGATTTAAATAGTAAGATAAAAACAAAGTAAAGGGGGAAAAAGGGGATTTGACATTAAAGCAAATCCAGAAGCCATGAATTTTAATAGTGGACCTAATTATAAAAGGAAAACATTTAAAGGTGATTAAAATAGAGGGAAAGTTAGAAGGAAGATAAAAGGGCAAAGTAAAGAAGTTTAAAAACGAAAAGAATGATAGCTAAGATAAATCGGCATAACTAAAATAAGGCAAAATTAACCTAAGGGGAAAATTTAATAAGTGGGAAGGTGTCTGCAGCTTAAAACACTAAAGATGTAATTATGAGTGGGTAAAATCCATGCTGCAAGCCCAGCCCAAAGGCCTATTATTATTATTGCTGTTATTATTATTTTAAATGTTAAGGGAGTCAGCAAATCCCAAAGGCAGCCTGCTTGACCCCTTAAGATCTGAGCTCCTGTTTCCTGAGCCTGTCCATCACCGCGGGGCGGGGCCACGCCCATCTCTAGCCCCGCCCAGCCCCTGACCCCGCCCCCAGGCCTTGTGGGCAGGTGGGGCCGTGCCCTCCTTCAACTTACTAACAGGGGGAAAAAGTTCAGAACTGCTGAAAATAAGATTAGAGCTGTCAGAAATACATGAAATTAGCTGCATAAACTGTGAAACATAAGCCACAGTTATATTTGTTCTGAGACAGGGTAAAAATAGAAACAATTTCAGAGATAGAAAATTCAAACCTCATCAGTCACCACATCTAAGTGGCCTGAGATCCTTCGAAGGCTCTCCTGTCCTTTGTTTATGGTCCACAGACTGGGTGGGCAATCCCAGGGCCCCAGCCAGTGCCCAGGTTGGGGGAAGACAGAGAGGAAATTAATTGCGAAGCTCTAGTTGCATCTTTAGTGCTGAGGGCGCTGGGCCTCCTCTCTTACCAGGGGAGTGAGAAAGTGGGCTATTTCCAAAAGGCAGCTGGGCAAGCCAACCCCTCTGCGCTAGAGATGCTACATTCTTGCCAAAGCTGCAGAGTATTTATCCATCCTGGTGACAGGCTTTGCAAGAGCCTTAGTCTGCACATTCTTGGTCCCCTGCTGGACCAGTCCCCACAGATGTGTCAAGTCCTGCAGTAGAAACCTCTGCCCAGGGAATCTGCATTCATTCACTCATTTATTCATTCATCAATCTCATCAGTAGGTTGCAAATATTGAGTTCTTCTGATGTGTCAGATGTGTGCTAGGTGCTCAGGAGGGAACAAAATTTGGCATGGTCTTGCCTGCAAGAACCCTACAGTTAATGCCTCCCAGGCCTCCGTGACCAGCAGTGAGAGCTGATGGTTCTCCCCAACCTTCTGGAGGAGAGGACATAGGCAAGGAGGTGGGGTGGCCTGAAGGGTCTCCTTATTTCAGCTCCTGCCTTTTTATTTTATTTTTTAAAATAAGCTTTCAAAAAATTAACATAATACAAAGTGAACTTTTTATTATGGGAAATTCCAAACAAATACTTAAGTAGATAGAAATAAATGACCTCCCCCAAATACTTTCCACCCAGCTTCAATAGCTATGAACTGGTGGCTTGCTTCCTTGCATCTCTACTCCTACCTGCCCCTTCCCAGGATTATTTTGAAGCAAAACCCAGACATCATATCATCCCATTCAAAATATTTCATAATGTATCTTGCAAAGATAAGGGCCCTTAAAAAAATAACCTCAATACCCTAAAAACACCTTTAAAAATTAACAGGAATTTCTCAACATCATGAAATATCTGATCTGTATTCAAATTTGCCTGGTTGTTTTTGAAGCTTTCCTTCCCAGAGTGTTTGTTTGAAACTGGATTCGAGTAAGATCTACACGGTACAGTTGTTAATATCCCCTTCTTGTTTTCTCCTTGCAGTTTATTGAGATGTGGGGTCATTTGTCCTGTTCCATTGTTTGGATTTTGGTGGATGCATCTGCACTGTTTTGTGCCTGTTTCTTTCTTTCCTGTTTCTTGTAATTCGGTAGACCTAGTGATTATAGTCAGGCTGCATTTCTTCAGCTCCTCTATTGCCTCAAATGACTGACTAATAGCAAAACTCAAAAATAGTGTCCTTGAATAAAGGAGGCAGCCCCAAACCTGCAGTGACTCAATATTTATTTCTTACGTTTACAGATTTTGTAAAGACTATGAGACTCTCCTAGTAACAGCTCAAACTAGCATTTATGAACATCTGACAAGCTGCCCCCAGGGTTATGCTACGTGGAACTTGTACATTTCCATGGAAACATGTACAGTTTCCAATATGGAAACCGTTCCTTGCCCTATATCAGCCGTCAAAGACTCACAATGCCATGCCTGAGTCCTTGGTGTCAGTGGAGGATTTCATGGCAATGACCATTTTGGAGATGGAGCCAGGAATAACAGTTACAATATTTAATAATCAGGAGGGCCTGGCTGAACCAGCTGGAGCAGAGTTGCTAACACTTAGTGAGGCTGCCTCTGTCTGTTCCCTGAGTGTCAGCCCTAGGATGATTCTAATACCTAATGCAGGCTGACCATCCGTGGAATAATGAACTCCTGCAAATCCCTCAGAGCACTGCCAGGAAAAGCAAAGGTATTTTCAGTTGGACGGTCAGTGGACAAATATTTTAAGCATCAGCCTGTTCAGTTCATGCAGAAAAATTGTCCAACATGAAATTCTATAATGTAGTCTAATTTTATGTAGAAATGTCTTTATAAAAGCACATGTTTGAGTTCTGTTCTTTTCCTGTATATCTATATATACATATTTATCAATTTATTTTTTTGTGATATGAAATGATTTCTCGGACTAGAGCCCTGACTTTGTGACATTGCATCTGTAGTAAAGATCCAGTGTGCAACACCTTGACTTGAGAGGACCTCTGAGGGACCAATCTGGCAATGGACTGGGGTAGGAGGCGCCCTGTGCCTCTGGGCTCTGTGAGCAGGTTAACAGGAATACCCTCCTTCTTATAGCCAAGTTCAGCCTGGCAATACCTTCATCTGGGACAGCCTGGAGAGAGATCATGGAGTGTGGAGTCAGAGCCTCTGGATTCATGATCTAGTTGTCTCACTAGCTGTGCAACCTCAGGTAACCCGGTCATCATCTTTTGCTGAGACTTAGTTTTCTTGTCTTTGAATTAGGGATAACCATAAGAGATTTAAAGAGACAGAGCACATAAAGGCACTAAACAAATGTTAGTTCCCTTTCTGTAGCCCTCTTTCTAGCACATCTGTCCATAGTAATTGTACTTCCCTCTTGCCTGTGGCGCTGTGACACCCCTGCTGTTGGCATATGGAAGAAGACTCGCAGAACACCCATGGGTATGTTGTGGACAATTCTAGAACCTCCGGGCAGGCACTGACTACTAAAAACATCACACACTCCAGAGTAGCACCACCTAAGCTTCTTGCAAACTGGAAGACTGGTTTCTGGGCCATTCGGGGTTTTGATGGACCTCAGTCTTCTAATCTACTCTAATCCCTACTCCTGCTGCTTGCATTCTGTGGCTTCTAACCTCACGCATGTCCCCTTTGGCATTCTCTTGTGCAGGAGATCCAGACTCTACTATAGTAGATATGTTTTGAGTGCCTGGCTATCCTTCACACACATCTCAAACATATTCTTAAATGTGGCTCCCACTGATACGGTGTGAATAGCCCCATTAATCCTACCTTCTGTTCTTTAAACAGATTGACCCAGAGATAAATACCTGGCCAACCAGATTCTTTTCCTTAGAAGTTCTTTCTAAGAGACACAAAAGGAAGTAACCATTGGCTGTGAAAAATCAACCTGAAAAGTCATACTGTCTATGGCTGCCATTTTGGGTCATACACAAGCTGATAGGTAGTGAGAAGAAGCCGGTGTGAGGAGAGAGCAGGAGAATAGAACAAGCCATAGAGAGAAGTAGTGAGAAGTGGAGCCCACAGCCTTCAAGAAAATGAGAAAGTGGCTCTGGTTCCTGATGGCTTTTCCATCTCTGTCAAGCTGGGCTTCACTCTTATACTTGGATGCTTTGGGATTCCAGCATCCTTATAATATCCCTCTTTCACTGAGCAAGTTGAAGTAGGTTTCTGATCCTTGCAACCAAAGCATTGTTGACCAGGAACTAAAATGAGGATATTACTCCCAACACCCCTATTCAACCTTGTAGTAGAGGTCTCTGCCAGTGCAATAAGGCAAGAAAAAAACAAGTAGAAGGCATGAAGATTGGGGAAAAAAGAACTAAAGCTATCTTTACTCACAGATGGCAAGATTGTGTGCATAGAAAATCAAAGAAATATACAAATAATTAGAACTAATAAGTGAATGTGTCAAGATCACAGAATACTAGGCAGCTACGCAAAAGTTAATTATGTTTAAACTGCCAATAAGCAATTGAAAAGTGAAATTACAAATCATTTAAAACAGGATCAAAAGCAATAAATACTTAGGCAACAATGTAATTAAAATATGTGTAAATCCCCTATTAAAAACTACAGATCATCACTGGATTAATTTAAGGAATATCTAAATAAACAGTAGGTTAGGACATGTTCATAGATTGAACAATTTAAGGTGCTAATTTTTAGGTGTCAGTCATATCCAAATTTATCTATAGAGACAATGCAATCTTAACCAAAATCCTAGCAGACATTTTTTTAGAGTAGAAATTGACAAACTGATTCTAAAATTTATATGGAAATGCAAGGGACTTAAAATAGCCAAGACAATCTTTAAAAAGAACAAAGTAGGAGAGTTTGCATTACCAGATTTTAAGACTTAGCACAAAGCTACAGTATTTAAGTCAGTGTGATATTGGCATAAGGAAGACACTTAGATCAATGAAGCAGAATAAAAGTCCTGAAAAGACCCACATGTCTGCAGTCCGTGGATTTTTTGAGGGGAAAAAAAGCACCAAGGCAATTCACTAGGGGAAGAGAAGGGTTTTTTTTGTTTTTGTTTTTGTTTTTTTTTTTTAAATAAATGACACTAGAGCAACTTGTATGCATAGACCAGAGATCTAAATGGGAAAGCTAAAAGTATAAAGCTCTTACAAGAAAAACCTAGGAGAATATCTTTATGACTTTAAAGTAGTCAAATATTTCTTTTTTTTAAGATTTTATTTATTCATGAGAGACACAGAGAGAGAGAGAGAGAGGCAGAGGGAGAAGCAGGCTCCATGCAGGGAGCCTGATGTGGGACTCGATCCCGGGTCTCCGGGATCAGGCCCTGGGCTAAAGGCGGCACTAAACCGCTGAGCCACCTGGGCTGCCCAGTAGTCAAATATTTCTTAATTAGGACAGAAAAGGAAAAACACAAAAAACAATTGATAAATTAATCTTCATCAAAATAAACAATTCTGATCATTAAAAGATAGGAAGATTAAAAGAGAAGCCACACTGGTAGGATATATTTGCAATATATATATATATTTATTTATTTGACTATGGACTTGTATTTAAAATATATATAAAGAACTTCTACAAATGGGATGCCTGGGTGGCTCAGCGGTTGAGCATCTGCCTTCAGCTCAGGGCGTGATCCTGGGATCTGGGATCCAGTCCTTCATTAGGCTCCTGGCAGAGAGCCTGCTTCTCCCTCTGCCTATGTCTCTGCCTCTCTCTCTCTCCGTGTCTCTCATGAATAAATAAATCTTTTTTAAAAAAACTCCTACAAATTAATAAAATTTTAAAATAGGCAGAAGACTTGAACAGAAACTTCACAAGAGAAGATACACAAATGGCCAATAAATATATGATAAGGTGCTCAATATCACTAGTCATCAGGGAAATACAAATTAAAACCGCGGCGAGAAACCACAATATGTTAGACTAGATGCCACTACAAAGACCGGCATTTCCAAGCATTGCCAGGACCTGAAGTGACTGGCACTTTGATATCTTGCTGGTATGAGTGTAGACTAGTCATACTGTTTTGAGAAATTATTTGGCTCTTCTCAGTACTGTCAAGCATATACCTATCCTAAGACTCAGCACTTCCACTTCTGGGCACACACTCAGAGAAATAAGTGCATACATCCACAAAAAGCCTGTCTAAGAATGCTCATAGCAACTTTATTTATAATGGTCAAAAACTGGAAACAGTCCAAATATCCAACAGAAAGATGGATAAACAAATTGTGGTACTTTTCTTAGCAATAAAAAGAGCAGTCTGATATACATACATTTGAGGAACCTCACAAATGGTATGTTCAGAAAAATAAGTCCGATACCATAGAGTGCACACTGTATGGTTGATCCCACTCACACGAAGTTCAAGAACCAGCAACACTAAGCCAAAGGTGTTGGAAGTCAGAAGATAGTTATACCTGAGAGAGTTAGGTGCTGACTGCAAAAAAGGGTCTTAGGGAGCCTCATGGGACAATGGGAATGTTCTGTTCCTTGATCTGGTTGATGGTGTTAAAAAGAAAACCAGAGGCCCAAGATGGTGCCACTTACATTAAGAATCCGAGTCAGTAAACCAATTCTCAACACCTAACCTAAGAACCATTTCAACACTGCAGGGATATAACCTGTACCTGGTCAGTCAGGAATGTTCTGACCGGCACAGATAAGGCGATCTGTCACAGGGTCCCTCTCCATCCCCTAATGG
Organism: Canis lupus baileyi; assembly: GCF_048164855.1. Classification (NCBI taxonomy): domain Eukaryota; kingdom Metazoa; phylum Chordata; class Mammalia; order Carnivora; family Canidae; genus Canis; species Canis lupus. The sequence goes on from NC_132861.1 coordinate 46,338,327, forward strand.
AAGATGAGGTAATCCACCAACTAAAACTCTTTGTCCCCAAATGAAGGTGACCTCCCCTGAAATGATCCTTTTTTTTTTTTTCTGTTTCTGATATTCTTACATTGCCTTGAAAAACCTTTCCCTTCGTGTAGCCATTCGGAGCTCCCCTCTACTTGCTAGATGGGGTGCTGCCCAATTCGTGAAGGGATTAATAAAACCAGTTAGAGCTTTAAAATCACTCAGTTTAATTTTTTGTTATGTAACAATGGTCAAGTGGGTGTATATGTATATACAAATGTATTGCTGTGAAGTGAATTGTGCCCCCCGCACCTGGCCAAATTCACATGTGGGAGCCCTAACCCCCACGTGATAGTATTGGAGGTGGGACCTTTGGAAGATAATTAGGTTTAGATGAGGTCATAAGGGTGAAGAGGAAGAGGCCAGAGTTTGCTTTCTCTCTCCGTCCAGCATGTGAAGACGCAGGAGAAGGTGGCTGTCTGCAAGCCAGGCAGAGAGCCCTCCCAGAACCTGACCATGCTGGCACCGTGATGGTAAATAAATGTACTGCTTAAGCTCCCAGTCTGTGATATTTGTTACGGCCGCTGAGCTGACTGATACATTCGTCACGCCATATGCCCAAAGTTGGTACATTTTGCTGTAAGATTTCCTTCAATGAATCCTTTTAAAATTACCTTTATGAAAACAGTAACTATAGTGATAATTACAAAAAAGAAGGAGCGGATACTTGGGGCTCTGCACGAGGTAGACACTCTACATCCTCAGTTGCTCCCAGTCTTTGTACCATGGAGGGTTCCTTCCTTTCCTTTCCTTTTCTGTTCTGTTCTCTGTTAAATTTGGATCATGAAGCCTGCATTTACATGCACAAATCTAGGAGACGGAATTATTTTCCCAACTTAGAGCAAAAAGGCCTCCAGCAGGAGTGGATAGGTACGGACCCTGGGGAAGTGACTGTGGAAACGTAGCAAGACATGCTCAGACTCGACCATGGCACTTTGAATGAGGGACACAGTGCACGAAGGTGGAGACACAGGATGTGGGCCAGAGTAGGGATTGCATTTCTTTACACATAAAGGCCTGAATCTCCAAATGAATCTGAGCTTGGTGCTGGAGAAATGAGGCTCTGTGTGCACGGCACACACTAGTGGTACCCCAGACGTGTTATGTCAAACACACCCTGATGTATGGTGGCTCCTGCGTTCCCAGAAGAAATTCATATTTTGGTTTTTACCTTTAAAAGCAATAGCTCAAAGCCCTGGGAGCCCGATAGCCCATCAGGAGGATTTTTTCCTCCAGAAAACTTTTTTCCATAGCAGGTACATTGTGACTTACCCTGCCATGGAAATCCAGTTCGGAAGACATAATAGAAACAATGATCATAGTGGGGATCCCAAGTGGGGATCATAGTGGGGATCCCAAGATTGACCTAAGTAAGCTTTCCAGAATCTCTGTCCTCACTAGGCCGCAAGACAGAAGGAAGCCCAGGGCCAGCTGGACTGGCTAGGGTGCAAATAGCAAGGGGTTCCAGTTTTCCACTCCACACCCCACTTCCACCTGCTTGCGATTGGCACCACCTGTTCCTGTCTGGGCCTTGCGTGAAATCTCAGGCAGACCGCGGGCAGAGCTTCTCTGGTCACTCTTAGGGTACAAACAGATGGTGTCTTTTGCTTGGTTTTCCAGAGATCACCCCAGAATTACTACAAAGCACCAGCAGCCCTCTTCTCCCAGTGCAGGCCTGCCACAGCTGGGAAGGCTCTGGATCCTGCCCCCCTAGCCATTGGGCCCTCAGAGCAGGGCACTCCTGGGGGCTTCTCAGAAATACCTCATTGGGGATCTCTGTCCACAGTTCTTGGGCATGTGCAAAGCTCTCAAGTGGCCACTTTATGACTCCTTGGTGGGGTCCTTTTCAAAGTGGTTCATAACTGGTTTCCTTCCTTGAGGTCCACACTTGACTCCAAGAAAACATGTGCCTCTGCCTTGCCTTTGGTTGGATGCTCCTCACTCCCTGCTCAGCCCTCTCCTCCCCTCCCATGAGGCTGTCGGCCAGCTTATCTCTAGATGTTCCCAGGAGCAAGCCAGCTTCTGGCCCTTTTGTGCCCCACATGTCAGAGATTTCCAGGTGGTTCTCTTGAAACCCACCTCACTAGGGTGAAGATGGGGGATGTGATGGTTAATTTCAGATGTCCACGTGGCTGGGCCGTGATGCCTAGACATGTGGTCAAATATTATTCTGGCTGTTTCTGTGAAGGTGTTTTTTGAGATTAACACTTTAATCAATTGACTTTGAATAAAGCAGTTTATCCTCCACCATGTGGGTGGGCCTCATCCAAACAGTTGAAGGTCTTTGTCCAAAACAAAACCTTCTGGCCAAGTTCCATAGCCTTATCCTCTTTTTTATTGATTATGAAAATATGGAAACATTCGTATACTGATCTCTTCCCTTCCTCAGTCCCAGGGGCCTTCTGCTGCTCCTCTGGGACTCTTGCTACAGTGTTGGGTCCTGCTGGTCAAATATTTGTACTGTCACTCCTGCCCAGCGAGCCCTGGACATGAGGGATGAGCGACTTCATCCACTGTCTCTTGGCGTGTCCTGTGTGGGTGGGCGGATATTTACAGTGTTGTTCTTTGGCTCTTACACCAGAACAGAGGCAACAGGAAGCAGCTGCCTTTAATGTAGAATTATGTGTAAGTGAACTAGGTACTCATTTATTCATATCAATAAATTCATATTTTTATCAAAGTATTTACATTGTAGTATATTGCATTACATATTTGAATTATTAAATTATATATAATATATAATTTTATATAATAAATATGTAAGTTAATAAATTATATAAATGTATAAGATATGTAAACATTTTAAGTATAAATATATAAAATAAAGGGCCTGTGGTCAAAGCAGTATCAGGAAGTGAAAGGATGCCTACCACCTGGTTCCAGGATGAGATGCTTAGCCCATACTTCCCCGGTACAAATATAGGAATACTATTTCCTTGCAACTATCCAGGGATTTGTAGGAGGTGTGGCATTTCTAGGAATTTAGCTTAAAGAAATAACGAGTGATGCGTACCAGGATTTTGCCACAGTGATACTTATCATAGTGTGGTTTACAAACCAGCAAAAAATGGAAACTCCCTTGGGTCAGGGATTGCTGTTGCCTCTCTGTATCCATTTTCCTTTATTCCTTAGTATGGAACCAATTTACTGGAGGTGGAGACAGACCTGCTTTGAAAGAGACATACATTTCCCAGCTTCCCTTGCAAGCGCAGGTGGCCATAGGACCCAGTCAGTTTGGGTCGATGAGGTATAAGCACTAGTTGTTGAGTGGGCTTCAGGGAAGCTCCTTAAAAGGAGAGCAGAGTAGGCTGGCATGCGCCCCACCACCCTCTGCTTTCCTCCTGAACTGTGGCTGTGATGGCCGGAGCTCTGGCAATCCCCTTGACAACTGCGTAGGAGACTGGGTCCCTCCAGGCATGAAGGAGCTGCTGTCTCAACTCCCCAGGCTTCCTCCACAATAGATCTCTGTCTCCTTAAGCTGTGCCATTTGGGCTTTTTGGTTACATGCAGCTAAATTTACTCCTAGCTGCTACAATACCCAAATGCCCAAGAATAGTAGCATGATTAATGAATTGCAATCTAATCATACTATACTAATCATACTATCGATTATTTTATAGTCATTGACCGATTGTGTAGAAAAATATTTAGTAACATGCAGAAGTATTTTTGATATACTATTAAGTAAATTCAAAGACAGGATATAGAGTAAATCGCATTTTATGAAGAGAAAATAGTCATAAACCGTATAAGGGGATAAAAAGCCTTGCAACAGTTACAACACATTAAAACCTCTCTGGTGGTGGTGCAATACAGCGATTTTCCTTTTCTACTTCTCGAAATCTGTAATATCTACAATTTCCTAGTTTTGTGATGGAAGAGTGACAATGGGTAATTTAAAAAAAAAAAAAAAGAAGATTGTGGAGTCTTTTTGTTTTCTTTTGTTGTTGTTGTTTTTGTTTTCTTTAATATGGGTAACACGTTACTTGAAAAAAAATACCTAAGACGCGCTTGCAGACCTGCCAAGACTTTGCCACAATGGTCCCCCCCTCCATACCTGGTCATTAACCGGCCCCTCCTGCAGTTTGTTATCTCTCACCTTGTTCTCTTGGCTCCTGGGTCTGGCTGTTTTGGGATTCTCCACCGAAGCATTCTGCTCTGGGGCGAATTCAGGGTCAGGGGCTCATTTACAGACTGTCCATTTTCCAGTGAATCTGTGACATTTAAGAAAGGCAGGGAGTTAGAAAATATGCATCTCCCCTCTTCCAGGCAGTTCTCTCTGTGACAGGGACAGTAGCAAGTTCACCCTGGGAGGGGGCAGGAAGAGGAGTGAGGAGGGCTGTTCTTCCTCTCACACCCTTGGAGGGGAATTTGCCACGGCTTGCACGTATTTGGTGACCTGGGATGCCGTCTCTACAAACATTATGATTATGATGCAAGAAACTTCATGTGCATACGTGTGTGTGTGTGTGTGTGTGTGTGTGTGTATCCAGTCAATGGCAAAAGAATATTAGAAATGAGATTGCAAACTTAGATTCATGTCTCAGAGGCCAAGAAAACCAGAAATACCAGTGTTCTTGTTTCTACTGGACAAAAATCATTTGCAATTCATCAATCTTTTAACATCTAACTTGACAAGGTCCAAATCCCAATCGCTATTAAATGATAAGTCAAGCTCCCACCCCTGGAGTGTCAGATCACCCGTGGGTGGGTGATCGGTCAGGTTGTGTGACTTTGAAAAGGCTGCCATTCAGCAGAGCTTCCCCACCGCAGTCACAAACTGTGAACCCAGAGCACAAACCTTCTTTTGTCGTGTGGGAGTGGGCCAGAGAAGCCCGATGCCAGCTGATCCGTTTTGTCTGCTTCTTGGAGGCAGAGCAGGGGGCATTTTCCCCTTGGACTCTGGATCAAGCAGCTCTGGGCTGTCTTGGGAGTTAGCTCCAGGGAAGCAAAACAGGGAATAACTTTAAAAATAAAACTCTCAGTCTGATGAAAATATTTATGGTCTGGACATCAATGCATCTTTGAGGGTGGCAAGAAGTGAAGTGACCCTTGTTCTAGTTACTCTGGCGTCGGCATTCTCGGCTTGGCTTGGGAAGCCACACAACTCTTTCCACCTTGACACGGTTCCCCTCTCCAGCCTCATCTTAGATGCAACCCCACACCCGCCTTTGCTCCTGCTCAGAAAGACCCCCGGCTCCTGACCCTGGGTAGCCGTATTTGCTTTTCTGTCTGCTTGCGATGCTCTAACCCTGCAAGATCCGATAGGACCCCTGCTAGCCACATGGGGCTAGTATGCACTTGAAATGTGGCTAGTGTGACTCAGGAAGTGAATTCTTCATATTTTTTTGAAAGATTTTATTTATTTATTCATGAGAGACACAGAGAGAGGTAGAGACATAGGCAGAGGGAGAAGCAGCCTCCCCAAAGAGAGCCTGATGTGGGACTCGATCCCAGGACCCCAGGATCATGACCTGAGCCAAAGGCAGATGCTCCACCCAGGTGCCCCGAATTCTTCATTTCTTTTTAACTTAACTTAAATTTAAATGTAAAAACCAATACTCAATTCAGTTACTAGAAAACTTTTAAGGGTACATGGAACAGTCTGGGTACGCAAATATGCTTTTCTAACTGTACATCTTATGAAACCTAAATCCAGATGAAATATTTCCAATAATTCAACAGATTTTCAAAGACTTAGCGCAAAAACATACAAAATGTCTGTCTCATTACTAACTTTTTATGTTGATTATTGGCTCCATGATGGAATGAAGATATTGTGGATGCATTATGCTCAACAACATGTGTTGTTAGAATGGATTTTACCCATTTTTTTTTTTTTACTTTTGTTAATGTGGCCGCTGGAAAATTTAAAACAACATATGTGGCTTGCATTATATTCCTGTTAGAAAGAGCTACCCTAACCCCCTCTCCATCTGCACAGACTTTGGGACGAGAACGATCTGAACTCCAGCTCCAGCCAGGCCACTCACTAGCTGTGTGATTTGAGGTTAAGTGACTCTGTCTCTCTTTGCTTCAGTTGTTGTTTTTTAATCTGTGAAATGGGTGTAATGGGGTGCCTGGGTGGCTCAGTCAGTTAGGCATCTGCCTTTGGCTCAGGTCATCATCCCAGAGTCCTGGGATTGAGCCCCACATCAGGCTCCTGCTCAGTGGGGAGCAGGCTCCCTGCTTCGCTCTCTCGCTCTGCCCCTCCCCCTGCTCGTGTTTTCTCTCTCTCTCTCTCTCTCTTTCTCTCGTTCAAATAAGTAGAATCGTATAAGTGAGCGAATGAATGAGATGAAATGAAATAAAACGAGTATAGTAAGGACACCCCTAGCACTGAGGACCTATAAAAGCTCAGCCAAGTTAACTCCTATTCTCCCTCTGGCCATGTCCTCATGAACCCTCCGATACTCATCTAAAGTATCATCTTTGCAGAATCTTTCCTAACCCCGCCAGAAGGGTCTTGTTTTTTGCCTTTACCTGTCTTGTAAACTTTGAGATGCTGCTTTCAATAGAATGACATCTTTACCATATTGTGGATCCCTTAAGGGTAGAGACTCCAACTTTCTTTGTGTGTGAATATATTTCTAACTTTTAATTTAGTAAGATTTCCAAACATACACAAAAGTTGAGAGGGGAGTCTAATGTACCATTCACCCAGCTTCCACAACTTTAGCGTGGAATATAGCCTCCATCACATTTTTCTTGCTCTTAATTCGGTACTTGATGCATAATTTTGTTAGTCTATGTAGATAGCAAACACCCACAAATTGCCACGCCTCTCATCAAGCAGTGGGGTCGGGTTGACCATCTGCTTCTATCTGGGCTGGCGAGTGAGCTGCTTGGACCAGCAGAGTGTAGTGGAAGTAACTCCACAGGTACTGAATCCAGGCCTTTTTAAAAAAAAATTATTTATTTATTTATTCATGAGAGACAGAGAGAGAAAGAGAGAGGCAGAGACAGAGGCAGGCTCCATACAAGGAGCCCGATGCGGGACTTGATCCCAGGTCTCCAGGATCACACCCTGGACTGAAGGCGGCACTAAACCGCTGAACCACCAGGGCTGCCCAAGTCCAGGCCTCTTGAGAGTGGTTTCTGCGCTTGATCTCTGGGAAGCCTGCTGCTCTGTGAACAAGCCCCAGCCAGCCTGCTGGAGCACGAGCAGCCACACAGAACAGAGACAAGCAGTCTCAGCTAGGCCCACCTGGGGACAACGAGCTCACTAGCCTCCAGGGAGTCTAGCAAGGCTTCCTTGACCTTCCATCCCCAGATAGCGATCAGCTGACTGCAGAGGTCAGGCAAAGTGGCTCAGACAGAGCAACCACCCAACCAACCCCCAGAATCACAAGAAAGAATAAATATTGTTGTTTTGTCTCTGTATATCGAGGGTGGTTTAACATGTGGCCAAAGGCTACCCGATATGAAGTTTAGTGAATGTCTTGAATGAGTTGATGAAATCCCGGGGTCTAAAGCAGGTTTTGCCACGTCCAGCACATGTAGGGTAGCAGACTGGTGGCAGCTGCTGCACCCCCAGGAGCTAACAAACTGTCACCTACTCCACAGCCCCAGCACGCTGCCCACTCACGCATGCGGGTAAGTTACAGAGAAAGGAGTTTGCAGTTCTGACAGCCTCCTCTGCCGATTGTCGAAGTTTCTGTACCTTATTCTGCTCAAGAAATATACTTTGAGCAGATAAGATGTGCTAGGGACAGGTTTGAAAGATTAAGGGATCCAGCTGCAAAGCTATTCCCAAGGTATTAATCTCAGATATTTTCACTGCAGCAGAAACTCTGGCATCACAGCAACAGTGAGAGAGCAAAGATAGGACCTCACTGCTCAGGAAGCTCATGTTCCCAGATATCCCCAAATGTGGACAGCTCCAAGCCTCCCTGCTAGAATGCATGTACGTCTGGGGGTGTTTTGTTGAGTCCTAGAACAAGATGTTTCTTTTAAATAGAAGCCAGTCTTACTGTATAATTTGGGTCAACATTTTCTCCTGAAGTGCCCACATCATCATATTGCGGGACTTTGAATTCTTTAGATAACAGCTTCGAAGTGTCTCATTTTATTGGACCTGTCCTTGATAATTTGTCAAGGCCTTTTATTCTTCTCTCATTTAATTAGGGCCTTTCAGTCCTGATAACTCCACCTGGAAGTCAAGGGACAGCAGTGGTGCCAGCTGTCCCGGGCACTGACCTGCTGGGTGGTGGGTGTTCTGTTCAGGAGTGTCTTTGGCTTTGCCTTTGCTTCTTTGTCTCATGGTGCGATTGAAGATGGAGTTTCTCTGAATCGGGGTGGAGCTGCGGGGTTCTCTGCCTTGCATCTCTTGGTTGGTTGGCGTGGTGTGTTCTCTCATCTTCTGAGAGAGTAACTCAGGTCTCACGTTGTCCCTCGAAATATCAACCTTCCGGGAACCACTCACCAATTTCTTCAGGGCTTTTCCAAACCTCCAGATCCCCTGGTCTCCATGGAAATCGGTCCAGTTGCTTCTCAGGAGAGTGACTGGAAACAGGCTCTCCAGCTTCACCGATTTGAGTGCTTTGGAATAGAAAGAGAACAATTTTCAGTTCGGGTCATTGGGCTAAATATTCCATTCAGAGTCTGGTCTTCTACTCCCCTTCAGACTTGATGAAATTTGGAATAGTCTGCACATCTGGGCGACCGCATCTTTGTCAATGAAAATTACACTTTAACCACTGCAATTTGGATGCATTCATGTATCATTTTATAATTGAAGTTTGTTTATTTTATTCATAGGATGCAGTTTGGGGAAATGCTTAAAGTGGCTTGTATAACTAGCTTTCAAGTAAACAACTTTCGAGTCATTCAAGAGAAAGAGCAGCAAAACCAGTGAGGAGAACTCTGGGAAACCAAAGTGAAGAAAGGAAAGATGTACAGACACAAAAGTAAGGTCTTGGGGACTATTAGCGAGTGACAGTCACACAACAGTAAATTCAGGAGTCGGAAAACTTGAATCCTGTGGGGACAAACCTCCTGCCATCCACTGGTGGCAAGGTCTGGTGGGCAGAATGGGGGCCTCTCTGATAGGATGACGTTGTATGGCAGCTGTAGGAACAAGCCCTTCCCCATCCCACCAGCTGGGGTAATAGAATGGTTGTCTCCTCTGGGGTGACCATAGTGGATATATATCATCTAAACCAGGGCACTCTTCACAGGAAAAGGGGTGTAATACAATTATACCAGGACTGTCCAGGCAAACCTCATTTTTTTGCCAACATGGGCCTTCTAGGGTATGGGCTCTCAGAGTGGTGAGGGACATAGCAGATCCCTAAGGAGAGTGTTAGCGGGTTAGGACGGTGTGCTAGGCAGGAGAGCCGCGCTAGGGTCCATGTGGCTTCCCATCCATCTGAGGGTCCAGAACCTAGGCTCCTATGGCCTCTAGGGAGGTTTAAGAGGTACAAAAACTGTATGTACAGGCTGTGTTTATGCAGGTACATCTTTCTTGATTACAGGTGCAGAATTTCTATCATGTTTTCATAGAGTTTAGAGATTCAGGAAAGCTTTCCTTTTCTGTTTCTGTTTTCTTCTGTAAAAAAAATGTAAAGAATGGAGGTCTGGACTTGAGGCAACTCCTGCCCTTTCCCACTGACCCCTCTGCTTATAGCAGGTGCCCTGGCTACCCCAGGCACTGCCCTCAGTTCCTCACGAGTGAGTTCCCAACCCCCTTCTCTTCCCCTCACCCCAGTCCAAACACATCTGGGTAGTTGGTCAGGTGACCTTAGAATATTCAAGAAGGGTGGCTTCCCTTGCTCCAGGCAGAGCATATATTTGTTTACCTAAGGCAGGAATTAGGAATTTCTGGCCAGGGAGATTTGAAGACTAAGGATGGCTCTGGTTCCTGGAACCAGCTACCTAAAGATAAATGCAGAAAGTTTGTCCTAGGATGCTGCTTCCTTTCCTACCTGCCTGCAGGTCTGCTGATATCCCATTGATGACCTGGCCCATAAATAATCAGCCAAGCAGAAACAAGTATTGAGGTGTTAGAGGTCAGGAAGCACTAAGACAAGGGCCTACCTTGGGGCAGCTTGGCCTGGCTTGTGAGGGCCTGGGGAGCTCCTTCAGCACCACGGCCAGCCAGGGAGCCCCAGAAAGCCCCTGGTAGTCCCAGTGTCCGTGTCCTGGGACATGGGGTGCCTGTGGGATCTGTTGGAGAAGTCCTGTCCTGCTGTCTGGTCCTTTGCCTCAGAGAGTAAAGCTGTGATTTCAGATGGCCAGAGATGACAATGTAGTGGCCAAGAGGTCACGTTTGCAGGGGACATCCCTCCCAGGAGCACCTGGTAGGACAAAGTTTATTACAAACATGGCAAGGAACCCACAGCTCGCAGTCAGGAGGGGTGGTTTCCACGCACAGCAAGTTGAACCCCAGTCAGCAAGGGGATGAAAACAAGAGAGAATGAGAGGTTTCTATCCGGTCAGATGGAGAGGAGACCCTCTGCCCTGCAGTCTGGTTGGTTGGGAATGTGAAGAGAAGACTCAGGAAGGCCAAGGTCAAGTTCATCAGAAATCTGCTGGATCCTGGAACACAATGGGGGTCAGTGAATTCCCCATCACTGACAGTATCCAGACAGAACCTGTTAATTTTAGGGTTCAGTGACTCCGGCCTACCAGCCAACATCCCCTTCTCTCCTCTTTCACTTGCCTTTATGCCTCTTAAGGGAGCTGAGGCTGTTCTCAGCTTGATCTGGGAGCAGAGGGCAAGTGGCCAGAGGTCCCACGGCCACACGGTGGGGTGGGCAATGCAGGAGTTAATTGTGTGGTGGGTCCAGTTTGTGGAGGTCTCTGAACTGGGTCAGGGTGTTCCTACTGCATCCTTGAGGAGGTGGAAGCTATGGGCAGGCCAGGCTGAGGCCCAAGGCCAGAGGGCAGGTGTCACCCAGGTATGAGCCAGGAGTGCCAGGTAGGGGCTCAGTTGGGGAAAATGTGCAAGAGGAATGACAGGGTCAGTGACGGTGGTTTGGGAAGGAGCTGGGAGGAGCCATCCCCATGGCAGGTGATGGGCAAGGACGACGGGGCAGGCCAATGGCGCTCACTGCCTGCCAGATAAGTGGAAGCAAAGCCTGTTTGGGGTGGGAGCGTGCTGATTTGAGCTCCCAGGAGGAGGGTGTGCAGCTAGAGATCCTTGCCTGAAGCTGACTCTTAGGAACAGGGCATCTCCCTGCTCTGACCAAGGGCATCGTCAAAGCCTCCGTGTCATGGCCCTGAACACAGACTGGGTTTTGGCATTGAAGATGATTATCGTTATCGTCACCATGTATTATGTTAGGTTGATTTTTAAAACTTGAAGTACAATTTACATACACTGCAATTTCCTCTTGTTAGTGTACAGTTCTAGGAGTTTTGACCAATGAATAGTTAGTACAACCACCACCCTACTCGACCTACAGGACACTCCATCACCCCAGAATTCCCTGTGCCCCACTGCAGTCAGCCCCTCTCTCACCGTCTAGAGACCGCCAATCTGTTCCTCATTTGCCTTTTCCTGGCTGTCCTGCAGAAGGAACAGCACAGCCTTAGGCATCTGGCTCCCTTTGGCTGGTGGGATCCACTTGAGATTCGCCAGTGTAGACTGGGCATTGTTGTGAACCCACGGAAGCCTGCATGATGTACTGTGAAGGGCATTCGGCCGGGAAGTGGGGCACTTGGGTTTGACTATCCATTTTCTACTGCCTGTAATCACCTACTCACACTGGGCAAATACAGGCCGCAGTGTCTCACCCAGAACACATGGGGGTAGGTGGGTGTTCTTGGGGCTCCTAGCTAGCTCTCAAAATCTGAGATCTAGGGCAGCTCAGAGAGCCCTCAGAAGGAAGCTCATGGCATGACAAGAGCCTTGGGGTTGCCTTCAAACCATCTCTGTCGTTTTCTTTAAATGATGGTCTCTGAAACCCTGAGAAAATGTATTCCATCTTTAAGACAGTGCACACACACACACACACACACACACAAATTCGTGAAACCCTCTGAAAAACAACTCTAATTCCACCTCAATTATTGCCTATTTCAGGAAACTGTGCTCTACATCTGAAATATTTTTATAATCACTTCAATTCTTCTACATCCATTAACTGTTGGGGAGCCCGACAGCCCTCCCACCATCTCCTCATGTTTTTCTTCAGCTCCTCAGTAGCTTTAAGCCTATGTCTCTCTGTTCCAGGTGGCTTTGGGGTGGAAGTGCACAGGGCACGTTTGTGATGGGAAGCTGCATTCGTGTGTCGTTCATTCACTCGCTCAGCAAGCACTGCTGCGGTGCTGTCCACACCCGGCACCTGCTGACACTGGTGCCCATGTCTTTGTTTTGGGTCTGCCCCTTCCTTCCTTCCTTCCTTCCTTCCTTCCTTCCTTCCTTCCTTCCTTCCTCCCTCCCTCCCTCCCTTCCTTCCTTCCTTCCTTCCTTCCTTCCTTCCTTTATTTTTAAAATATTTTATTTATGTATTCATGAGAGACACACAGAGAGAGGCAGAGACACAGGCAGAGGGAGAAGCAGACTCCCTGCGGGGAGCCCAACGTGGGACTCGATCCTGGGACCCCGGGGTCATGACCTGAGCCAAAGGCAGATGCTCAACCATTGAGCCACTTCCTTCTTCTTCTTCTTTCTTTTTTTTAATTCATAGAGGCACAGAGAGAAAGAGAGAGAGAGGCAGAGGGAAAAGCAGGCACCATGCAGAGAGCCTGATGTGGGACTCTCCAGAGTCTCCAGGATCACACCCTAGGCTACAGGCGGCGCTAAACCACTGAGCCACCGGGCTGCCCGAGCCACTTCCTTCTTAGGAAGCTCCTGAAGTGCAGGACTTGGTCTCTCTTGTCCGGTGCTGCCTCTGGTGCTAGGCACAGAACAGTACTCTGTAAACTTTGGTGGTTTGCAATAATGAACGAGTGGATGAGTTATCTCCCTGAGGTCCATGTGATAATTACCACTATTTTATAGATATAGAAGCTGCAAGTCAGAGAGGTCTGGCAACTTGCCTGGGATCACACAGCTGGTAAATGGTATGGTGAGGATCACGCCCCATCTGTCTGATTTGTTTGTTGGGGGAACCTGAAATCCATGTGATGTGGTTAAAAGATGCTGTTGTAAAGACTGGTTGAAGGCTGGCAAGCATGAATCAGAGGCAGGAGTGGGGGGAGGGTGGTTCCTAGGCTGCTCTCTGTGCTAGCTATGTGGCTTCAGGCATATGAGCCAAGGGTGACTGATAAACCTCCCAGCATTGGGCTGAGGGCCAGAGAGCCTCTCTGCATGAGTCAGTGGCCTGGAAGGGCAGGGCAGGGCACATGGGAAAAGGTGGTGGGAAAGATGGGGGGAAACTGGCTGCAACCTAGCTGTGGTGACCCAAGCCAGCTGCTGGAGGTGGGAGATGATGGCACGGTGGGCACAGGGAGGTGTGTCCTCTAGACCAGGGCTTTTCAGATGTTTATGCACGGAGTCACCTGGGGCTCTTGTTAAGACACAGATTCTGACTCAAAACATCCAGGGTGAGGCCCCGGAATGCCAACACTGTGAGTCTGTGGACCAGTCTTGAGCAAGATCCTTATGGAGCAGAACCACAGCATCTTTGGCAGATGTGGAAGCAGGTGCCACCAGGGAGCTCAGCCCCATACTGCCCCTCACTTTGGCTAGGTGGGGTCATGGCTACTGCTGCTGGTCAGAAACAGAAGTCTTAATGGAGAGCAGAGCTAGGGCAGGCAGGAGGAGGGGGTGTCAGGAGAGAGGCAATGGGGGGCTGACGCAAGAGCTGTAGGAAAGAATCTTCCACAGAGGCTGAGGGCATGTAGTGAATGTAGGTGAGTCACCTGGGCACCTGCTCTGAAGCAGAGCCCTGGGGGTGCCAGAGACAGCCTATAAGACCAGGCCTGACCTTCGCATGGCTAATAGGGGCCACAGGAGTGAGGAAGTACTTCAAAGCAGAGGAAAAATGATGAAGTTTCTGGTTTGGTAGAAAAGCTCCAGTAAGGGAAGGACCTCGTAAAGCTGCCCTAGAAGATGCTCTGCTGTCAGCATGGTCTGCGGACATGTGCTTGTAGTAGAAAAATGTAGAAAAAGCAGGAGCGCCTGCTGGCTCAGTCTGTTAAGTGTCTGCCTTCGGGTCAGGTCATGGTCTCGGGATCCTGGGATCAAGCCCAGCATTGGGCTCCCTACTCAGCAGGGAATCTGCTTCTCCCTCTCTCTCTCTCAAATAAATAAATAAAACCTTTAAAAAAAATAACTGAAGGGGGAGGGGGAATAGAAATAATTGATGGGGAAACCAAAACAGTCTAGTACTGGCACAAAAACGGACACATAGATCAATGAAACAGAACAGACAGCCCAGAAATATACCCATGTTTATATGGTAAATTAATCTTCAACAAAGGAGGCAAGAATATACAATGGGGAAAAGACGGTCCCTTCAACAAATGGTGCTGGGAAAACTGGACCACTTCTTTTCACCATATACAAAAACAAACTCAAAATGGATAAAGGACCTAAATGTGAGACTTGAAATCCTAAGACTCCTAGAAAAAAACACAGGCAGTAATTTCTTTGACATCGGCCATAGAAACATTTTTTCTATATTGACCTCCTGAGGCAAGGGAAATAAAAGCAAAAATGAACTATGGGGGCCGGACCAAAATTAACAGCTTTTGTGTAGCAAAGTAAAATGCCAGCAAAAGGACGAGGCAGGAATGAGAGAAGATATTTGCAAATGATATATCTGATAAAGGATTAGTATCCAAAATATGTAAAGAACTTCTACAATGCAACACCAAAAACCCAAATAACCCAATTGACATGGACAGAAGACACGAACAGACATGAAAAGATGCTTAACGTTCTTGTCATCAGGAAAATGCAAATCGAAACCACAATGTGATATCACCTCACACGTGTCAAAATGGCTAGAATTAAAAGGTCAAGAAACCAGTGTCGGCCAGAATGTGGAGATAAAGGAACCCCCGTGCACTGGAAAGCTGAACGGAGGTTCCTTAAAAAATTAAAAACAGAACGACTCTATGATCCAGTAACTCCACTCCTGGGTATTTAACCAAAGAAGATGAAAACACCACTTTGAGAAGATATAAGCGCTTCAGTGTTTAATGCAGCCAAGATGTGGAAGCAGCCCAGGGGTGTACGCTCTGACCTCAGCAAGCCCCTGCCCCTCCAGCAAGTGGGGACAGGCTGGAGGATCTCAGGCGCCTTCTCAGTCCTCCTCACCCACTCTCCCTGACTTTCACGTCCTGATTCCTTGTTGCCCGCTTGCACCAAACACCTGCTACACGCAGAAATGGGGAGACCCTCCAAATGATTAACTGGTGGGCAGGAGAGAGAAAGAACTGAAGAGGGGGCAAGGGGTGGGAGGGTGCTAGGCTCAGTCGGGTGCTCTGTCTCAGGGTAACTTTAAGTGGAGACCTGAAGGAAGCTGGAGAGCAAGGCTCTGAGGATGATAGGAGGCTGAACTTCCAAACTGGACTTGTTGGCTTGCTTTTGGCTCAAGAGGGAGAAAAGTAAAGAATGAGCTCGGTTTTCCTTTAGGGCTGTTGAACTGATCCAGTGGGACAGGAAGCAGGACTGTGAGGGAGAAGTTGGGCCTGAGGTCAGGGAGAGGAGGCACATTTGGCAGGAAGCGGGATCTGCACACAGTCTGATGCAACAGGGTCTGCACCCACCAGGACCTGGAAGGCTCGCTACTCATTACAGTAACGGCTCATTGAGCATCTGCTTCACAATAAGTTTCTAATCCAAGCAACTTCTTTTGAGAGGCAAGAACACGGTGAGACAAAGAACATTCTCAAGGGCACACAGCTGCTGAGTGCCAGCTGGACCCTGAGTCCTCCAGAGCCACCCGCTTCCCACTGCACCACCATCGGCTGTACAGCCCAGTGGCCCGGGACACTCACGCAAGAGACAGGGATGGGGTTAGACATAGTGACACAATTTGTGTACAGGACGGAACAGACTGTGATAGATCCAAAGTGAACAGCACCCCTTTCCTGGTGATGCAACAGAAGTTAGTGAAATTAGTTTTAAACCTGGGAACTAGACAGTGATATAGAAGGGTTGAGCACATTTCTTTTTCACAGAAAGGTGTGCAAATGCCAGAGAGTGTGGGATATACATTTACATCTATCTGTCCACCTACCTACCTCATCTATCTACCTACCCATCATCTATCTACCTACCTACCTTATCTATCATCTATCTATCCATCCATCCATCCATCCATCCATCCATCCATCCATCCATCCATCTACCTACCTACTGACCTCATCCATCTATCCATCCATCTATCTACCTACCTACCTATCATCTATCTATCTACCTATCTATGTACATAATCTGCAACATGAATAAAGCTTGTAAAAGAAGAAGAAAGCTAGAGGCTGAAAAGGATGAACTAAACATTCCTATGTGCAAGAAAACGGTTAATGACAAGCACCAGGGAGCAGCATGGCCACAAGTGGAGCCTAGATGGCAGAGGCCACACCACCACTGAGCTGTGGCAGTGTGGGTGAGGGAGGAAGGAGGAGGTCGTCTGAAAGGGCCCCAGATGAAGAAGGTGGCAGGTGATGGCAGACACAAGGGAGGGCAGAAAAACCTCAGATATTGGAAATTTAAAAACAATAAATAAATTTTTTATTTTAGATTTCTGGAAAAGCTGTAAAAATCCCAGGTAATGGGATTTTTTAAGCAGCTCTTCAAAGAACCCAAAGGCTCTGAGAATAAGAGTAAGTATTTAATCATTTGGAGGGCCTCACCATTTCTGCACGTAGCACGTGCTTGGTGTAAGCAGGCAACAAGGAGTCAGGACATGAAAGTCACGGAGAGTGGGTGAGGAGGACTGAGAAGGTGCCCGAGATCCCCTAGCCTGTCCCCACTTGCTGGAGGGGCAGGGGTTTGCTGGGGTCACAGAGCTTATACAGTTGGGAGTAGAACCTTCCCCCAGTCCTTGACATGTCCACTCCATGCACCCCTTCCTGCTCTGTCTGGCTCATGTGGTGAGTTTGAGCATCTGTCCTTTATCAGCAGAAGACCGGAGTGAGTTCTTGGGTGAGGTAGCCTCAGCTTTCAGCTTCTCACTGAAACACCAGTGACAGCCACCACAGCACCAGAAGCTGAAATTAAGCATTGAGTTTATGGCAAGACCAGCGGGTTCATCCACTAAATATACTAATTAAGATTAAGAAGCATCACCGATGAATGACTTGTACCTTAAAGTTCTTGAAAAACTATGCATGCAGCTTATAAATCAAGAGTCAAAATGAGAAGGAAAATGTATAAAGGAGGACGCACAGAACAGGGTGATGGAAGCATCGTAGGATGCAGAGCAGGGTTTTTCCAGTTATTCTGGAATTGCTGCTGAGGCCAGACATGGCTTAGTTCTACTGGAATTTCTGCTGCAGCGGGGGGGGGGGGGGGGGGGGGTGTCAGCCGGCAGCCCCGAGGGGTTGCTGAAGGAGGTGTGCCCCCTCCCTGCACTCTGCCTGGATAAAATAAGAAGTGGGGAGCAGCTTGGTTTTTGGGGTGCCATATTTGGGGCAAATAGGGCAATGGTTTCCAGGGAGCCTTGGAATAGCCCTGGGTTCCTGTAAGAATGGGAGGCTCCCAGCTAGGAGTCACTCCCAAGTCTCCTGGAGAGAGTTCTGAGAGCAGAGGGTTATGATGCCATTTTGTTGCTCCCTCCTTCATGCTTCCTGAGGCTCAGCATACACGGAACATGGGACCAGTGTTGGCTTCCGGGGAAGAGGATTTCTGAAGGCCAGGCCCCACTGGGAGACCTCATGCTGTGGGGCTTGAAGGGACCATGGCCTGGTGTGCCCTAGAAGATGAGACACGCTGACCTTTGTTCTCTGTGGCCTCCAGAGCAGCCCATGTAAAGACCCCAGAATCCCCTGAGGTTCCCCCAAGCTCAGAGGTTAGCAAGTGTTAGAGAGAGGGGGCTGCCCAGGTGGCCACTTAGCCAAGCAATGGGCTGCCTGAACTGGAGACAGTCAGGTACCTCTAGGAGCAGAGGGGGATGTGTTGGCCTCTCTGGGAGGGATGGTCTCAGCAGTGGATGGAGGGAAAGGAGAAGAGGTGTAGAGGAACACTAGCCCAGGACCACCTTAAATACCCATCAGAGCCAGCATAAGAGCCAGGCTGAGCCAGTGGGATGCCTCCTACCATGGGTGCACAGCCAGCCACAGGACTACACCTGATCCCTGATCCCTCCTCCACCCTCAGGAAGGGGAGGAGGAGGAGGATATTTCTCCAGGCCAAGCCCCTCCCCCTGACGCCACCACAGTACTCTATCCTGTGCTGGAAGGAGGGGAGAGGAACTTTGATTAGTGTGAGGTTGAACTTTGGAAAATTTAAACATGACAAATGGGCAAAACCTAAGAACAGGTCACAGAAAATGAAATACAGATCACTCTCAAAAACCCGTGAAAGATTTTCAACCCCATGTCTCATAAGAGGGAGGGAAATCCAAACCACACTAGGATCCTTTTTTTTTTTTTTTTTTTTCATTGGTAAAAAATCAAAAGTTTGGTGAATGGTGAAGCTGAGAGGCAAGCCCCCCATCATAGCTGGCAATGTCTACCAAAGTAAAATGCAAATATGCTCTAGCTCAGCAATCCCACCTGCAGGAATCTAGCCCAAGAATCTGCTTGCAGGTGTGAGGAGTGGTTTGTGCACAGGCTTCCAAGAGCAAGTTGTTGAAGACACTAGTGTCTCTCTATCAGGAAGAGGTCATGCCAATTAGAAATTGCTAAACCTTTGGGGTGCCTGAGTGGCTCAGTTGGTTGAACATGCAACTCTTGATTTTGGCTTGGGTCATGATCTCAGGGTCATGAGATTGAGCCCCTCATAGGGCTCCCCCCTTCACCCCTCACTGCTGTCATGAGTGCATGTGCATGCACACACACACACACACACCTGAGTGTGTGTGTGTGTGTCCTCTCTCTCTCTTTAAAAAATATTCCTAAACATTTCCATCAATGGAATAAGATTCCTTTGTAAAAGGAAGAAAAAGGCAACCTTAAATTCTGATCAAGAAAGGATCCCACAATATCTCAAGAAAACAAAAACAAGGGCAGAAGAGTATGTATTGTATTTCCATCAGGGCAAAAGAGGGAAATACATTCAAATTTATTTGGATGGACCTAAAAACTTCTGGAAGGAGTTATGAGAAATGAGTTTCAATAATCAGAGGAGGGAGCCTGGGCAAATGAGGAACAAGAGTGGGAGGGAAGGAGACTTTAGTGTACATACCTTTTCATATTTTTTTGTATTTTTAGAGCTATGTCAATGTATTAACCTATTCAAAAATTAAATAAATAAATCTTTTGAGAAAAAAAATGAATAAGATAGATCTTAAATGCAGAAATACTTCTAAAAATGGAGGAGGCAGAGAAGTTATGGGATCTAACCTCAAAGTGGCCTCCAAGAGCCCTGCTATATAGCAGGGTAGTGAGTTTGGAGAGAGGAAAACTGTTAGCCATGATGGGGAAGAAAAGGCTGTTTTATGTTTATACCTTCACAAAAAATCCAGATTTTTTTTTCCTTAATGAATCAAGTACAGAAGAAGAATGAATTTTTTTTCAAAGATATTATTTATTTATCCATGAGACACACACACACACACACAGAGGCAGAGACAGAGGCAGAGGGAGAAGCAGGTGGGAGCCCAATGTGGGACTTGATCCAGCAACCCCGGGATCATGCCCTTAGCCAAAGGCAGAGGTTCAACCACTGAGCCACCCAGGTATCCCAAGAATGAATTGTTAAATGAGATGTTTTAATTCTCTAATTAAAATTCTCTTGAAAAAAATGCTCTCGGAGTGATTTAGAGGCAATTTCATAATCATTAAGCAATCTTAATACAATATAGCACATCAGTGGGTTAGTGACAAAATTAAATACCAAACTCTAGGAAAGACCTTTAAAAGTGAGATGAGAAGGAAAATTTATCATGATAAAGAGTACTGTGCACATCAAAAATACAGTGATGCTAGAAAATCAGGGCGGATCCTGCTCTCATCACTATTAACATGTTGGGGGTTGGCCAATGTAATGAGACTTAAATGTTACCAGAAAGGAAGATTAGGGGCGCCTGGGTGACTCAGTTGGTCAAGTGCCTGCTCAGGTCATGATCACAGGGTCCTGGGATGGAGCCCCACTTGGGCTCCTTGCTCAGAGAGGAGCCTGTTTCTCCTTCTTCCTCTGCCCCTCCCCCTTCTTGTGTTCATGCTCTCTTTCTTTCTCTCAAATAAATAAAATCTTTTTAAAAATGGTTATGAAGTTCATCTGTAGAATAGATAGGGAATATTAATTCAAACTTTTTGAGTATATATGTAATGAAGATCATAAAATATCATAAAATACAATAATACAAGGGATGTGGGACTCCCCCCAAGGCAGTCAATCTTTGACACAGAATGGCCAGCCCAGAAATGAATTCTTATCTATAAAAATGCTATATTCTGGAAGAAGCATCACAAACATAAAAAATAGAGAGTTAACAAAACCAGACAAAACATCACAAGAAAACTATACACCAATGTCTCTTATTAATATAAGTGAAAAAGACCTTAACAAAATACCAAGAAACTGATATATAAAAAGAATGATACACCATGACTAAGTAGATTTATCTCAGGAATGCAAGGTTGGTTTAACATGCAGATATTAATTAATATGGGTATCTCAGTCAATTAAGTGTCCAATTTTTTATTTTGGCTCAGTTCATGATCTTAGGATTGTGGGATCGAGCCCCAAATCAAGCTCTGTGCTGTGAGGAGCCTGCTTGGATTATCTCTCTCCCTCTCCCTCTGCCCCTTCCCACTCACCCTTTACCCTTACGTGCACGTGCTCTCTCTCTCTCTCTCTCTCTCTAAGACAAAAATAATGCACTATAACAATGAAATGAAGAATAAAAATTAGGTGGTCATCTCAATAGACATTTTTTTAAAGATTTATTTATTTATATTTATGATAGAGAGAGAGAGAGAAAGAGGCAGAGACACAGGAGGAGGGAGAAGCAGGCTCCATGCCGGGAGCCCGACGTGGGACTCGATCCCGGGACTCCAGGATCGCGCCCTGGGCCAAAGGCAGGCGCTAAACCGCTGAGCCACTCAGGGATCCCCCTCAATAGACATTTGACATCAAATAGCATTTGACAAAATTCAACATTCCTTCATGATAAAAGTACTCAACAAGCCAGGTATAAAAAATAACTTCCTCAACATTGTAATGGAGGTTCTAGCTGGGGCAATTAGTAAAGAAGAAGAAATGAAAGATTGGAAAGGAAGGGGTTAAATTCTATTTGCAGATGACATGATCTTGTATTTAGAAAGTCCTAGGGAATCACTTTAAAAGCTATTGGAAATAAGTTCAGCAAGGTTTCAAGATGTAAGATCAATATACAAAAATCAATTGTATTTCTACATGGTAGGAATAAGCACACAAAAAGTGAGATTAAGAAAAGAATTCCATTTACAGTGTCAATAAATATTTAGGAATATAATTTTAACCAAATGAAGCACAAAACTTATATTCGGGGATCCCTGGGTGGCGCAGTGGTTTGGCGCCTGCCTTTGGCCCAGGGCGCGATCCTGGAGACCCAGGATCGAATCCCACGTCGGGCTCCCGGTGCATGGAGCCTGCTTCTCCCTCTGCCTGTGTCTCTGCCTCTCTCTCTCTCTCTGTGTGACTATCATAAATAAATAAAATTAAAAAAAAACTTATATTCTGAAAACTATAAAATATTATTGAATGAAATTAAAGAAGACCTAAATAAATGGTAAGACATTCCATTTTCATGGATCAGAAGAATTAATATTGTTAAGATGGTATTACTCTTCAAATTGATCTCCATATTGAGTACCATCCAAATCAAAATCCCAGCTGGCTTCTCTGCAAAAATTAACAAACTGATCATAAAATTCATATGGAAATTCTAGGGACCTATGCCAAAACAACCCCCCAAAAAGAATAAAGTTAGACTCACATTTCCTGATTTCCAAAACTTATTACAAACCAACTCAAGACTGATGCAAGGATAGACATAAAGGTCAGTAGACTAAAACTGAGAATCCATAAACCAAGCCCTACATCTATGGTCAATTGATTTTTGACCATAGATGCTAAGGGTGCCAAGAGCATTCAGTGGGTTAAGCATAGTTTTTTCAACAAATGATACTGGGGCAACTGAATATTCACAGACAAAAGAATGCATTTGGGTCTCTACCTTAGACCATTTACAAAAATTAACTCAACATGGATCAAAGACTTAAATGTAAGACCTAAAACTATAAAACTGTTAGTGGAAAAACAGCTGTAAATGCTTTTGACATCAGATTAGACGATGCTTTTTTAGATGACACCAAAGACAGCAAAGGATCTGAATAGACATTTCTCCAAAGAAGTTATACAAATGGCACATGAAAATTCACTCAGCACCACCACTAATTACAACAACAATGGGGATGCCTGGGTGGTTCAACAGTTGAGCATCTGCCTTTGGCTCGGGGCCGATCCCAGAGTCCTGGGATGGAGTCCCGCATCTGGCTTCCTGCATGGAGCCTGCTTCTCCCTCTGCCTGTGTCTCTGCCTCCCTCTCTCTCTCTGTGTGTCTCTCATAAATAAACAAATAAATAAAATCTTTTAAAAAATAATTAAAACAACAATGAAATGCTGTTTCACATCCACTAGGATGGTGGTAATAATAAAGATAGGTAATAACAAGCATTGGTGAGGATATAGAGAAATTGGAGCCCTCATACACTGCTGATGGGAATGTAAAATAGTGTGGCAGTTCCTGAAGAGGCTAACGTAGAATTACCATGTGACCTAGCAATTCCATTCCTGAGTGTATTCTCGAGCTAAATGAGCGTATATATTCACACACAAGTTGTACACGAATGTTCGTGTACAGCAACATTATTCGTAACTGGCAAAAAGTGGAAACTATCCAAATATTTACCAACTGATGAATAGATAAATAAAATGTGGTAAATCCATACAATGGAATGTTATTTAATCCTAGAAAGAAATCAAATATTGATACATGCTATAAGATGAATGAGGGCAGCTGGGGTGGCTCAGTGGTTTAGCGCCACCTTCAGCCCGGGGCCTGATCCTGGGGACCAGGGATCGAGTCCCATGTCGGGCTCCCTGCGTGGAGCCTGCTTCTCCCTCTGCCTGTGTCTCTGCCTCTCTCTCTCTCTTTCTCTCTCTCTATGTATCTCTCATGAATAAATAAATAAATAATCTTAAAAAAAAAAGATGAATGAACCATGAAATAATTTTGCTATAGTAAAAAAAGGCCAGTTACAAAAGACCACATATTGTCTGATTTCATGTATGAGAACTAACCAGAACAGGCAAATAAAAGCATAGAGGTGGAAAATAGATCAATGTTTGCCTAGGGCTGGAAGGATTGAGGCGTGGGGGGTGAGGAGCTGCTAATGGGGACAGGATTTCTTTTGGAGAGATGATGCAAATATTCTAAAATTGGTTGTGGTCATGGTTGCACAACTCTTTGAGTATACTAAAAACCATTGAATTGTATACTCTAAAAAGGTAAATTTGTAGAATGAGACTTATATCTAAATAAAATTATTATTTAAAAATAGAAAGGGCATCAATAAAAGTCTGAAATGTTGGTAAGCAGCTTGGGAAAAATATTTGAGTTCAGAACCTCAGAATAAATTCCGTAAATAAACAACAAAAAAATTAAAGCATTAAATATTCAAGTAAATTTAAAAAGGGATACTGCTCTGTGAAAATACTATGTTAAAAAAAAAAGAAAAAGAAAATACTATGTTTTAAAAATATTCCAATCTTGTATATGAATAAAACAGCTTCTTTTGTATAAAAAAATAAAGCATTAAATACTTTCTTCAAACTATAGAACATTAAAAAAATACATATGGTTATAATTACCTTTTCTTCCCCTTAAATAATGTGTTTTGGAAAATGTATTTCTTTTTTTTTTAAGATTTTATTTATTTATTTGACAGAGAGAGCAAGCACAAGCAGGCGGAGCAGCAGAGGGAGAGGGAAAAGCAGGCTCCACGCTGAGCAGGGAACCCAATATGGGGCTCAATCCCAGGACCCTGAGATCATGACCTGAGCCGAAGGCAGATGCTTTACTGACTGAGCCACCAGGTACCCTGAAAATGTATTTCGATGAACTAGGTACATACATCTCCTTTTCATACTTGCATAATATTCTATAATGCATGATTTATGGTTCCTTTATTTTATTATTATTTAATTTACTTTTATCATTTTCTTTTAACATTTAAGTTTTAGGCTCTTTTTTTGGTTAGAGAAAGAGACAATCATTCAGGCAACTTGAAGAAAAAAAATACATAAGGCCTAACCTGGGGCAAGGTGTTGTGAGGACCTGCCCCTCCCCCTCTGTCAGGGGTCAAAAAAATAGAACATTTTGAGCAGGAATTCCATGGCTTCCAAATCTTGCTGTAGCATGCTGAGGAAAGCCGTGTAGTCACTGAGAGCCTTGGTTGAGTGGCACCAACCAGGCACAGGTTGTCAACCCTGTTCAGCTTCTCACCGGTTGTGTGAGCTGAACATATGGCCTCCCCTTGGGCCTCCTGGTTCTCTACTGTCATGTAGCCTGGACAGATGTTAATTAAGTAGTGGGACTAATGTGGTGTTGCACAGTGTGTAGTACCTCTTGTCTTCGTGCATTAGGATGCAAATCAGCACAGGTAATATTTCCACCCATAAATACAATAATATTTATACTCATGTCTCACTTATCCAACATAGTATAAATTAAAAAGAAGAAAGACATCAGAAAGGAGAACAAAAAGGTGGGGACATAAAACAATGGGGGATAAGGTGAAGAAAGTCCCAGTACAAAGGCTTTTGCTATGGATGTGGTCAAATTATGCCTGAGCTTCCTAGTAGCCCATGGGAAAAGGGAAAATGTGTCAGTGACTCATTCTCCTCAGTCAGGGATTAAAAACTGACCAAGTGCTCAGGAGAAAGTGCTTTAGGACTAAGACTAGCTAAGCAATTTCTCTCAAGGGCTTCTATGGAAGAAGGAGCTGCTGTGCAGTGATTTTTAAACTTTTAAGAGCTTATTAAATAGATGGATCCCAGGGCCCCATGCCCAGATTTTGGACTGAGTAAGGCTGAAGTGGATCCCAGGAATGTGCATTATAGAGAGAGTCCAAGGTGATGCATGGACTCCAGTCTATTCAATCCAGTAGGGTGGTCTTTCTCCTGGACCCACGAGGCTCGTGCACACACGCACACTTACAGACACACAAACAGGTTTCTTCAGACTCTTCCTCTGTGCCTCCTTCAGTGTAAGTTGATGTTTTCACATAAAAACACAACCAAGCGCAAGTCATTCTGCAGGGTGATGCGGTGCAGGCTTCTGCTGATCCAGGGAGGTCCTAGAGGGGTTTTGGAAGGAGACATGGACTCTCCCTCCCCTTCTCGGTGGAGTGCCTGGTGACGTTTTGGTGGGATCATCTTGAGGTGGAGCTCCCAGCTAAGCACATAGAGGCGGCTCGTCTGTTGTTGCCTGTTAGCTACTCACTCGGGGTGGGGGGGTTTGGGGGAGAATTGATATCCTTAAGGTAAATGAGCCTACAATATCCTTCCAGGCGGGCTGAGATTTTCCTCATAAGGAACATTGTTCTGAGTCTACTCTAGCCCCTAGGTAGATAGGCAGTGGAGCCACAAAGCTAACATTCTGTGGTGTCAAGGCCTTGAAATGTCTGGTCTAGAAAATTCCTGGCAGGTGAGGTGAGATTCTTCCTCTGGCCCCCAGCCCATCCCCAACACTGGCATCCAACGTGCACAGAATGTCTTCCCCTTGTGCAACATCACTTCCTGGTATCCCCTCCAAGATAAACTCTTTGTGAAATATCCACCAGGGTAGTTGAAAGAGGTGGCTTGTTCTGTGGAAACAGTATCTACAAACCCCGAGACGAGGTGGGTGCAGCGGCATTTACCAAAAATGGCAGCAATGAGTTTGGATGTGTTCTCTCTGGTTTTAATTAGCCTGCTTGTCTGACGTCTGTTGAATTCATAAAAGTTGAATTCATAAAGCCTTCTTAGCCAAGGATCAAAGAATGCCTGACTTTTTTTTTTTTTTTACTTTATGGAGCCAAGGGACAGAACTCCCAACCATCCCCAAGTGATTTCACCCAAGCATTAGGCTAGACAATGAAGAGGAAGGTGGCACGTCTCTTTTGCCCTTTCACATGGTTAAAACAATTTTTTTTAATGTAAGTATAACAGAATATAGATAGCGCCCATGTCTTAAGCGTACAGGTTGCTAAATGTTTACACCTCGTGTAACCAGCGCCCAGATTGGGAAGGAGAAGGTCACCACCGCTCCAGAGAGTCTCTCCAACTCTTCCCCTGACCTGCTCCTAAAGGTAACCTCTGGCTTCTAACAGCCTGGATGACTCTCAGCCTGTCTTGGTACTTTATGTACATGAAATAATTTAGAATGTTCTCTCTGGTGTCTGAATTCTTCCCATGACATTGGCTTGTGAGATGCATCTACACTGTTCCATGTTGTTGGAGCGTTTGTACTCATGGCCGTGAAGCAGTGGTTCTCACACTGGAGTGGGCCTCAGTGAGTTAAAACACGGATTGCTGGGCTTCACCCTCAGAGTTTCTGTTGCAGGAGGGCTGTGGGGGGAAAAAGTCTAGAGTCTGTATTTCTGGCAAGTTCTCAGCTGTTGCTGCTGCTCCTGGTGGTCTGGAGAGCACGCCTGGAGAAGCACCTCTTTGGCAAATCCCCTTTCCTCTGGAAAAGGACTCAGAGCTTGTCATTATTGTTGCTTCCAGAAATTGCTGAGAGGCAGTGCTGACCCACAGGCGGAGTGGAAAGGTGGGGCAGTGTGGAGGCCAGCGCTGGCGTTCCCAGGGCCAAGGTGGAACCCAGGCCAGTGTCCTGAGCTGACGCTGGCACGTGTGATGGGTCATCGGCCGGGGTCAGAGAGGATTCAGCTTCTCTGCTGTCCTGTTCCTGACACAGGCTGCTGCGATTTGAGTCCTTGTGGCCTCGCCAGGGCTTTCTGGCTCCCTCAGGAGTGGGCAGGATGAGGTGGGGATTTCCAGAGCATAAAGTGGCCGGACACCGTCCAGAGGCCCCCAGCGTCCAGCTGCCCCCAGCGCCAGCGGGCTCACTTTCTTCCCCTCCTTCCCAATGTTTCCCATCCTCCCGGCTTCAGACGCATGGGAGCGAGGCCCCCGGTGCCCGGCCTCTGTGTCACCCCCCAGCCCCCGACCACGTATCACACCCGCTCGGCTTTCAGCCTGCGTCCTCCGCCAGGCCCAGCCGCTCCCTCTGTCGGGGCCTCATCTGCTCAGGGGGTTTAGCCTCTTGTCCTTCCCCGCCACGTCCTCCTCAGAGAAACTCAGTCCCTTGCTGAGATCATACAGCTGGTCAGTGGCTGAAGCAGAATTCGAACCCAGGTCTTACAGGTCCCAGGGCCCTGCCCTGCTGCTGAGAGAAAAGGAATGGCTTCAGTGGACACAGGGGAAGGCCAAGCGTGTGCTTTCGAAGCAGTGAGCAAAGCTCACACAGAGCACATAACAGGGGACAAAGCCAGAAGCCAGGCCAGAAAGGCCCCGTTTTCTCTGGGGGCTGAGCATGTTCAGCAAACCCCTCCTGCCCACTTCACGGGGTCCCCAGGACAGTTAGGGGGCAGGGTCCTCCCCATTGTGGCTGTGACCCTCCGTCACCCTGGTGAGAATGATGGCCAGTCCCAGGCTTCCTAGTGAGCGGCGGTGGGTGGCCTCCGAGCAGCTCGCTCCCTCATCTCCTGTGCAGCCCAGCGCATGCTGGGTGCTCTTCTTTCTTCCCTGAAGTCCAAAGTCAGGCTGAAGCCATGGGACCCGGGAGTGGAGGGGACGATGGGGTGCGCCCTCCCAGCTTGCCCCATCACGGCTCTTGGGATAGGTCTCCTTGGGCCCTTGATCCCCAGCCTCCCGCCTGCAGGGGGTGGCCCAGCCCTAGTTGGCCCTGGGTTGAACCGTCGGCCATGTCCTCGGGGTTCCATGTATTCACTCGTTGAGGGTGGCTCTGTCTGGTTCTGGACCGCTCGAAGTCCCCGCAGAGCAAGCAAGGTCCATTCCTGACATCTCCCGTCATCCCAGACTTTGAGAGCCCCCTCCTCAGCCTTCTTTTTCCCTCTGGAAACAGCTCTCATTTGTACAGTATTAGGGCAAGGATTACGTGAGAGTAGGGGGCCTGGCACCACGTCAGCACGCCTCAAGGGATACTCCCTACCCTTTTCACTCATTGCGAGTAAGTGAATGATCCACTTGTTTAAATGGATTTACTTTTTATTTTTTGTTTTTTTTTAAGAAAGATTTTATTTATTTGAGAGAGAGAGCATGAGCAGGGGCAGGGGAGGGGCAGAGGGAGAAGCAGACTCCCCACTGAGCAGGGAGCCAGCTGTGGGGGCTCCATCCCAAGACCCTGGGATCATGACCAGAGCCAAAGGCAGATGCCTAGCCAACTAAGCCACCCAGTGCCCCTATTTTTAATATATAAAAAAAAGTTTATTTATTTGAGAGAGAGCACAGGATCAAGGGAGGAGCAGAAGGACAAGCAGAGTCCTAGCTGAGCACGGAGCCTGACTCTGGGCTCGATCCCACAACCCGGAGACCATGACCTGGGCCGAAATCAAGAGTCAGACACTTAACTGACTGAGCCACCCAGGTGCCCTTGCTTTTATGTTTTAATATAAAAAAAAACCAAGATTATAAAATGTTTATAATGGTCAATATAAAAGGCAGGTATAAGGTTTGAAAAAAAAGTAATCAAGGGTCTTCAGAGCCTTGGCTCTGTCCCAGTGAGTGAAAATCTATGCCTCGTTCTTGGGGACCGGCTGGGGGCAGTCCCTGAGAGTCTTGTCCCCTCTGAGCACGTTGGTGGCAGTCCTCAATCTCAGCCTGAGTCGGGGAGGAGAGGGCTCAACCTACTTTCTTAAAGTGAAGCCCGAGCCAGCTCCGACAGTGTTTTCCCGTTATTAAGAGACTTTTTGCCTAATTAATGGAAGCTGACTCTTTTTCAGGTATTCCAAACCCAGTCGCCAGGCAGGCTGTGAGCAACAGGAGGGAATGAGCTGGGGGCAAGGACCACTCCTTCTGGGTGAGTGGCCTCAGCGGGCCACCGCCCTTGGCGAGCTCCGGCCTGCCTGTGGGCCAAGGTCTGCTGGACGCAGCCAGAGGGAGGCCGGCCAGGGCAGCCAGGCTCCCAGTCACAGCGCAAAACAGACACTACATAAAAACAGGCATGTCATTTCCATAGCCCAACAGGGATATTTATATGCAGGAAGTTGCACACTCAACACTGAGTCTTTGTGGAGTTCTAGTGGTGGGGCCATTTGCATGTCGAGTTGCTGTGAACTCATCTATCAACCCACATTCTAGAAGATTTATAAAAAGGCCTGCTAAAAATGACAAGACCAGTATTGGTGGCTTAGTCAGCTCCGGCTGCCTCAACAAAATACCACAGACCGGGTGGCTTCAACGGCAGAAATGTATTTTCCCACAGTTCTGGAGGCTGGAAGTGTGAGATCAGGGAGCAGTATGGCGGGTTTCTGGTGAGGGCCCTCTTCCTGGCCTGCAGACAGCCACCTTCTATGTGTGTCCTCACGTGGCCTTTCCTGGTGTGTGCACAGGAGAGAGAGCAGGAGGGGGAAAGGGACAGGGACAGAGAGGTCTTCCTCTTCTTATAGGGTCACTAATCCTATCATAAGGATGCAAACCCTTGACCTCATCTGCCCTTAATCACCTCATGGAGGCCCCATCTCCAAATGCCATTACACTGCGGGCGTGAGCTATAACATAAGGAGTTGGGGGGAACGGGAATGTGCAGTTCATAACAACTGTCAAAGGAATGGAAGGGTTCCTTGCTTCGCTGATTGGGAATATCTTAATCCCAACCCAGTTTCTCAAAATGGTTCTGGTGAACCATTACCAGAAGGTAGCCATGCTCCTCTCCTGTTCTGGAATGCCTTCCTAGGGGTTTGCTCCATCCTCAGCCCTGGAAGGGGAGGACCCTGAGTGCCCCTGGCCGCAGCCTCCTGGCCCCAGCTGGCCAGAAGAGAGTGGACCTTTGACCCAGGAGGAATCAAGCCAGAGGCTGGGCTGAGCCAATTGGATTCACTCTCCCAGAGATGATGGAGATGAGGCCCAGACCAGTTAGCAGGGGGATCCAGACTGGATGGCTATGGGAGTAGGAGAGGCATTTTTAATTGACGAGAGCAAGCCATATATAGGTGTAGCTGTGCAGCCAGTGTAGAGAGGGACGGAGGGAAGGAGGAAGAGAGAGAGATGTGTAGCTTTCCCATCTCCCATGGGAAATTTCTGGTTCTCAGTCTTCCGCAGGCCAAGTGTTAATTTTGGCCTTCAGTTCCTTGTATTTTTCCAATAAAATTTCTTAAAACCTCTTTCTTATCCCAGCTTGATGGGACTCCTGTGTATCACTTCCCAGTGGTCCAACGCTGGACTCCCCTATCTCTGGTTTAGGACATGAGGTTGACCTGGTCAGTTGAATTCTTGTGGTTTTGGTGAATTCTGTCCACCCCCATGTTGAGCACAGGTGTGTCTGCAGTCTGCTAGGCCCTGGCGCCCCCACAGAGGGAATTCCCTGACATTGTTCATCATCCCAAACCTGACTCCTCTGACTCCTCTTTTTCTTCTAGAAACTTTTCTCATCTGTGCAGTGCTGAAAGCATTACAAGTGCTTCTGCGTGCCTCCAGGTGAGATCCTGTGATCTCCCCATAGGCCTGCAGGTGGGACGGAGGTGACTCAGGCTCTGAGGAGGGTTTACCAAGGAGGTTAGGTAAACTGAGGCTTACTGAGGCATGCGCTGTCAAGATCAAGACCCATAGTGTGTGCCTGGGCAGGGAGAGGACTAGAACAGCCAAGGAGAACAGAGGGCTGGAGGGATGTTCAAGGTGATAGAGCTCTGAGCTAACAGAGGCAGAAAGACTCGGATTTCTGTGTTGGTTTGGGTGAGTGGGTTATTCAAGAGGGAGATATTTTTTATTTTTTTAAAAAAAGATTTTATTTGTTTGAGAGAGAGAGCATGCACATGTGTAAGTGGAGGGGGGGCAGCGGGGAGCAGAGGGAAAGGGAGAGAGAGAATCTCAAGCAGACTCCATGCTGAGCACAGAGCCCGATGCAGGACTGGATCTCACAACCCTGAGATCATGACCTGAGCCAAAATCAAGAGTCAGACACTTAACTGACTGAGCCACCCAGACACCCCAAGAGAGAGATGTTTTTGTAAACAAACAAACAAACAAACAAACAAAAAACGGCAAATGGTGGCAGGTAAGTTTAGAGGTGTCGGTGTCTTTCAAACTATCTCTCACCTAAAATATTCAGAAGATTGGGATGAATCTACATAGTCCCTTGTTCTCCTTCCAGCTGCAGGGGATGCGGACCAGTGGCTGTGAACTGATCTTTGGAAGTACGTCAACCATCAAAAAAATTAATAGTTACATAGTTTATGTATTTTAGAAAAATTCCAATTAGCACATCAGACCTGCGATTTCATAGGTATTAATGCTTAGGATGAAAATAAATAGAGAACTTAAAGTCAATCTGTAGAAAATGTTAATAGCACAAGTGGCACATGGAAATGTTAAAAAATCATAAATGTGCGATGTAAATGATCGGCATTCCAGACACGCCGAGTTGGAATTACCTGGATGAACCGGACACCGCGGAATTCATGTCTTTCCCAGCTAAGGCTTTCTTCCCTCCCTGTATGCCAGGGGTTTCCAGAACGTGGCTCACTTTGAGCAGCAGCAAAATCTGGGGGCTTTTAAGAAGTGCAGAATCTTGGGCTCTCCCACCCAACGAGCAGGCCTGGGCAGCTTGGGGTGGGGACGGTGCCGTGCTGTGACCAGCACCCCAGGGTTCTGACAAATCCTGCTCCAGCTCAGCCTTCTGAGACTGAAGGTCGGCGAGGCTGAACGTCTCCTGAAACCGTGTGCGGGAGTGTGTGTTTGCACATTTCCGGGGGGGTGGGGCCGTCCACACCTCCCATCAGGCCCTGAGAGGGTGAAGGCCACTGCTCTCTGAAGCTCCTGCCACCCTGCTTCTCTGCCATTTATGGCTGCGTTCAGGATTCCATGTGCTTTCATCATAAGTAACCCAAACCTTGCTTGGCCATCGGCAAGGCGCATCCCTTATGTACGAAATGGCTGGTGGGTATTTGGGACCTCCCCATGCCAATGAGACCCTCGAGAACCCAGCTGGGGGCTGTCCAACCCCCAGATCACAGCAACCCTGGGTGCTGGCTCCCCAGAGCCTGGATCTCTGCATTTCTGACCCTTCCTGAGTCTGTTCTCTCTGCCCATCTTGGCTTCTCCTTTCATTCCTCCTGACAGGGCTCTGGCCGTGGGCTCTAGCTTAGACCAACCCTCGGGTCGGTGCCAGTGGCCTACCTGGTGCCACCCTCCTGTTCCTCGGAGCTCTGTCCCCCAGCGCTTGTCCCTGGAGGGCTGGGCCCACTTGGTCCACAGTGGAGTCCACAGAGACTTCTGTTCATCCATTGACCCCTCCCTCTATCCAGCAAATACTGAGCACCCACATGCCCCATGGCCCTGGGGTGATGGACCAGCAGGTCTGATGGTCACAGCACCTGACTACATGCCAAGTTGAGGTCTCCTCGGGCTGCAGCTGGCCAGACCCCACTCCAAGCCCCACCTGGTGGGGTTCTCTGATCCTGCAGAACCTAGCACACACCACAGATGTTCAAATCACAGGGTCAGGCCAGGGTCTGCTTCTCCCAAGTCCACCACTGCGGTGTGCCCCCACCCCTCAACGTAATCATTAGAGTCCTTAGGAGAGGAGGCAGGAGGGTCAGACAGATTTGCAGGTGTTACCATTGTTGGCTTTGAAGAGGTAAGAGGAGACCACAAGGCAAGGAATGTAGGTGGCCTCTGGAAGCAGGAAAAGACAAAAATACGTTATCCCCTGGAGATTCCAGAAGAAAAGTGGCCCAGCTGACACTTTGGTTTTAGCCCAGTGAGACCCATTCTGGGCTCCTGTGTTCCAGAACTGGAAGATGATGCGTCTGTGCTGTTTGAAGTCACTAAGCACATGCTCATTTGTCACAGCAGCAACAAGAAGCTAACACACTCTCCTTACAGACGGAGCCCTAAGTCTCCTCAAATTCTTTTCACGCATCAGACTCATTTTTCAAAACTGGAGCAGCATGGTTTTGCCAGAAAAAATGCCTCCACTTATCAAGAAATATTTGCTGGAGGGAAATAATGGTTGGGTCCAGTGTGCAGATACCTTGGGCAGTGTGCAGCCTCCCCAGCTGATGTCAGGCAGCCCTGAATGGCGTCATAAAGGGACGGTGTTTCCCAAAACTGGCCGGGCCCAGAGCACTGGCTGGGTGAGCTGGTCAACAGACACCAGTTCTCTTCACATTTGAGGGTTCTATGTACACTTTGATGCTTAGTGAACTGATATTTTCTATGTGAACTGATAAATTCTCTATTGCTTAAAGTCAACTTTTATACTGGAAAAGAGGATCTATTTTTTTTTTTCCCTCTAGGCCTATTGGGATAATAACAGTGAAAGCCAAGCCCTTTATATTCATCATCTCATGGAACACCCAGGGCAATCCTAATGATTGTTACCATGCTTGTACAATCTTCCCCACTCGTACAGTGGAGGATGTAGAGGTTAGAGAGGTTAGGACTCAGCTCACGTCACTCAGCCAGCGTGTGGTAGAGGCAGCCTGGCTCTGGCAGAGAGCATGATTTCTAAACTAGTCCTCACCATTTTTAATTTAGGACATTCTGACTTAAAGCAAACAGCCTTTCCTGAAAAAACAGCCTCATAAGATTATAGACGATTTGGGGAGAGAGATTAGTAGACAGTGACTCCGCCTGGGGCCAAGCAGTTACGGGATCACCACCTTGGCCTCCGTCACCTGTGCCCACGGTTAAAAGATGCATGCACATCCACCCATGCTCCTTTATTTTGACAATTTCTGTGATATTTTGCCAATGAACACACAAATCAGCCATAGTAATATTTTTGCAAACATAGCCTAGGTGAGTCTGTTTATCTTAGATTGAGCATCATGATGGCTTCATCGTGACCCTGAGCTAGAATCTCTCCAAGTCTCACCCTTCACTTGGAACCCAAGTTTGCTGACTGTGAGTGACTTTGATCTTGACTCTGAACGAGTTCCAAAGAGGCCAGAAAACCATAGAAATCACGTTCCGGAGAGCAGCTCTGATATCTCAGGCACTAGGAAAAATTGCCCGTGTGCCAGATGCCTTTTTACTCTGGAAACAAACAAACAAAAGCCCCGTACAATCGTTTTAAAGTTCAAAGCTAACTGCCTAAAAAGGAACCTAGAGAAAAGAAGGCTTTCCTCCAGCATTCAAGAATCCACCAAGAAATGTTTTTATCACTCATATGAGAGGGAAAAAAAATCTTTATAGATATACTCACTTTCATGAGTGGATTTAGGTCTATAGAGCACCATGAAAAATAAAGCTCGTTATGTCAGGGTTTTGTAAACTTAAAACACTTGGAAGTGTTTTGTCCCATTAGTGGGATTTAATGGGAATCTGTTATGCCAAGTAAATCAGCTGTGAGTGAGGAATTGAGTTTTCCTAACCTACCTATTTGGACAGTGGTATGGGGGGTGGGGGGAGCTTAGGGGCCTTGGTAAAGGGGCCGGGGTTGTCCATCTTATCATACCTTACCACTGCCAGCCCCGGGCAGGTGTGCAGCAAACACTGACCGACTGGCTGGACCAGGTACTGAGGAGTCAGTGTGTCAGGAGCTCACTGCCATGATGGACTGAAACACTGACTCAAGCAGATCTTGTGAACTTGTTTTTTTGTTTTTTTGTTTTTTGTTTTTTTTATCTTGTGAACTTGTACTTGGAATTGAGCAATGCTTCCTGAGTCAACCCCAAGGAAAAACCCTTGTCACTTCCAGACAGGACCTGGGGGTCAAGGTCCTCAGGCCAGCTTGCCTTCCTCCCTTATCCTGGTTGGTCCCTGGCCCAGAGGCTCCCAAGCTTCTGTGAGCCTTTGAAGGCATCATCCAAGTGCCTGTTCTGGAGGATTTGTCCCAGGAGGAACATAACTCATTAAATAATCATGAATCAGCGCCCCACTTTTAAACTCGCCAAGGATCTGGATAGTAGATGGGCAGAGCTTCTAGCCGTGGGGGACACTGGTGCTGGTGCAGGAACCTCCAGCCATAGGTGAAAGTGACTTAGGCAAAGCCAGCTAGTGCTGGAGTACAGGAGTGCGGGGTGAGTTCCCCGAGGGCGTGTTGGCCGTACAGACCGCCACTGTGATCTCCCGGAGGCTCTGGGGTCCAGGCATCGTGATTGCGGACCACCTCCCTCTACCTTCCTTCTGCTCCAGCAAACCCATCCCATCAGCATCCTTTACTAGGCCTCATGCTTCACCTGGTCCACACCTCTGCCTCTTCCGTCCTCGTGCCCTGCAGGGCTCCCACCCCACCTGAGAATGTGCTCTCTGCTCTCTGAAGGACTTGGATCATTCAAACAGGGTAAGCATGAAAAAATCACCTTATTTTCAAGTTAGAGAGCCTCGCTTTATAATACATAAAACCATACCCATTAATTCTTCTCTTTCTAGAAATAATTAAGAAGTGATGTAAGATTGTATAATGATGCTCAACTCAAAGGCCACTGTCTCCATGCAGGGGTCCTTGATATCCCTTCAATGATCACCCCCTCTTCATTCAAACACGTGTTTTTTTCCCCATCCCAAAGGTAAGGCCAGAGGAGGTAGAAAGATTGAGAGACGGCCTGACTCAGGTCCCAGACACCAAGTTCTTCATTAGCCACCTGAGCTCTTCTCCCAAAGAAACCCACTAAGGAATGTTCCAGGCAAACGCCCTCTCTCTAGTGCTCAGTCTTTTGCCCTGACCCAGTGTGGTCTCCCAGGGACACGTCAACCAGGAAGAGGGGTACAGGCTGCCAGTCTTCCTTTGGGCGTTTCCTCTATGTCCAGAAGACCGCAGCTCCAAAAATGGGTCTGACCGCCCCAAAAGTCGGGAAAGGTGAATCCAAGGTGATGAAAAAAATAACCTCTCCGGAGGCCCAGGCTGCGCTGCCCCAGCAGCTCCCTGAGAGGCCAGGGGCAGTTCTGGGAGGAAGGCCGTGGGCTCACGGATACGACCCCCAGGGCAGCCCCCAGCCCCACGGCCAGGCCGTACCCCGGAGTGAGGAGGGTGTATTCGGTGCCCCGTTCATGGACAGAGGGCCCCTCTCCGGCCTGGGGGTTCGGTTCTCCTCCCCCAGCCCCTCTGCACAGCCCCTCCTGCCCCAGCTGCTCGGCAGTTGTTTGATGAAGGGACACAGGAGGGAACTGTGCCCTTCCGTGGTGGTGCCGGGGGCATCCTCGGAGCGACGGGGGCCGCCCCACCTGGGAGGCCGCGGGTCACGGGGGCAGGCAGGGGGGTCTGGCCCGGGCTGGGGGGGCCAGCAGGGCGGGGCTTTCACGCAGCCTCCTCTGGCCTCCGGGCTGCTTCGAGCACTGCTGGAAGCCCTCTGGGCGCCCCCGGAGGCCAGGGGGCCCCCCCACAGGCCAGGTGCAGCTCCTGCCCCTCCGGCCACAGGGCAAAGCTGTGGCCTGTGACTCGCCCTGCCTTGGGGTCACCCTGCCTCTCTTGGGGGGGGCTCTCGAAGGGAGGGGTTAGCCAGGCACTACGCTTTGGGCTCCAGGAGGCCGTGGGGTTGAGAGTGGGGTGGCGGCGATGGTCCCCTGCCCGATTTCCCAGAAAGCCCAGGACACCCCCGGACACGCCGGTCCTGCCGCCAGCAGGCTAAGCGATGCCAGGGGCGTCCAGGAAGGGGCAGGAGTGAAAAGGGAGGGAAGCCCCGAGTGGGACACGGAAAGGGGAGGAGAGGCCCGAGGGGTGACAGGGGCTTGGGACATTCCCACCAACGGTCGTACCGCCTGAGTGCTTTTCCAAAAGGCAGAAACGGGTAATCGGCTGAATGACCACAAATCCGGGAGCAGCCAGTCCCGGTTCTGCTCTGCAAACATCCCAGATTTCAAATCAAGGTCCCAAAGAGGAGCCCCCCCACCACATCCAAGAGCTGGGTGTCCCCCAACGTGTGAGTCACGCCGCGCCTTGGCTTGATGGCAGGCAGGTGCGCGAGCCTGCGGGTTCAGAGGGGCCCGGCCTTCCGTCCTTTGGAGACGGGACCTGAGCCGCAGGGGCCCTGGGAGGGGGCAGCTCTGCGTCTGGGCTGTCACTCCAGGGCTGGGACATCTGCTCCCCAGGTGTGCTTCCTGACTCAGGTTTGAGCCGTGGCACGTAGCAATCACGGCCTGTGGAACACCTCACAGTTTACACCCACGGTTATTATTAGGGCTGGAGCCTGACAGGTGACCCATGCGGCCACACGGGACTCCGCGCTTAGAAGGGCCCCTCACCTGCTTTAAGGCTC
This sequence comes from Canis lupus baileyi, assembly GCF_048164855.1. NCBI lineage: Eukaryota > Metazoa > Chordata > Mammalia > Carnivora > Canidae > Canis > Canis lupus. Next base: position 46,375,857 of record NC_132861.1, read on the forward strand.
GGCTGTTGCCATTCTTCATTCTTGGAATTCTTAACCAATTTCAAACAAAGGGCCTCACGCGTTCAGTTTGCCGTGGGACCCTGCCAATGACTAGCCAGTCCTGTGTGTTATCTCACTTGTCCCCATAGCTGTGACAGGAGAGGAGCCTGGAGGGGATCCCTACCCCACTTCACACATGGGGAAACTGAGTCCCGGCAGGGAGTGCTGAAGCCAAGACTTAGACTCGGTCGCCACAGTGAAATTCTCTCTGGGGGCTCTTTCTCAATGAGTGGATGGGTGGTGGTCTCCTTCCCCTTCACACACCTGCCTGGGGTCTTTCCAATCCGGTCACAACCCCCATTCTATCTCTTAGTTCATCTTGTTTCTTTGAGAATTCCAAAACCATTTGCTCACCTGCCAGTGAGGTGCTCCTGGGGGTTGAGGCTCCGTGGATGACTTTTCTTCTCTTATCCTCCTGTCCGGGGCCCCCCTGAGCAGGCCGCCGTGTCCTCAGCAAGATCTGTGCACCTTCCACCCCGTCCCAGAGAGCCTGCAACCAAATGCTTTGTCCTCTCCTAGAAAGGGCTCCCTGGGAATCATTCCTGACCTTCAGACCCGTCTCGGCCCAGAGCTGGCCCCATGCCCATGACAATCACTTCCTGCCTGAGTGTTTACCTTCCTGGGCACCATGGGCCCAGCTAGGGTGGAGGCTGCACACCTGACCCAGAGGCCATATAGGAGTGCAGGAGCTACCCATGGTCAAGGCCGGGAACAGCTGTTACCAAACCCTGGTGCAAGGTAATCCCAATGGTACCTTGGCACACCTGATCCCTCACCCCTCAGCATTGGCCAGCAGCCACAGAGCACTCAAATCTGAGGCTTGGGAATGGGCTTGGGGTCCTCTAGGGTTTCATTCCCTTCTTGTACATTGTCATCATGCCTCAGCTTCGTCACTTCCAGGTGTGGGACACTCACTGCTTTGTGAGGGAACTTGTTCCATTACTATTATTATTATTATTGCTAACAACTACTTTCTATTTGGTGACAGGTACTGGGCTAAGTATTTCTTGTAATCCTTGTGTAATCTCTATGAGCAGAGAATTATACCCATTTTAAGAATGAAGGAAAGAGGCTCAGAGAAGTCAATGATCTTGCTCAAGGTCACACAGCTAGTAAGTTGGGGATCCAGGATTCAAACTAGGCCAATTGGTACTAGATCTTGGGTTCTTTTTAAAAAATTATTTGTTTATTTATCCATGAGAGACACACAGAGAGAGAGGCAGAGACACAGGCAGAGGGAGAAGCAGGCTCCCTGTGGGGAGCCCAGTGTGGGACTTGATCCCAGGACCCAGAGATCCCAACCTGACCCAAAGGCAGATACTCAACCACTGAGCCACTAGTTTGCTGCACTAGTTTAAGAACTTGCGTTCTTAACCACTACCATTGTTTGCCAAAATGTTCATTTTTATAAACTCCAATCGGCCATTGTATTAGCTATTTCTTGCTGGAGACAAATGAACCCCAGATGTGGTGGCTTGAAACAGCACACATTTGTCATCTTACAGCTTCTGTGGTTCAGGAATCTGGGCACAGACTGGATGGACACTCTACTCAGGGTGCACTCACACAGGCTGTAATCCAGGGTCTCCTTCCACGCTGACGAGGCTGTTGGCAACATGCAGTTCCCTGTGGACTGTTGGACTGAGGCCATCACATGGGCCTCAGTACTGTGACACCTTGTCACCAAGAAGATGGAAGTCGCCATCTTTTGTAGTCTACTCGCCGAGGTAACAGCCCATCACTTTTGCTGCCTTCCACTTGCTAGGAGGACATCATCAGGTATGGCCTAGACTCAAAGGTAAAGGGTTACACAAGCGCAGGAACCCTAGGCGCTGGGGGTTGCTCAGGGCCATCTTTGAAAAGCTATTTTCCACAGCCACATGATGGCCACAAAACATTGATTTCAGTTTTACCTCTGAAAGCCAGGTAGAAGTAGTCTCTTACCCATCCATCATCCATCCATCAAAATATCCCTTCACTTATTCCACAAACATTTGAGCAGGACACTATAAACCAAACCCTACATTAGGCTCAAAAGATACCAGAATAAATAGTTATTCCCATTTGTCCTCATTGTCCGCCACCACCAAAGCCTCCCCCTCGAGCTTCCATATACACAGGCGTTGCAGGGAGGGTCTGCCGAATGAGCCGTTCTTCAGGAGCATCTTCCCTTCAACAGGTCCTCATATGCTACACTCCTGCAGCTCCTCTTCCTGCTGCTCACTCTCCTTTCATTGCTGCACTAGTTTAAAACTCATATTTTAAGCAACTTCTAAGTGCAAAGCATTGTGATAGCTGGGCACGCATGTGAGTGTGTGCAGGAGTGCATTGCATAGGGTTATATCTGATTGTCTTGGCACGCTTTCCCCCTTCGTCATTAGCGATTTTCTTGTCTTCCCTTAGCTCCCAAGGGAAGTGGGCCCAAAGCTTTTTTGGAGACACCCCTCCTGCCACACATGCCAGTGCCCCGCACAGAGCTGTGCCTGCAGTAAAGCAGACTGTTGGTGGGGTGCCTGGTAGAGTGAGAGCAGGGGCTGAGTGGGAACAGGCTCCACACTCCTGGGTGGGCATGGCCAGAGGAAAACACGGGAAACATGTGAGCCCCAGCCTTACGTGCCGATGGATCCCATCTCCTGACCCTGCTCCCCAGAGCCCAGGACTCAGCGAGGGAGCTCTGAAGAGAGGTGATGGGGTCTGTGGGATTTACATCTTGAGGTGCCCAGTGGATGTCTTGGGAGAGGAATGATCAAATAGTTCATGTGGGAGGCTATTTCATATCTTTGGTGAGCATCTGTAAGTGTAGATACCATGGTAGGCCCTGGGGGTGCCATTGGGAGCATCTCAAAAGTGAATCTAATTTCTTTTTTTTTCTCCTCCACCGCTAACTGCAGATACTCACTGTATCGGAATAGCCCTTCAGCAGTTCTTACCCTGACTAGTGCAACGTCCTCTAAACAGGTCTTCTGGCTCAATTGCTTGCAGTCCTTCCCACTCCATCCCACTCAGTGTGCCATGTGAGTCTGCTAACAGTCCTGATCTTGTCACTTTCTTGCTCAAAAACATTTTACATAACCTCTGGGAATAGTTTCATGAGTATCGGCCTAGAAATGTTCTCTCTGTGCATAACCTCTCCCTCTCTCTCATGCACACACACACATGCACATGCACACACACACACACACACACACACACACCTGTATTTTCCTGCTCTGCTGTAAGAATAGTCTGGAATGATCCTGACGACGGTGGACTGAATGTTCATGTCTCTCAAAATTCATATGTTGAGAACCAGCCTCCAAAGTGATGGTATTAGGCAGTGGGGTCTGGGGGAGGTGATTAGGTCATGAGGGTTCTGCCTCTGAGGGCCCCACAGAGGGGCCCATCTCCTTAGGAGGAGGCAGAGGGCCCCATCTCCTTACGAAAGAGACTCCAGAGAGCTCCCTTGCCCTTCCACTATGGCCATCTATGAACCAGGGAGAGGGCTCCCACCAGACAGTGAATCTGCCAGCCCCTTGATCTTGAACTTCCCAGCCTCCAGAACTGTAAGAAATAGATTTCTGTTGTTACAAACTCCCTAGTCTATGCTATTTTGTTATAGGAGCCTAAATGGATTAAGACACAGAGAAATCCCTTGCAAGACCTGGGATGTCCTTGACCAGAAGCTTTAGTGATGTTTTCTGGGTGATAATTTTTGACAGATCATTAATGGACTTAATAATTACAAAACAAGCATTTTAAAGTGTCTATAATAAATGTGCATTGGCAGGAATTGAATATTCAAGTGTAGTAAGTTTAATTCTTTACAAGAGAATTTCTTTTAGGATTATCTAATAACTTCCTGTGTTAAGTTGCTGTCGGGAGTGGGGAGAGCAAAGGAATTTCAGTGTTTTAAATTAAAAAACTTATAGGGGTTATTTTAAAAATACATTTTTAAAATACATTTTTTATTTTTTATTTTTTTATTTTTTTAAATACATTTTTTTTTAAGTAGGCTCCATACCCTGCGTGGAGCCCAGTGTAGGGCTTGAACTCACAACCCTGAGATCAAGACCTGAGTTGAGGTCAAGAGTCAGATGCTTAGCCAAGTGAGCCACCCAGGCACCCCAAAAATACATTTAAAATATATAAAGACCTGATTAAGAAAAAGAACTGAACAGAAGCATGAATAATTACCATAGTATCTATTGGCCACCTCTGAGCCAGGCTCTGTTCTAAGCACTTTACATGAATTAGCTTGTTTAATCATCATTATGGTCTTATGATGAGAGGGCCAGGTATACGGAGGTTCAGTTGCTTGCCCAAAGTCATGTGAAATTTCCTGAACACACAGAAATGCTGAAAAAAATATGTATTACATGTATCATCTGACGTATGTAATATAAATGTGTATTTGATCCCAAAAGCAAGACAGGTAAATCTCAGGCGTGCAATAATTTTATATCTACCCTGATGAGCTAGTTTATTAGGGACTATACAAATGGCCAGAGGATATGCTTATTTTAAGTTCACAGCTAAGGGGGACCAAGAATAAAAACTTTGGACCTGAACATGGCAGGAAGTTTGGAGAACTCAGAAGGGAAACAAATGTCCAGGCCATGAGTAGAAAGAGAATCACCAACAAGAAAATAGAGAACAAGCTGGGTTTGTACACGGGGTCCATGCTTTCGCTGTTCATGAAGCACAGAAACTCTAAAGTAGAAATTGAGAAGTTGAGAAATCATGAACCCTTAAGATTGAGGTAGAAACAATTATGGGGAAATGTCCACAATCTGAGGCACCTCTACCATCACAAGATTATTCACAATGAAGACGAGCTCACAGAGAGAAACTATAAAACATTTGAGGAAGACCAATCTGAAGGATATAAATGATTAAAGCATTAGTATAACAAATCAAAACATTTGAGGAAGTCCAATATGAGGAAAAGCATCTCACAAAATTGGGAGAGTTGATATATGAGGAGATAGAAACAATAGAATAATATAAAAAAGACACATTTTAAAAAAAGTCTGTTGGGCGGCAGCCCGGGTGTCTCAGCGGTTTAGCGCCACCTTCAGCACAGGGCCTGATCCTGGAGACACAGGATCGAGTCCCATGTCGGGCTCCCTGCGAGGAGCCTGCTTCTCCCTCTGCCTGTGTCTCTGCCTCTCTCTGTATGTCTCTCATGAATGAATAAATAAAATCTTTAAATTAATTAATTAATTAATTAATTAAGTCTGTTTCAAGTGCTTAAAGAAGGTAAAGTAGAAAAATGTATCGGACAAGATTAGGAAATTAATTTTTAAAATCGAGACTTTATTTATTTGTTTTTAAAGATTTTATTTATTTATTTATTCATGAGAGACACAGAGAGAGAGAGAGAGGCAGAGACACAGGCAGAGGGAGAAGCAGGCTCCATGCAGGGAGCCCGACAAGGGACTCGATCCTGCGACTCTAGGATCATGACCTGAGCCAAAGGCAGACGCTCAACCACTGAGCCACCCAGGCATCCCAAGACTTGATTTTTTAGAGCAGTTTTAGTTTCATGGCAAAATTGAGAGGAAGGTACAGAGCTTTCTCATTTACCCCCGCCCCAACCCATGCACAGCCTCCCCCACTATCAACATCCCTCACCAGAGTCCTATGATAGTTACAATAAATGAATCTACATCGACACATTGTTTTCACCCAAAGTCCATAGTTTACACTGGGGTTCACTCCTGGTGGTGTACACTGTATGGGTTTGGATGAAGATATAATAACATATTATCCAACAACTATTATGGTATATTACAGAGTTTTTTCACTGTACTAAAAATCATTTGTGTTTCCCCTGCTCACTCACACCACCTCTATAACCCCTGGGAACAACTGATCCTTTTGCTGTTCTCCCTCTTTACTTCTTCTCCATTGTTCTTTTCCAGAATGTCATAGAGTTGGAATCATACAGTATGGAGCCTTTTCAGATTGGTTCCTGTCACTTAGTAATATGCTCCATGTCTTCTCATGGCTTGCTAGCTTATTTGTTTTTAGGGCCGAGGAAAATAATTTTTTAAAAAGTTGTTTCAAAGAAGAACTAAATAGAAATTGTGGAAATTTTAGAAAACATGCATTAAGAAAAGCTTAGCTACGGGGCACCTGGCTGGGCTCAGTTGGTAGAGCACACAACTCTTGATCTCAGGGTTGTAAGTTTGAGCCCCATTGGGTGTAGATAGCTTAAAAATAAAATCTTTAGGGGCCTCTGGGTGGCTCAGTTGGTTGTGTCTGCCTTCGGCTCAGGTCATGATCCTGGATCCAGGGATGGAGCCCCACATCAGGCTTCCTGCTCAGTGGAGAGCCTGTTTCTCCCACTCCCTCTGCTATGCTCTTTCTCTCTCAAATAAGTAAATAAAATCTTAAAAATAAGTAAATTAAAAAAAAAAAGCTTAGCTAGACATAACATTCAATTTGGTCATTTGGGCAGTATATCTACCTTCTCTGGCCTCTGTAGCTCATTTGCTTATCTTGTTCCCCCAGAGAAATAATCAGCACTTGGAGCTCTAGGACCTCCTCCATGATCTCTCTCCATCTCCTTCCCAAGGCAGCATGGGTGTATTTGATGAGTACTTTTGAACAGTTAACCAGCTGATCCCTTGGAGTCAAATATAAGTTAAATTTGCATGCTGAATCAAGCCCATTTCTATAAAGCTCTTTAGGTCCTTTTGAAACCATAGTTCCCCACTCAGTGCTCTGGCCAGGATAGAGTTTATAGGTACCCTTAAGCTACATTTTAGGGGCAGCCCCAGTGGCTCAACGGTTTAGTGCCTGCCTTCAGCCCAGGGCCTGATCCTGGAGTCCCGGGATCAAGTTCCACGTCAGGCTCCCTGCATGGAGCCTGCTTCTCCCTCTGCCTGTGTCTCTGCCTCTCTCTCTCTCTCTCTCTGTGTGTCTCTCATGAATAAATAAGTAAAATCTTAAAAAAAAAAAGCATAAAATTAAAAAAATAAGCTACATTTTAAAGCCTTTCCTGATATTACTTATCATTATTTTAAAAATAATACCTTTTTAAACTAATAATATTTGTATGCATCTGAAGAATACAAAGAAGTAGGTACATATCATTTGTAATCACATTAGTTAAACTTGGGGCATCTGGTGTCCATCGACGGATGAAGAGATAAGAAGATGTGGGATATATGTATAATGGAATATTACTCAGCCATCAGGAAAAAGAAATCTTGCCATTTGCAGTGATGTGGGTGGAACTAGAGGGTATTATGCTAAGTGAAATAAGTCAATCAGAGAAAGAATTATCATATGATCTCACTCATGTGGAATTTATGAAACAAAACAGGAGCATAGGGGGAGGGAGAAAAAATAAAACTATGAACTCAGAAAGGGAGATAAACCATAAGAGACTCTTAATCAGAGGAAACAAACTGAGGGTTTTTGGAAGGGAAGTGGGTGGGGGGCTGGGGTAAGTAGGTGATGGGCATTAAGGAGGGCAAGTGATGTAATGAGCACTGAGTATTATATAAGACTGAAAAATCTTAGGAACGCTACCTCTGAAACTGATAATACATTATATGTTAATTAACTGAATTTTTTTTAAAAAATTAAAGATGAATAAATAAATAAAAAATAAAAGTGGGACATCTGGGTGGCACCATTGGTTAAGCATCTGACTCTTGGTTTCAGCTCAGGTAGTGATCTCAGGGCCATGAGTCAAGGCCTACATCCGGCTCTGCACTCAGCACAGGGTCCGCTTAAGATTCTCTCTCTGGGGCATCTGGATGGCGCAGTTGGTTGAGCCTCTAACTCTTGGTTTCAGCTGGGATCGTGATCTTGGAGTGGTGGGATCAGCCCAGCTTTGGGCTCTATGCTCAGCCCAGAGTCTACTTGGGACTCTCTCTCCTTCTGCCCCTCCTCCTCTCTCTAGAATAAATAAATAAATATTAAAAAAAAAAAAAGAGGGACACCTGGGTGGCTCAGGGGTTGAGCATCTGCCTTCGGCTCGGGGCGTGATCCTGGGATCTGGAATCGAGTCCCACATCAGGCTCCTTGCAAGGAGTCTGCTTCTCCTTTTGCCTGTGTCTCTGCCTCTCTCTCTCTGTGTCTCTCATAAATAAATAAGTAAAACCTTAAAAAAAAAGATTTTCTCTCCATGGGACACCTGGGTGGCTCAGTCGTTCGTTAATTGTCCAAGTCTTAGGTTTAGCTCAGTTTATGATCTCAGTGTTGTGAGATCAAGCCCTGCACAGGGCTCCACATTGAGCATGGAGTCTGCTGGGGGTTCTCTCTCTCCCTCTATCTCCTACACTACTTGCATGCTGTCTCTCTAAAAAATAATAATAATAAAATAAAATTAATTAATTTTGTTCTATGCACTGTGCTAAGTTTTGGGGGTGTAGCAATATGTATTTTGATAAAAATTTTTGTTTATATATATACATGTATAGTTTAAAGATTTTATTTATTTATTCATGAGAGACACAGAGACAGAGGCAGAAACACAGGCAGAGGGAGAAACAGGCTCCCCACAGGGAGCCTAATGTGGGAGGACTCGATCCCAGGACCCCAGGATCACAACCTGAGCCAAAGGCAAATGCTCAACCACTGAGCCACCCAGGCGCCCTTTTATATATATTTTTGAGCTTATAATATACACATTTATAAAAGTGGGATCCTACCTTGTATGCCATCATGTATCCTGTTTTTATACTTCAAACCATCCCAGCATTTTCTTGTATGTCATCTAGTCTTTGAAACATGATTTTAATTAATTCGTGCCTACTATTGCATTTTATGGGTGGGTCACAATTTCTTTAACCAAGCACTAGCACCACATTTAACCCACTTTATTTTTTTAAAGATTTATTTATTTGAGAGAGAGAGAGAGAGCACACATGGGGGAAGTGGCAGAGGCAGAGGGAGAGGGAGAGAGTCTTAAGCAGACTCTACACCAAGTGTGGAGCCCAACACAGGGCTCGGTCTCACCACCCTGAGACCCTGAGACCCCAACCCAAGCCAAAACCAAGAGTAGGACCCCCAACCGACTGTGCCACACAGGGTCCCCTAACTCACTTTTGAAAACCTCTTCTGTGACCTAGTGAGTTAGCTGGAAAACAAGAAGAATTCAGTAAAGGTATCAACTTCAACCTTGAAATCTAAGGTTGAGGTCTGGGAATCACCTCTTCCAAGTTCTCCCCACCATGGGGTGTGGGTCAGAGATGGGGGGCTGGGTTGACTTGGCCTTTCACAGGGACTGGGCTTCAGGTGGACCTTTCAAAGAAAAATTCAAAGTCAGACCATGACTGTCTCTCTGAGAACAGTGAGAGGGCTCTAGACCAGAGCAGGGCAGGGAACCCAGAAGTGACCATCTGGGGACACTCTACTGTGAGGCAGCCAGAAAGATCTGCCCCCCCAACCCCCTGAGCAGAGAGGTGCCAAGGTGTGACCAACCTGCCTCTGAGCAACCAGATCCATCTGGAGCTGAAGGTACTTTGAAAGGACTTTGTCCAGTGGAGGGAAAGAGGACACATTAGGAAGACCTCCCTCACCCTCACATTAGGAAGACTTCCCTATCACAGGAAGTGCACTTGGAACTGAGTTGGACTGCATTTTGATCTTTCCAGCTCATTCAGCTTCACCCACACTGTCTGAAGGACTGGGGTGAGGTGGATTACACAGGTGGTCCCCAATTTACGATGGTTCAACTTAGGACTTTTCAACATTAAGATGGTGTGAAAGCCACACACATTCAGTAAAAACCATACATGGAGTTTGGAATTTGGCTCTCATCCCGGGCTAGCGGTGTGCAGGTGATCCTCCCTCGGGATGCTGGTCAGCCAAGGTCAATGACTGATACACTGACAACCGTGCTGTGCCCACACAGCAGCTCTGCCTGTAGCTTCCAGCACGGTGTTCGGAACATTACGGGAGATGACCAACAGTTTGTTGTAAAATAGGTTTTGTGTCAGATGAATAGCCCAACCTGCAGGCTAATGCCAGTGTTCTGAGCACATTTAAGGGGGGCTGGGCCAAGCTATGATGTGCGGTAGGTTAGGGGTATTAAATGCATTTTCAACTTATGATGGGTTTGTCGGGACATAACCCCATCATAAGCCAAGGAAGCCCTGTATGGTCTGGCTGTGTGCCAGCGAAGGTCTCACCCTCCTGGGAATGAACTCCGGCCTATGGAGCCGTGGGCTTGGTTCTGGTGGATGCAGAAGAACAGGGCACTTGGCCAGGTACCAGCATCTAGAGTCCCTGGCATGGGCCAGATGCTAGGTTAAGAGATTTTCAATGGGGCAGCCCGGGTGGCTCAGCAGTTTGGCGCCTGCCTTCAGCCCAGGGCATGATCTTGGAGACCCGGGATCGAGTCCTGTGTCGGGCTCCCTGCATGGAGCCTGCTTCTCCCTCTGCCTGTGTCTCTGCCTCTCTGTGTCTCTTATGAGTAAATAAATAAAATTTTTTTAAAAATCACTTTAAAAAAAAGAGAGAGAGATTTTCAATGGGTTTATCTTGTATGACTTCAGGGCACTGGCCCTGCCTGGAAAGGGAGCCCCATCCATTCCCTCAATTGAGGAGCACTGACGGAGCACCAACGATGTACCAGAAACTGCTCTCCATACTGGGCTGTGGTAGCAGACGAGGCGTATAGTCCCCGCTCTCATGCAGCTTGGGAGTCCACTGGGATACTGTTTCTCCCATTTTTCAGAGGAGGAAACCGGGGTCCAAGAGGTTAAGGAAGTTTGCTCTCCTTACCCAGCTGGCACCTGGCAGAGCCAGGAAAGGAGGCGAGTCCTGCATGGCTCTAGCCCTTGCTCTTGCCCTCTCTGCACTTCCAGATTGTGCCAGGCCCCCGGGGAAGCTTCTTCCCAGCTGTGCACACATTTTGTTCACTGCGTCCATTTAAGAAGCAAGCCTGACTCAGGCTGCCCTTGGCTCATTCTGATTCACCATGACTGTGAAGAGAACTGGACAGACTTCCTGCTGGTTAATGAGTACCAGCGTCCTAACTGGGCCAAGGCTGGGCTTCCACACTGGCTTCGCCCTGGAGCACGTTGGCAGATGAGTGGGTGGCAGGAGTCGGGGCCTCCCTTAGATGTATATAGGCACCGGCATGATAGAGGAGGGCCCGTGACTCGAGGCAAGCTGGGCAGAATGCAGGAGCCCCACTGTGCTTCTAGAAGCTGGGTTCCCACTGCCGCTGCCACATACCCTGACTTCCCACTCAGGTGCCAGGATCCGACTTGGAACACTCGGCCTGACAAACAGCTTCTCTTGGAATCGACCCACCTGTTCCTTTGTTAACATAAACAAGAGCTCTTCTGTACGAGGTAATTAGGGAGTGATGGAGCAATGCTGGGGATGTCTTAGACGTGGCAGTTCCAAAGAGCGTGATAGCTCATTGCCCTCAACCCCCTGTCAGGACACCCACTCTCTTCTTGGGGTGCCCACGGCACCTGCTCGGTGGGGAAGGATGTGGAGAAGGCTCCGGTTGGTCAGCTCGGGAAAACTCTGAATTCTGCTCTCAAGTTACTGCTGCTGGTCTGACCTTCCAGGAGGCGGCCCAGTGGTCCTGTACTGGCCTGGGAATCAAGAAAGCTCCTCTCAGCCGGGGTGGGAATGCCAGCAAGGCACTGGCCCCAAGAGGAGTTGTTGAGCCCGTTGGAAGTGGGGTTTTCTTGGGAAAAGGAAGCAGCCCAAGCGTCAGGCGTGTTGCCCCCCATGCTTGCTTCACTGGTGCTGTCAGCAGGTCAGATGCAGGCAGCTGCCCGTTCTCCGGAGAGCTGGCATTTCAACGTGGTAGCCGATGGGTAAACATTCCCCCCAAAACTAGCCCCAAGAATGAAGGCTGTTTCTCTCAGAAAAGCTGCCACGTGTGCCTCTTTCTCCCTCCCCAGCATGTTTGGTTCTCACTTGTTATGGTGCCTGGAGGGCAGGGGCCAGGGCTTATCTGCTCATCTGTTGCCTGGCACAGAGAAGGGGCTTAATGCAAATCTGCGAGTTGCCAGAGCATCTGTCAGAAGTGGGCACGTGGAGGCCTCTGGATCTGCAAGGGGCGCGTGAGGCTGTGCTCCCAACAGGAGAGAGGGGGCAGGCAGGAGCACCTGCTTTTCTGATCTGAGACTCAGCTGTAGGCCTTGTGGGGGGAGAGCCCAGTGGTCAGGGGTGTGGGTCCTGGAATTGGGCAGCTCCGGGCTCACACCTATCCATCCCCACCACCCACTCAGGGCGGTCACCTCCTGCCTTCCTGACCTACTTCTCAGCTGCCCCACATCTGAGATGCAGCACTAAAGCCAGCGTCGTGGGCCGGGCGGGGAGAAGCGAGCTTCCTCGTGTAAGATGCTTCACTCTGGGCCGGGGCCCCACAAGACCACAAGCCATGTCAGCTGCTGGTCGCTTGAGGCGGGACCAGCTTAAACTGCCGCTATTCGACCATGAATGGTCCCATGAAATGGTGGTTTCTCGTGGTTCCACCTGACATCGTCACCCCACTGACCGCCTGGATGCTGGCACCTGGGGTTGGCTTGTGCTGAGGCTCCTGCCCACCCATCCCCCAAGGAGTCAGCCCCCACCCTGCAGGGTCACCTGCAGCTCCCTCCTTGCTAGGTGGGGAGATGGAAACCAGGGATGCAGGTTCTTGCCCAAAGATGTACAAAGAGGGGACCTAGGACTGGAATCCAAATTTTTGAGTCCTAGTTCAGTTCTCTTTCCGCTGTTTGGTCTCAAGCCACTGCCACGGTGGGAGCCAGGGCTGGGTCCAGGTGGGTCAGCTACCTACACGAGGTGCTCAAGCACCACCAGAAATGTAATGACGTGTGGGAAGTTTTTCCAGAACTCCTCCCAGAGGCAGTACTTAGCCAGGGGTTAGAAGTGGCTTAAGTCCCAGCTCTGGGGATCCCTGGGTGGCTCAGCGGTTTAGTGCCTGCCTTCAGCCCAGGGCCTGATCCTGGAGTCCCAGGATTGAGTCCCACATCGGGTCCCCAGCATGGAGCCTGCTTCTCCTTATGCCTGTGTCTGTGCCTCTCTGTCTGTATCTCTCATGAATAAATAAAATCTTTAAAAAAAAAAGTCCCAGCTCTGACACTCGAGTGTTAGTGAGCTCAGTTTCCTCATCTGCACAATGAGATTAAAATAGTGTCTATCTTATGGGAAGTGTCATGGGTATTAAATGAATGACTATGTGTAATTGGTGTTGTAAACATTAAAATTTATAAATACGATTTACAAAAATTTTAGGAAAATGTAGCAGAGCACTTAGAAGAGTGCTAGCCCCTCGTAAAAGCCATGTAAGTATTGGTTATGACGATTATGAAGGCATTTGGGGATGGTGTTGTCAGCAGGCGAGCCAGTTTGGGCCGGCGCTAAGTTGCTGAGAATAGAGAGGAGCCCTGAGCTCACACAGAGGTTCCTTTTCCTCTGCACCTGCCCTCCTGTGCCTGCTTTGGCTGTAAACGCACAAGGGACAAATACTTAGACAAGCAGCCCGAGTGGGACTGGGTTAGCACATGTCCACAGCCGCCTCCCTGCATGCCAGCCTCTCTTCTAGGGGGGCATGCCTCTCAGCCCCAAGGTTTTCAGAGGGCAGGGCATTTGTGAGGTCAGATAAGGTCATCCCTGTCCAGTGCGCAGACGGGTCTTGGTCCTAGTGAGCACTATTTGGTATTTGACAATAAACTTAATTTCCCATCCCCACTACAAATTCCCTGAGTCTATGGATCTTTCTTTGATTCACAGAGTATCCCGAGTTTCTAGAACAATCCAGGGCACAAAGTAGGAACACGATAAAGGTTTGCTGTGCAAATGGGTACATTTGTCCCCACCCTGATGGGGAACAGTGTCTAAGGAGGGAATCTGGAAAATAGTGACAGACGCTATGGAAATCACTCCAGAATACTTTCAGCTGGGCATTCGCAGCTCCTCCCTAGTTTGCCCTCCAAATTCTATTAATTTTGCTGCCTCCCCATTTCTAAGAGCCCGGCTCCTCTTGCAATTGTTCTGTCTCTGTTTCATCCAGGCTTTTAGTTTATTTTACGGGGGAGCTTGCAACAGATTCATCTTCTCCCCCTGCCCCAACCCCTCCCCGTTCCCTGGAGCCAAAAGAGGGACTTCCTAAAAAATGAATCAGGTTAGATCACTCCCTTGCCTAAACAAATTTGAAATCTTCCCATTGCCTCCAGGCGAACATCCAACGCTGTTGGTCAGTGAGCACAGGCTCCATAGCGTTAGTCATCTGGAAACGCAAATCAAAACCACAGCGAGATGCCACTTCACACCCGTAGGATGGCTGTTATCAAAAAGACACAATAAGCCAGTGTTGACGTGGAGAGTTTGGAACCTTCCTTCATGGCTGGGGAGAATGTAAAATGTTGCAGCTGATGTAGAAACAATCTGGCAGCTGCTCAAAAAGTTAAACATGGAAGTACGGTATGACCCAGCCACCCCACTCCTAGATAAGTACCCAAGAGCTTAAATAAACCGATGATCAATTTTCTAGAGAACACTGTTAACACGGCCTCTTTGTTCCCCATTTCATTTTTGTTTTTTTTGTTTTTAACTTTTTAAAAGATTTTAATCAAGAGAGACACTCAGAGAAAGGCAGAGACACAGGCAGAGGGAGAAGCAGGCTCCTTGTGGGGGGCCCGATGCGGGACTCGATCCCAGGACTCCAGGATCAAGACCCCAGCCAAAGGCAGATGCTCAAATGCTGAGCCACCCAGGCATCACCTCATTTTTATTTTTAATCATACTTGATTTCTTTCCCATCTACAGTTCATAACAAAGTTCCAACCCAGCCATCACCCTTACGTCTACTCACCTCTGTGTTCTTGGATTCCAGTTTGCGGGTCTAGATCTTGCCACGAAGACCTGGTCCTTCCATCTACATTTAGGCGATCACACATTTTTACCTTATGCAGCATTGGTCCTTCTTATACTGGCCTAACAATAATATTCATCATGGAATGAATAAAACACTGATTAGATTGCACTGATTTCGCCAAAACATTAAATTAAGTTTTAAATAGATAATCCACGTACATGGTGGGAGAAGATGCAAGCAGTAGGAAGGGTATACGGAGGAGAGGCTGTGTGCCTCCTGCTGCACACCCCACTTTCCACTGCCCTTCTCCAAAGGCCTGTTGCAGGCAGGGCTTCCCAGGAAACAGGCTCTGGAGCCAGGACAGGAAGGTTATGGGGGCACCTCCTGGGGTCAGCTCAGTGTAAGGGAAGGGAGGGCAGTAGAATGGGGCAGAGGGAGTCTCTGGGAAGCCTCAGCTGAGCCCATGGGAGCCCTAGAGCTGGGCCGGCCCTGCAGAGCGTCCCAGGTAGGAGCCAAGTCTTCATATTCTGGGCAGGTTCATCATCAGATGCAGCCCTTCCTGGGGTATGACCTTGGTTCTTTTCGGCTGCTGGCAGTCCCGTCCCTCCTCCTCATCGCTGACAGCTGTGAGCCATCTGCTCTGCAGCCCGCACTCCCTGAAACAGGGAGTAAGTCACCCTGAAGGGGGACCAGGTGGCCCAGTCCAGAGACCACTGTCGCCCACAGTTGGCAAGTAATCTCCAGCCCTCCCCTACCCTTTTTGTTCAAATACTTATTTTTAATTTTTGTTTTCTTGTATGTCCAGAAGACCCTTGCAGCCCACGTGAGCTGTCAGGAGCCTCTCTCTTCAATTCCAGCACCCTCTCCCTGCCCCAGGGGTGGAGCGACCTGGTGGGTGCAGCTGGGCCTTAACTTCAGGCAGCCTGGGGAGGAGAGCCTTGAGAATCAAGGCTTTTTTTCCCACCTTTCTTTTTTTCTTTTTCTTTTTTCTAAGGCAACTTTCTAGGGCTCTGCAGTTATAAAAAAAAACCTCCCATGTGTCATTTTCTGGCAGTTGGACAGCTGCAGAGCACCACTCGGGAAGCGCTCCTTTCCTACCCAGGGTTTAGCATTTGATTGATGAGCTGGGTTTGGAAAAGGCAGTTGACGATTATCACAAATCTGTCGTAAGAAAGTTTATTAATTTATAATAAAAATATAGCACAAAATACTCTTTTTCCGAATATCTTCTCTCCGATGTCTCATGGACAGACTGCTGCCAAATTCCATGGGAGGGCATGTGCAAGATTGATAGGTTGCTGGAATGTAGTAAAAGGGGATGAGCCCCATGTGGCAGGAGGACAGACCACCCCAATATCAGGTGGCTTGCCCGTAGGGTGAGCAGCGCCTGCCTGGGAGAATGGCCATGCTCCATCTCAGGATGTGACCTCAAGAGACTCATCTTCTTATCCTGTGCCCACTCCCAAGCCCCATGGCATCCTGCCCCGTCCTGCAGAAGGAGAAAGTGTTCCAGTCAGGAGCCCATGCCTACAGAATCCCCGCTCTGCTCTACCTGCCTCAACAGAAGACACTGCTGGCCTTTGCAGAAAAGCGAACGAGCAAGAAGGATGAGCACGCAGAGCTGATTGTCCTGCGCAGAGGGAGCTATGACGCATCCACCCACCATGTCCAGGTAAGGTAAGGTGAGGCTGCAAGTACTCCTCTGGGAGTACAGGGACCATTTCATCCTTAGATGGCTGAGGTCTGGGGAACAGAGGGACGGGATACACTGAATTGCAAGAGGGACCCAGAGACCTATCGGGGTGGGGCAGAGAAGGTGTCCCCAGGTGATCACCTAGATCTCACATAGGGTCACCGTGAACAAGTCCAGTTGGCCAGGCCGCATCTGCTTTATTGCATGATGGGACAAGTCGGTCAGGAAACTGATGTTTGGAAAGCTTCCTACATCCCTGAAAACCTGAGGGAGGAGGAGGTTAGTATCACCTAACTGAGGGGTTATATCCTTTTAGTAAAATTTAACCTGGGGAGCAGAGTGAAGGTTGGAGTGACTGCTTGTGTCTTGAGGTTCCAGCATGTAGACCAAGTAGTTAATTTTGATGAAGACACCCAAGGCTGGTTTATCACATTTGAAGGGATTAATATTACTATTGTGATGACCTCGTGGCCGTTATTGCACAGCAGCTATCCAGAGCACGGGGTTTGAAGCAGATGGACTTGGATTCAAGTCCTGATTCTGTCCCTTACCAGGAGGATGGTCTTGGGCTACTTATCTACCCTGCCTAAGCCTCTCATTCTCTGGACATGAGATAGAGCAAGTAACCTGTCCCCCAGGAGTTAAGGGTTACATTAGATGACACAACAGACATCATGCTCTTGGCACAGTATCTGCCCCTAGAATCATTCACCATTGGAGAGACTATTGTGATTATTCCAGGGCTTTGCCTGTCCAGAATGGGACGCTGGACTGGGCTGGTGAGTCGGGGGAACCAAGATGAAGCTGGGAACGGCTCATGTCTGAATCATCTTTGTATGCTGGGGCCTAGCACACTGCAGGAGCTCTGTAATGTCTGTTGCTCTTCAAATGAGGAGGGTGCTGCCTTGGAGGGGGTGAGGGAGGCCCTGGCTCCCACTGCTCTGGAGAGGCGTCGTACAGATGAATGAGTGCTGCATGGAGAGCTTTTCTTGGTGACCTTTGATTTTTACCCCCTGAGATAGACCACCTCTCCCCACGCTGCCGTTCCTGGCACTGGCATTGGCCATTTCAAAATTGTTCTCCTCCTCCTTCCTGTCTCCTCCCATTCAGTGGCACGCTCAGGAGGTGGTGGCCCAAGCCCAGCTGGAGGGCCACCGGTCCATGAACCCAAGCCCCTTGTACGATGAGAAGACAGGAACCCTCTTCCTCTTCTTCATTGCCATCCCCGGGCAGGTCTCCGAGCACCACCAGCTGCATACGAGGGTCAATGTGACGCGGCTGTGCCAGGTCACCAGCACTGACCACGGCAGGTCCTGGAGCCCTGCCAGGGACCTCACTGGCCCTGCCATCGGCGCAGCCCACAAGGAATGGGCCACTTTTGCAGTGGGCCCGGGACACTGTCTGCAGCTGCACAACAAGGCCGAGAGTCTGGTGGTGCCCGCCTATGCTTACCGGAACCTCCGCTCCCTCCCGAGGCCTTCCCCGTTTGCCTTCTGCTTCGTCAGCCACGACCACGGGCACACGTGGGAGAGGGGAAACTTTGTGGCCCAGGACACCCTGGAGTGCCAGGTGGCTGAAGTCGGGGGTGCGGAGCGGAGGGTGGTATACCTGAATGCCAGAAGCCCGCACAGGGCCAGGGTCCAGGCCGAGAGCACCAACGAGGGGCTCGACTTCACGGAGGCCCAGGCGGTGAAGGAGCTCGTGGAGCCTCCCCACGGCTGCCAAGGGAGCGTCATCAGTTTCCCGAACCCCCACGCGGGCTCAGGAGCCTGCGACTGGTGGCTGCTCTACACTCACCCGACCGACCCGCAGCGCAGAGCCCACCTGGGCGCCTACCTCCACCGGCGGCGCCCGGGCCGCAAGGCCTGGTCCGAGCCCGTCCCGCTGGCGGCCGGCGGCTGTGCCTACTCCGACCTGCAGGCCATGGGCGCCGGCCCCGACGGCTCGCCCCAGTTCGGCTGCCTCTACGAGTCGGGCCACTACGAAGAGGTCGTCTTCCTCATGTTCACCCTGAAACAAGCCTTCCCCGCTGAGTTTGTGTCGCCGTGAGCCGTCGTGTGGCCCCAGGAAGGACTCCGGCTGAGAGGCTCAGGCCTTTGCCTCTGGTTTTCCGGTTTTCCCTGGGTCCCCCTCGCCCGGGGAGGCCGCTTCCCTAGCGGGAGCACGTGGGGACTCCTCTCGGCTGGTCCTCCAACTCCTTTGATGGTCCTTCTAAGGATTCCACTCTCAGCCCACAGGTTGAGGGAGCCTGGCTTCCCAGGAAGGCCCCTGGACGGGCGTGCGGAGAGGCGGCGCTCCGCAAGGCCCAGGCTGCCTGCTGCCGGCCCCGGCGTGTGCGGGGCTTGCTAAGTGACGGGGTCCAGGCCCTTTCCTCTGGGTAAATGCTCCTCATGTTCCTGGGGAGAGGCTGGGACAAGGATGCAAATTAGCAGAGGGGCGTGTGTGTGTGCGTGTGCATATGTGCACACGTGTGCTCGTGTGTTCTCAGTGATGCCTTAGAGCAGACAGCACAGGAGACAGCTTTGCAGGGAGGTAGGGCAGGGCTAGGAAAATTAAGCCAATCTGAGTCATTGTGTTAGTTTCCCGGGGCTCCCGTAACAAATCAGTACAACTTTGGTGGCTTGAAACAACAGGAATTTATTCCCTGACAGTTCTAGAGGCTAGAAATCCAAAATCGAAGTGTCAGCAGGATGATACTCCCTCCGAAGGCCCCAGGGGAGAAACTTCCTTGCCCTTCCAGCGTCTGGTGACCTCCACTCATGGCTACCCACCTTCCCTTAACGCCTCTATCTATGAATAGTTTTCTTCCCTTCTCCTGTGCTTTCGCTTCTGTCTCTTACAAGGACACCTGTCGTTGGATTTAGGGCACAGCCAGATAACCCAGGATAACCCTCCACTCAATTATATTTGCAAAGACTCTTCCCAATAATGTCACATTCACTGAGGTTAGGACATCGATTTATCTTTTGGGGCCACCCTTCAATCCTCTACAGGCATCATAAGTGATTTTGGAACAGGTGATGTGGCCAAAGGTGGGAATAAAATTCAGATGAATCAGATAATTCCAAAGAACAAAGAGGTAAGAGGGGCTGGGCTGTTGGATGTGCATTGGTGACACAGAGCTGCTCTGGGGCATTCAGTCCTTGTAGTGACAGGAATGCCACCCTGTGGAGGCGAAGAGAGAGGGGAAGGGTGCTGAGCCTGTGGAGCCCTTGCTGTATAGAAATGGCAGCGCGAGAAGACCACTCCCTGGTTGTCATGAGGGTGATAATCCGAGAGGGGAACCCTGGGTGAAGGGGAGACACTTCTCTGACCTCTGGGGTCTTCAGGAGCCTTTGTCACATGTCCCAGTGGAAGAGTGGCCTCGCCCCCTGACCCCATCAGAGCCCCTCCTACTGATAGGATCAATCTAATAGTTTGATAGCAGGGATCAATGACAACAGTCATGGGTTCTTGCAATTGAGCCATGTCTCCAGGTAGCCAGGCAGTGGTTAAATGGAATTTTTACAGTGCAGGGAGCTGGAAGTGTGGCTTTTGTTCTGGGTGTGTTTCCCCAGCACTGGTGTCCTATCTGGGTGCTACCTTTCTGTGTGTGGTTTTATGAAATCCAGCTGGAAGGATAAGGAAATAGGGCCTGGTTATTGCTGGGGTGGAAAGTAAGCCCCACTGCTTTGGGGATGCCACCTGCTGTCTTCTGAATCCTGCAAATTTAGCTATGCAGACGCCAGAGGCCTCGTCAGGGAAGTGAGGACACAGGCATGCAGGCCAGGGGCAGCACATTGTTAAGAGATTTAGAGGTAGGGTGGCCAGATAGTATATGATCCAAATCACAGGGAGCCTGCTTCTCCTTCTGCCTGTGTCTCTGCCTCTCTCTGTGTGTCTCTCATGAATAAATACTTAAAATCTTAAAAAAAAAAAAAAAAAGAGCCACTGGTACAGATCTCTAAAGTTCCTTCTACTTCTAAATGTATACAAATATTAAAGTCTTCTGATTTGGGTGAAAAAAGCAACAGTTGATTTGGTTAAAGATGAACTGATCTACTCATTGAAAAATACCACGAAGAGAGTGAAAATAAAAGCCATAGATGGGGAGAAGGTGTTCATTACATGGTATCTAACATGTTAGATGCGTGTTAGATAACGTGTTTTCCAAACATTACATATCCAGAACATATAAAGAGCTCCTACAAACCAATAAGGAAAAGAAAAACAATACAATGAAAATGGGTGAAGTGCTTGAACAGGCACCCCACAAGAGAGGTTATCATAAAGGCTGGTAAACACATGATCATAGGAGAAATGCAAATTAAAACCATGAGATACTGACTAGAATGATTACAATGAAAAAGATTGACAACAGCAAGTATCGGCAAGGATGTGAGGCAAGCAGAGCTCTCGTGTGTTTCTGGAGGAAGTGTAACTGGTGTGACCACTTTGGAAAGCTGTTTGGTAGTATCTACTAACACTGAGCATGCAGATACTCTATGACCCAGCTCATCCGCTCTGCAGTATGCATCTAAGAGAAATGAGTGCATAAAGGTGCCAAAGACACAGAAGGTTTAGGGCAACTTCATTTCTAAGAGTCCCAAAGTGGAAACAATCCAAACATCAGTCAAAAACAGAATGGATATCTGAATTGGGCAATATGCACACAATGGAATATTTCACAATAATAAAAGAATAAACTACCACTGCACACAATAGCGTGGATGGTTTTCCAAACATTATATATTGAGTGAAAGAAGCCAGATTCAAAAGACTACATACTTAATGACTATATTTATATGAAGTTCAAGTAGAGGCAAAACAAATCTATGGTGTATAATTCGGGAAAGTGGCTATTTCGGGTGGAGGCGAACTATTCATAGAGAGCTAGAATCTTCTGGGTGCTGGAAACATCCTATTGTTTGATCTGGTGCTGGTTAGGAGGTCAAATCCATATTTGCAAATTCAATGAGTTGTACACCAGATTTGTGTACCTTACCGTAGGTACGCGGTACCACGATAAAAAATATGAAAGTTGAACTGAATAGCAGATTTGCTAGTTAAACCTCCAAAATCAATATATTATATTGGGTTGTAAAATGTTGGAACTGAATTTTTATAATAAACTTTTTTGGGGGAGAATCATTTCAGATTTACAGAAAAGTTGCAAAGATAGTATGGAGTGTTCCCATATACCCCACACCCGGTTTCCCCTGATGTTAACATCTTATGTAACCGTGGTACATTTGTCAAAACTAAGAGATTAACGTTGGTACACTACTATTAACTACACTCTAGACTCTATTCGGATTTCACCAGTGTTTCTACTAACGTCCTTTTTCTGTTCTAGGATCCAATCCAGGATACATTTAGTACATTTAGTGAAATTGAATTTTTACTATAATTTGTGTCCATGGAGACACACATATACCCACAGATTGATACACAGTTCCAGCAGCCCCTTGGCTCGCCTGGTGAGTCCTGGGAGAGGAGAGGGCATGGGACACGTCCAGGGTGGTCGCGTTGGATGGCCCAGAGCCTGGCCCTGCAGAGAGAGCAGGCGGGCTGGTCTGCCAAACCCAGTGGTTTCGATAGAAAAGATCTGCCCCTCTCAGGAGACACCTTCTCCCTGTACAGTGAGATTAACCAGGGCAACACGGCAGCCACCGAAAATAACTAGAACTTGGCCATTCTTAGAGGTTAGGCCACCTGTAGCGACATGCAAAATGTTAGCCTGTAGAGATGGAAGTGAACTTGACGTCTTTTATGTCCAGCCTCCTCAGTTGAGGGGGGGATGAAAGCAGGTCCCATGAGGTCCAATGACATCCTCAAGGCCACACAGCCAGTGGCAGGGCCAGGAGAGCAACCGTGTTTCCTAGCCATGACCACTGTCCCCGCATGTGTTCTGAGTTGTCCCTATTGTCCCTGTCTGACCATCCAAGAAGTATGAAGGGGTCTGTACAATGAGGTTCTGGGACGTGGAGTTCTGCGTGGCCTGTCTCTGCAGCCTGTGCCCTTAGCACGGGACACCCTGCCTCCCTCCCTGGCATGGCCTCACCAGGCACGGGGGGTGGGGGGTGGATGGCAGCTCGGGAGGCAGCACCGGCCTGCGGCTCGCCAGCTGGGCTGTTCTAAGAAGGCAGCAAGGCCTGGGGAAGGGAGAGGAGGCAGGAGAGCTCAGTGCTCCACGCCCCTGCTCTGCGTTGTGAGGTTTCAGCGCCGGGACCACACTGCCGCCCGCACAAATCCCCATCCCGTGAAGAAGAAAGGAAGGAATCCAGGATTTAAATGTGTTACTTTAATCACACTGCTCAAAAGGTGAGAAAGCTGACTGTACTTTTGGCAAGGTGTTTCTTTTTCAAATTCCATTTTTGTACTGTTTTTAGGAGAGGGTTTTAACGGAATAGATGCTGAACATTTGGAAGTACAAGGAAGTAGGAAAAAACCACCCGTAGGGGCGCCTGGGTGACTCAGTCGGTTAAGCGTCTGCCTTCGGCTCAGGTCATGATCCTGGAGTCCTGGGATCGAACCCCACTTTGAGCCTCACATTGAGCCCCGCATCAGGCCTCCTGCTCAGCAGGGAGCCTGCTTCTCCCTCTGCCTCTGCCCTTCCCCCTGGTTCATTCTCTTTCTCAAATAAATAAAATCTTAAAAAAAAAAAAAAAAAGGAAAGAAAAACCCCTCGTGCTCTCTCTCGCTCATTCTCTGTCTCTCAAATAAATAAATAAAATCTTAAAAAAAAAAAAGAACCCACCCATAATCCCACTAAGCAGAGGCATATTTTCTTATGTTTTTTTCTCTGTGAAATTTGCTGAGATCATGCTGCAGAATCAATGTGGGATGATGCTTCTTCTCCCCACTTGACATTACATCTGAAGCCTCTCCTCCATGTTATATTCTTGCAAAAGATAATATGTCAAAGAAACACACCATGAATTATGTAATCATTCCTGGATTATTGAAAATTGAAGTTGCTTTCCTTTTTTTTTTTTTTTTTTTTTGCTGTTATACAAACACTGAGATGAACATCTTTGTGAGTAAATAAATCTTGGTCCTCATCTGTGATTATTTTGCAAACTGAATCCTTTAAAAGGAATTATGGAGTCAAAGGTGAACATTTGAAATCTCTTGAAATGTGTTGTTTGCAAATATAAAGTACAACTCTACATTATTAATTAAAATGATGTTCTTCTTTTATATTTTTAAACACCTGAGCTCCTAGGAAAATGGATTAAGTTATGCGTTCATACCTTAATTTATAAGCCATGGTTCCTGCTCTCTCCCTTATGTGGTTTATTTTTTTTAATATTTTTTAATTTTTATTTATTTATGATAGTTACAGGGAGAGAGAGGCAGAGACACAGGCAGAGGGAGAAGCAGGCTCCATGCACCAGGAGCCCGATGTGGGATTCGATCCCGGGTCTCCGGGATCGTGCCCTGGGCCAAAGGCAGGCGCCAAACCGCTGCGCCACCCTGGGATCCCCCTTATGTGGTTTATAATCTATGTTAAAGATCAGCGGTAAGCACACATACAGAAAATTCTAAAATCACAGAGGTCAGAAGGGCCCTCCCTGAATATTCTCTGGTCTTTGTTCATCTGATGAGGGTAGACTAGAAGCCTGCGGAGGTGGGGTAACTTGGCTCCTGGATGCCTCCTCACCTCCCTCCCACCACCCTGGACCAGAAGCTTAAGGGTCCCAGCAAAAGCAAGTGGGATCCTGACCACTGTCAGTTCCTTTCCTTTTTCTTCAGCCCCAAAGGGTCCCTGGTTGAGCACACAGGCCCTCCTTTCTGCCCACAGAGGCTCTGGGTCAGCGGGTGTTCAGTCTTATTACCCAAATAGTGTTATTTCCCCAGGAATAGCACATTTCTTCTTTCTAGATCTTTCAATGAGAGTGTGGTTTTGGAACACCAGGGCCACTTGGTTTCCAGTGAGAACCAAACCTCCCATGTGCTAACTACTTATACTTCTTTAATCCATCCAGGAAACATTTATTGGGTGCTCATTATGTGTTAGGCACCGAGCTGATGGCATAAAGGAAAGCAAATGTCTCTTGGGGCCTGACTGTGTGCCAGGCATTATTCTAAGCCCTTCGTGGGTGTTCACTCATAGTCCTCACCACCATCCTGTGAGGCAGGTTACTATTACCATCCTCATTTTACAGAGGAAGAAACTGAGGCAGAGAGATGAAGCCACTTAACTATAGTCTTAGTGCTATGATCTAGCTGCTGAGTGGCCAAGCCAGGAGGTCAGGTTCCTGAGTCTGCCCTTTTCCTGCCTGGCCAAAGGAGAATGAGGGCTGGGGAGGAGTTTAAGCAAGAACAAATGTCAACACAGGGCAAGAAGTCCCAACCCAGAGTGCAAGCCAGGGAGGAAGGAGGCCATGTTCCCTGCTACAAGGATATATATATAAAGAGTCAAGTTACAATAACAGTATTTAATTCATATATTTTTTAAAGATCTTATTTATTTATTCATGAGAGACAAAGAGAGAGAGGCAGAGACATAGGCAGAGGGAGGAGCAGGCTCCCTGCAGGGAGTCCCCTGATGCAGGACTTGATCCCAGAACTCCGGGATCACAACCTGAGCCAAAGGCAGACACTCAACCATTGAGCCATCCAGGCATCCCTCACCCGTCTTAAATGGCTTAGTATAACCTGCTGGGGAGCTTGCCTTTCATCCTATGATAAAAGGAAGGCATCAGGGAATCTGACCTGAATGAGAGGCTGAATCAGTTTTGTGTTTCAGAAAGAGAGCTTGGTAGAAATTTGGAGGACAGAGTGGGGAGGGGGTGTTGAGGGCAGTGGCGGGACTGAAGGGACAGTCCCTTTCAAAAGTCCTTCATTCACAAGGGTGAATGAAGCTGGGACCAGAGAGGCTGCATCGAAGGAAGTAGATTCCGGAGGGTTCTATAGCTGGGTGATTCATCAAATGTGGGTGGTGGGAGGGCATGGGGATGAAGATGTCACCTGGATTCTGGCTTGGGAGACTGGGTGGTTGGTTGGGTAACAGTGGTCCAGATAGGTAACCATGTGGAAGAACAGGCCTTCGGTGTAAAACTGGAAAACTCAGGTGAGGCAGGGCTCAAGTGTCCATAGGATAACCACCCGGGCAACAGGAAGTGTGGAGGGGGCACAGGAAAGAGGTAAGGGCTAGGAAGGCAGATTTGGAAGCCATAGTGGGGAAGTGCCCTGGGACAGCATGAGATAGACAAAAGAGAAGGCCAGGAACAAAGGTGGGGGAAGGGGCCATATATCAGAGGGTGAGATGAGACAGGGTGGGAGGGAGGAAAGCCGAGAACTTGGGATGCAGTCAGAATTCCAGAAAGGTGTCACATCACAGCAAGAATGCTGGGAGAAGGGAGTTGTTGGACTGGCCGGCAGGTGTCCAGGCCCTCCTAAGAGACTCCCTTTTTTTTAAAGTATTATTTATTTACTATTTATCTAGAGATAGCGCCAGCAGGGGTAAGGGCAGATGGAGAGGGAGAGAGAGAATCCCAAGCAGACTCCGCACTGAGTGTGGAGCCCAATGCAGAGCTCCATCCCGGGACCCTGAGATCATGACCTGAGCTGACATCAACAGTCAGAGGTTTAACCCACTGAGCCACCCAGGCACCCTGAGAGATTTCCTTTTAATGGGCCTAAGGTGGGGTCTTTAACATGCACAGCGAAGGCAGGGAGGGGTGTTGCTGATTTTTTTTTTTTAAGAAGGAAAATTCTTAAGTTTCCTTGTGAGGGGTAGGGGGATGGAGAGGGAGAAAATCCAAGGGGGTCAGGGTGGCTTCAGCAGCTGTCCCAGCAAGGTGATGCGGGAACCCAGAACAGTGGGCATGGAGGCCAATGTAGATGCATTTGAAGGTGGCCTGGGAGACCAGTCCACTGCAGAAAAGTAAGGGGTTTATTTTTTGATGGCTTCTGGCTTCTGGGTGAGGTCTGTGGAGCATGGGGAGATGAGGAAGGCCAACGGGAAAATGCAGGCTCTGATATGGCAGCCAGTGCAACAAGACAGAGGGCATATCCACAAGAGCCCAGCCGCCATGCAGGTTGGGAGCTGTGGGCTTGTCCAGCCTAAGCTGCCTGGTAGGGGGCTTCTCTGGTGAAGGTCAGCACCCCATCGAGGGAGGAGCATGGCTGGAGGCTTTCATGGAGGGATGGTGGGAGGAGGGGGGGAGAGGTGTCAAGGGTGGACAGTGGCCGGCGATGGGGGCTGTGAGTGTGGCGGTGGGGAAGGGAGGATGAGAACCATGCTCTGTTCCACCAGGAACCTCTTTGAATTCTGCAACTCTTGTGGGCAGGGGACCAGCACCCATGCCTGGAACTCAGCTACTCCTTTATCTGTGCCTCTTCCAACAATGGGGGCCCAGGAGGCTTCCAGAGACAATGCAGGGGAGTATTTAGATGAATGGGCAAAGGCGCTGGCCTTAGAATTCCAGAGTCCAGCACGGAATTCGGGTCTCATA
Organism: Canis lupus baileyi; assembly: GCF_048164855.1. Classification (NCBI taxonomy): domain Eukaryota; kingdom Metazoa; phylum Chordata; class Mammalia; order Carnivora; family Canidae; genus Canis; species Canis lupus. The sequence goes on from NC_132861.1 coordinate 46,402,822, forward strand.
GCAATTATGAGGTCAAGCAGACATGAGCTAGAATCTCAGATCTGCCACTAACATGAAGATGAATTATTTATTTAATATTTCTGGTTCTTGATCTCTTTGCCAGTAAAATGGAGATAATAATAAAACATCCTTATGGGGTATTGTGAGGCAGTTCATGCCAAGAGCTTAGCACAGTGTCTCACACTTAGTAGCTGATAGATATTAGCTTCTGTTATAATTCAGCAAATATTTAGTCAGTACTGCTGTGGACCACATCATTTCCCCTCCAAGGTCACGTATTGAAGCCCGAACCCCCCAGTGTAACTATATTTAGAGATAGGGTTTTTAGGAGGTAATTAAGTTACTGAGTTCATAAGGATGGGATCCTAATCCTATAGGGTTGGTAGTCTTATAAGAAGAAGAGAGGTGCCTGGATGGCTCAGTCAGTTGAACATCTGCCTTTGACTCAGGTCACAATCCCAGGGTCCTGGGATTGAGCTCCGCATCGGGCTCCCTGCTCAATGGGGAGCCTGTTTCTCCCTCTGCCTCTCCCTCTGTCTGCTGTTCCCCCTGCTTGTGCTCTCTCTGTCAAATAAATAAATAAAATGTTTATTAAAAAGTTTTAAAAGGAAGAGAGAAATCGCTCTCCCCCTCACTCCCCCTTCTGCTGCTGTGTATGCGTAAGAAGGAAAGCCATGTAGGGAGCCAGCAAGAAGGCAGCCATCTGCAAGCCAGATCCTCAGTAGAACTCGACCACCCTGACACCCTGGTCTTGGGCTTCCAGCCTGCAGAGCTGTGAGAAAACGTCTATTGTTGAAGCCCTCGAGTCTGTGCTGTTTTGTTGCAGCCACTGAGCTGACCAATGGGTCAGCACCGTGGGCCGGATGTTGCATCCTCGAGGTCAGGAGGTGATGATCTAATGAAGGGATAGGAGAGGTGCCAGTCCTGATGTTTCCCACTCTGAGCCAAGAGCAGGGAATGTTGTGCCTACTGAGGGGGGCCAGCGCCAAGAGGAGGGACCATACTCCGCAGGAGGGCCAGAAAAAGACCAGGCTTCCAGCAGCCTGGAGGCCGGCCCAGCCCCGGGGAGAGGTGATGCCGTGGGGGAAGGCAGTGTCAGCGTGGGGGACAATTCAGAGGCTACGTTCACACACCTTGGGAGGCCCATCGGCAGGCAGGGATGCAGTAGGCAGATCCAGGGCCTCCCTGACACCCAGGAACGGCCACGCAGGGGAAAGGTCACAAGATGACAGTGGGCAGAAGATCCTGATGGGAATGGAGCTGGAACCAACAGCATGGTTTTGCTTTTTGCTTTGATGCCTTAGTTAGGAGAACTGCTGGCTGTGGAGGCAAAGAGGAAGAGGAACAGAGCAAGAGGCTGGAGGAGTTGACATGTAATCGCCGTGGAAAGCCAGTGGCTGTTGGCAGAAAATGGACTTGGGAAATGAATGCAGGAGCAGACTTCAGCCAAGGGAGGGTCGGGGAGTACGCGGGGCCACCACAGAGGCAGAAGGTGGCCTCCCCAGCACGTGTCAGCGGCAGCCGGGTGGCCTCCGCAGGCTGACCGGTGCTGGCCTGTGTCTTGGCTCAGAGCCCAAGAGTTGCTGGCTCCAGAGTTCGGCAAATCTGACTCTGGGGGCCGAGAGCCAGGAAGGGGTGCTTGCGGTGTCCATGTGGTTACATGAAGGTGGTCACTGAGTACTTTGCTTTACGCACAAGATGTGGCTCGGTGCCACGAAGATGCAAAGCCATGAGGGCCTCCGAGGCCGTTGGCCAGCCTTTCACACGTTCGCACTCAGTACAGGAAACACACTCAGGCAGCTTTCTGGGAGACGGAGCATGCAAGTATTTTAAAATCCAAATTATACTGTAAATGCAAGGGGACAGTTCATATTTAAATGAATCCTGTGATAAAAGTCAAGAAGCCTTTTGAAATGTAAGTCACCAAGAACTGTTGTTAAAAAGTTATTTCATAAGTAGGTATGAAATAAATAAGTACCTATTTCATAAGTAGTTATTTCATTTCGAAAGTTATTTCATGTCACTTAAAGTGGGACACCAGAATCACCCCTCCGGGCTGGAGGAAATACGAAACCCCGATTCTCATACGCGATAGGTACGTTGACTGGTGTGAGCTCTTTAGAAGACAATACGGCATCATTAACCCAAACAAGAAATGGGCAGAGCCGTTGGACCCTCATCACCCTGCAAGGACCCTATCTGGCAGAAACGCTGACTCTGGTCTGTAAGAGCAAACGTTGGAAACAATCTCAGTGTCCACCAGTAGGAGATTGGCGCAATGCGTGATGCTATGGCACGTAATAGCAGGCTGACTTTTAAAAGAATGTGGTAGATAGACACAAGCTCCCCGAAAAGGTCAGAAATATTGTGAAGTGAAAAAAGTAAGCTGTACAGCAAGGTTTTAAAAAAAAATGAGGCCTTGCAAAATTATGCTTGCACAAGCATAGAAAGTTTTGCAAGAATATAAAGATGCTGGCCCTGGGGCAATGGGTCTGGGGGTCTGGCAGGAACACTTACTTTCGTTGAATTTTTTGACTACATGTAATATTATTTTTTCCCTGAAAAAAAGAAAAGATTAAAGAAAAAATCCATCTCTTCCTTATGAATCCAGAGGGCTGGGTGCCAGAGGAGGGATCTCCTGGGATGTAACCAGCCCTCCAAATAGAGCCAGGCTGTCCTGAAAGATTTCACCCGCATCTTCTGGGACTCCAGTTGTCTTTTTGCTTATTTAATTTTTATTCCATAAAAGTAGTGTGTGGCCATAAAGGAAATCCGGGAAAGTAGAAGGAGGAAAAAGATTGCTCGTGGACATGCTATCTAACTCAGCACTCTCCGTTATTTGGTGATTTCCCAGGATAACTTTTTTTTTTTTCCATAGTTGGATTCATACTGTAGCCTCAAATTGGTTTCCTGATGTTAGTCTTTCTTTTTTTTTCTAATTTACCACTGTATTTTGAATATGTTCCGGCGTCCTTCACAATCTTAGCAAAAGACCCAAGTCATTTTTGTGGATGTGATTTTCTTCTTTACCCAATTCTTCCCCCAGTCGAGCCCCATGCTCCTGGTTGCAGTTCGGGTCTATTTGATTTCCTGGCAAGGGGAGGGCTGCGCGCTGCCAGGCCTCGGTGTTGGAGGGAAATCCTCGAGCGCAGTGATGGACCCGGGAGCCCTCCGGCCCTTGGGAAATCGCCTCCATCCCTGATGGCACCGTTGCCATGGGAACGGGAAAGTGACAGCCTCTGCACAGAGTCACACGGGAACCCAAGGATAGAGGCAAGAGTTGGAGGCTCCCCCTGGTGGTGGGGAGTCACAAGGCTCCCAATCTGACCCATTTTAGGTTATTTTTAGTTGTAGGTGAGGAGCACTTTTATAGAATCCTGTCCTCTTTCAGACCAGGCCTGTTAAACCAAAGGCCAGTGTCACTGACGTTTGGCCGCTGCCTGGAGCCCACGGAGGCTCTGTGGTCCGGGCGCAGGTCAGGAGGGCCACCTCGGGGACCCGCCTCATCAGAGAGCACCCACCCCACACCAGAGAGTTCAGTAACTTCACAAACACTCTTTGGCCCCGTTCGCAGAGATGCAAACTGAACATCGGACGCTAGCTCTTGGGGCAGAGCTGGGCCTCAGGCCCGGTCTGGCTCCCGTGCGTGTGACTCGGGGTGTGCCCCCAAGCTCTGCAACCAGAGATTGGAGGGCTAAGGGTGTGTGTGTGCGTGTGCTGCGAACCCTGCCTCCCCACCCTCTGCGGTGCTCCAGGCTCCAGGAGGCTCAGGCCCACTCAGAGGACTGCTGAGCCGAATCTGTGTCTGCAGAGGTCTGGGGAGACGGTCTCGAAAGGGAGCCTGAAGATGCCAGAGCAGAAGTGGAGCTGGGCCTCCCTGTGTGAAGGCAGGTGGGGGGGGGGGGCGGGTGGCAGGCATCCTGACAGCACTCGAAAATCCACAGGGGTGAGGCTGGGCAGGAGGGGCTGAAGCAGGAGGGAGCCGACCCTCCCTTCCCGATGGAGGGCTGGGGGTGTGATGCTCCTCACTATGTGTGGAGGTGTCCCAGCTCTCAGGAGATCTCCGCTGGGTGGTCTGCTTTCCTCCTGGTCACAGAGTGGGCCCCTTCCCCACCTCAATAATAAGTGTTCTTGACCTTAGATTTGGGAAGGGCCACTGGGGGGGCAGGTGAGTTCTCAGGACAGAAGAGATGGGGGCCGACCCACCTGCCCTGGGCTCGGGCCTCCTGGTCCCTCCCCGGTTCTCTGTGAGCCGCCCCTCCATCCCCTTCTTCAGGCCAAGATGCCCTTTTATCAGCTCTGGGGGCAGGGGACGTTCTCTCCTGATGACACCAGCCAGCGAGCGGCTTTCGAACATTTCCTTCTGTGTTAGTCGGGGTCCTCCAGAGGAACAGTGCCGACAGGATGTGTGTACGTGTGTGTATGTGTGAGAGGTTTATTTTGTACGGAATTGTCTCATGTGATCGTGGAAACTGACAAGTCCAAAACCGGCAGGGTGGGCTGGTGGCAGGCTGGAGACCCAGGGAGGCGCTGAGGCTGCAGTCCAAGCTGAAGGCAGTCCGATGACAAAATTCCCTCTTCTGGGGGCACCTATGTCTTTCCTTTTCTTTTTTTTTTTTTTTTTTAAGATCTTATTTGTTTATTCATGAGAGACAGAGCGAGGCAGAGACACAGGCAGAGGGAGAAGCAGGCTCCCCCAGGGGAGCCCAACCAATGTGGGACTTGCTCCCAGAACCCCAGGATCACGACCTAAGCAGAAGGCAGATGCTCAACCACTGAGCCACCCAGGTGCCCCCACCTCCGTCTTTTCTATCATGGCCTTCAACTAATTGTATGAGGCCCACCTGCAATATGGATAATAATCTGCTTTACTCAGAGTTTACTGATTTAAATACTAATCTCATCTAAAAATAGGGGCAACCTGGGTGGCTCAGTGGGTTAGTGCCGCCTTCAGCCTAGGGTGTGATCCTGGAGACCTGGGATCGAGTCCCATGTCAGGCTCCCTGCATGGAGCCTGCTTTCCCCCTCTGCCTGTATCTGTGCCTCTCTCTCTCTCTGTCTCTCATGAATAAATAAATAAAATCTTTAAAAAATAAAAATGTCTCCACAGGGACATCTAGAATAATGTTTAACCAAATATCTATGTACTGTGGCCTAGCCAAGTTGCACAGAAAACTATCACAGCCCCCTTTCCTTTGGTAACTCAGTGAGTAAACACTTGCCCTCCCTCATCCTCCAATAGGAATCAGTGAGTGAGGGACGCCTGGGTGGCTCAGGGGTTGAGGGTCTGCCTTTGGCTAAGGGTATGATCCTGGGGTACCGGGACCGAGTCCCACATTGGGCTCCCTGTGAGGAGCCTGCCTCTGCCTGTGTCTCTTCGTCTCTTCCTCTCTTTCTCTTTGTCTCTCTCTCTGTCTCTCTGTCTCTTATGAATGAATAAATAAAATCTTAAAAAAAAAAAAGGAATCAGTGGGTGATACCTATCTATCTGCCCAGGCTGGTGGGCCATGGGAAGCCCTGGGGTACAGCAGCAAGGGCTTCCATGAACATAAGACAATAAAAAACGGGATCTGAACCAGAAGCAAGAGCCTGGACATCACGAAGACTCTTCCAGTGCACTGATTGAACACTGAACATATTCATAATTACTCTTGTCTATCCATTATTCTAATCTTCACTGATAGATCCCCATACCTCACACGGGTCCGTGAATTTTATAATATAAATTTTAGTACATTGTGCATGTAGACAGGGGCCCTACAAAAAATGTTTACCCAGGTCCCACCCATCCACCATAAGGACAGTCCTGATCTAAATGTTGCAGTTTTCCAGGGTTCCCTGGGGGGCTCAGTTGTTTAACCTTCTTGATCTCAGCCTGGGTCTTGATCTCAGGGTGGTGAGAATGAACACTGCATAGGGCTCTGTGCTCAGCATGGAGTCTGCCTAGGACTCTCTCTCTCTCTCAAATAAATTAATAAATCTGAAAAAAATTGCCATTTTCCAAACATGGGGAGAAGAAGAGTGGGGGACCAGGAAGCTGACCATGTCAGATGGCTCAGGCAACCAGGTTAGATGGAAGTAGAGATGGGATGGGCCCTAACAGTTAGGGAAATGTGTGTGTCATATATGTGTCGTGTGTGTCCAAGGGAAGTCACGGTGGAGTCAAAGGGCGAGGGCAGTCCCACTGGCCACCCAACTCTGCTGAGAAGCAGGACTTGGTGGGGATAGAGGCCTGAAAGAGGGAGGGTGGGAAGCAGGAGAGTGTGGCAGGAAGGCAGTTATAAGAGCAAGAGTCTTGGACGTGGTGGAGGGTCTCTAGGGATGAGCTGGTCAAGGTACTAAGGGGCCAGAGTTGCAGATGGATCCTCCTGACGGGCCCCAGAGAGACCAGGGTCTTGGAGGCTGAGACCAATGAAGAGGTTAGCGGAGGTCAGCAGGGAGGCGAGAAGGGTACTAAGTGGGTGACGGGAGCATCCAGCTGGCTTCCGGAAGGCTGGAGTGTGGAGGCCAGCTCTTGTCCCCATCATTTCCCCATGTCTAGCTCAGGGCCGGCCCAGAGGACCCTCACTTCCTACACTTCCTATGTTCTGAGGGTTTGGGAGTTGAGTCACTGGTCCAGTAGGAGGAGCGGGGGAGGGGCAGTGGTCAGGGGAGAGGAAGCACAGGGTGGCTTGGGGAGGTGGGAGTGAGGACTGCGGGGGAGTTCACTGTTTCTGAAACGTCCAAAAGGAACTTCACTTGGAGCCCAGGGGCCACACTCTGGGCCTCAGAATCAGGATGTGCTTGTTCAGAATCACCTGCTGCGTGTGTGTGTGTGTGTGTGTGTGTGTCCCAGCAGGTGGGAGGTGCTGCGGGCTCCTCAGCACACGTGAGCTCCCTTAAGGTCTACGTTCTTCAAGGTAGAGAAGAGGAACCCGGGGCTCAGAGAGAGAAGCCTGGTCAGCTCCTGCAGCTCAGATGTAGATGAAGAGCTGTGGGATTCAGATGGAGGCTCACGGAGCTGGGCCTCTGGAGGGAGGTCTCTTGTCAGGTCTTGGGGCGCGAGGCCTGGGTGTGGGATTGGGGGCCACCACCCCTTGTGCAGTAGGTCAGCAGTGCTCCCGTCACCCTGGTGGGCCTGACCCAAGAACTGGGTGCACTCCAAGAGTGGGTATCCTCTTCGGAGCCCTCAGAACCTGCCGGTCCGGGATGGTGGCCCCATGGAGGCAGCTGTCCTTTGAGCCACTGACAAGTGCAGCCACGCCGGGCCTGGTAAGGGCTGCAGCCCTGCTGGCCACCCCAAACCCGTTGAGACAGAGGACACTGAAGACAACGCTCTTTATCCTCGACCGGGTGGCCAGCCTGTGTCTGGGAAAGACCCAGAGGTGAAAACCCAGCCTGCATTCCCCCTGTGCCATGTCCCTGTCCCCAGCCCTCCACACCCTTCCGGTGTCACGCAGCTGGGCTGCCATGGAGAGCAGGGCTCCTTCACCCACAGGCCCCGGGGTGCAGGGAGGGGGGAGGATGAGTGTAAAGGTGTCATGCCACAGAGGTGTCACCTGGGTCCTCGTCACCCTGAGCCCTCAGGCGGTGTCACGCAAGGTCTCCCAGCACCCAGGGCTGTGTGGTGCCCCCGAGCCTCTCACATGGGGAGGGGACTGGACTGGACGGTGCCCCCCGCCCCCCAATTTTGCAGGGCTCCGTGGCAGGCAGGCCGTGGCCCAGCGAGAAGCCCAGGGCGAGGGTAGGCCCGACGGAGCGGGGACCAGGGTGGGGGGACCGTGTCGCCGGGCCTCCTGCGCCCCTGTCACCTGCGGGCGTCCTGGGCCACCCCCCCCCCCGCCCCCCGCGCGGCGACGCCCCCGGGAGGCCCGGGGCGGGGTGGGAAGGTGGAGCAGCCTCCCCGCGCTCTCGCAAGGAGGAAGTTCTCGGGGCCGCCGGCTTCCTCTCCCTCGCCGAGCTCCCGAGCAGGAAGTGGCCGGGCGGGCCGGGCTGCAGCGGGCGGCGGGGGGCGCGGCGCGGGGTGCGGCGCGGGGGCCTCGGCTCCCCTCGGAGGCGCGGGCGCGGGGCGCGGGGAGGCCCCCCGAGGCCCGCCATGGTCCCCTGCTGGAACCACGGCAACATCACCCGCTCCAAGGCCGAGGAGCTGCTGTCCAGGACGGGCAAGGACGGGAGCTTCCTCGTGCGCGCCAGCGAGTCCATCTCCAGGGCCTACGCGCTGTGTGTGCTGTAAGTGCCGGGCCCTGGGGGGGGGGGGGGCAGCCTGTCCTGTGTCCTGGGAGGCGTGGACCCCTCTGGCGTGTCCCCCAGATTTGCCCGGGGGTCCGGCCGAGCCCCGCGATGGGCCTGCTGGGCCTCGGAGCTCTCCTGTTCCAGCCCCGGGAGCTCCCCCAGGGCCGCCGAGGCCTGCTCCCCGGTTGGGGCTGCCCCCCGGGATCGGTGGGGCCAGGGGCCAGGAGGAGGCGGCCCTCCAGGGCAGAAGCTCGGGGCTCCCATTGGTCAGCTCAGGTGCGGGACAAGGATGCCCAGCTTGGAAACCCTCCTGGGAGAACAGATGTGGCAAGAGCGGACACTTCCAGAGCCGTAGGCGAGGGCTTTTTGGAAGCCCTCATTCAGGGAGCCAGGATATGGGGTGTGTTCGCTCAAGAAAGAGCTCTCTGTTCACCCAGAAGTTGCACTGCGGGCCCTGAGAGCAGAGAAAGTGACCATCACCTACAGGGACAGCTTCTTCTCTCCCCACCTCAGCACTGCGTGGCGTCCCCCACCCATGGTGGCCTCTCTGCCACCATCAACCCTCCACCGCCCTCCCAGCTCTGGGATATTGCTCAATGCCCCAGTTGTCTTAACAACCGGGGAACCAGCCACTTGCTGAAGGCTCTTTTTTAAAACAGACTTCTTGACCTTGTCTGAAGAAGGCCGTCACCCTGCAGGCCTGCTGTCTAACAGGGCAGTGCCAGGGCACAGCGGGGGACAGGTTGTCCCCCTGCATCTCCCAGGTAGCATCCGTAGATGCTTGCAGAAAGTTCCCTCGGACCAGGCAAGAGGGGAAGTAGGTCACGGAACACGGACCTGTCTTGAGCATTGAGTGTAGGCGTTGGTCTTGGTGTTATCCCATTTCATCCTCGCGGCAACCTGAACTACAGGTCCCGTATTACTCCCCATTGCAGATGAGGAAACTGAGGCTCAGATAGGTTACAAGACCAACGGTGGTTGAAGCCAGGGCCACTGCCCAGAGGCTGCACCCAGACAACCAGACTCTTGCCACCCGCTCCTAACCATGGCAAGCCAAGTGTGAGCATAGGTTCCAGGGGGACAGCAAGAGAAGACAGGGTGCTAACAAGGACACAGCTGGCCAACGGGCCCGAGCACTGACTGCACCAGAGACCCCCCTCCCGAGGCCAGCTTCCCTCACTCCCCCATTCTCACACTCCAGGGAAGGGACCCAGGACTTCCCCACAAGCGCTGCCCCCATGGGCACCCGCCAACTGGGTCTTAAAAGGATGGGAAGACTCTAAACTGACTCCACTGGGCCTACACGGATGTCTCTCCTGCCTCCCTGGACCCGAGTGGAAGGCCGATGCTGTTGGGTGTTGGCTGTGTGCTAGGCCTCTGCGGAGAGCTTCCAGGGCCATAGTTCACTAACCCCTACAGTGGCCCTTTGGTCAGGGAGTGCGGGTTGTGTGCAGGTTACGGACGCAGTCTCTGACTCCACACTGGCAGCACACTGGCAAGCCAGAGCCCGGACAGGGCCTGGAGGCCCTTGGGAACCTGTGCTCCCACGACCCCTGCCTGCGGGTGGGGGAAAGCGCCTGGAGAGGGCCAGGCCTCTGGCTGGTGGCAGGCTGGGGTCCAGGCCTGGTTTCCCGTATCCCTTCCTCCACCTCTCTTGCCCTCCCCTTGTCTGCACCGAATTACTGTCAGAGCTGCAGCAGGTGTACAGGGTCCGCCTCTCAGGACAGGTGCCTGTGATGCCCACAGGTGTCCTCTCTCCTCTTAGCCGAGGCCTGGATGCCTTATCAGTCTCCTGTCCTCAAAGCCCTTTTAGGTCTAGGCCCCAGGGCTTGGATTCCTCCCTGGGGGCCCTGCTCTCTGGCCATGCCCAGGGCTCTCTTTTCCGCTCTGTTCTTTGAGGGAAGCCACCCTTCTTCCTGCAGGGTCAGAAGCCACCAAACTTTCCCCAAACCAGGGACACATCATCCCTTCACCATCTTGAATTTTGCCAATTAAGGAGATTTAAGAAGGAAAACCTGAATAACATCTAACTGCCACCTTCCAAAGGCTTATTTTGTGGGAGAAAGCATCCTTGAACATCAAAAAAGCAGAAAAAGTGTCCTTTTTAAAAAGAAAGAGCGAGAGAGAAAGAAGGAAAAAAAGAGGGAGCCAGTCCTTTCAATCAAATTAGAGTTAACTTTCGGGCAGCCCCGGTGGCACAGCAGTTTAGCGCTGCCTGCAGCCCAGGGTGTGATCCTGGAGACCCGGGATCGAGTCCCACATCAGGCTTCCTGTAAGGAGCCCGCTTCTCCCTCTGCCTGTGTCTGCCCCTCTCTCTCTCTCTGTCTCTATGAATAAATAAAATCTTAAAAAAAAAACAAAAAAACAAATTAGCGTTAACTTTCCCTGTGGCCTGGTACAGACCTGGCCCCACACCGTCTGGGTCCACAGCCTAGTGCTGGGAACCCCGACGGGGCGAAAAGCAACTGGGCTTTCCTCAGTTTCATAAGTGACAGGCTTCGCCCCATCTGCTGTCTCTCTGGAAGTCGGCTGTGAGTGCCGGGCCCCGGGGGGTGCGGCTGTGGGGTCAGGGCTCTCACAGTGAGCCAGGGCTGCAGAAGGAAGCCACCGTGGAGGAGGACCTCCTGCCCTGGCCCAGTGGCCAGAGCTTCTCCCCTGTGCCCTCTGGTGAGTGAGGAGACAGCAGGGAACCTCCCAACTGCTGCTTTAGGGGCAGCTGTGTGTGGAGCACCAGGAACTGAGGACAGCTTCCCCCCAGTGGCCTTGTTGCCCAGATTTGACTATTTAAATGAAACGAGGGAGGGGGTGAGGGAGACACCCAAAGACAAGGCTGCAATTCAGGGCCGCCCACGTGATGAGAGCGTACATTCACCCCAGGCCTCGCGAACCCACATTTCCTCTCGAGAGGTCAGCCCTACCACTGCTGCTGGGCAGGAAAGCTCAGCCCTCTCCTCAGCAGCTCAGAGAGCCCCGCTTCAGGGAGACTCTGGAGGCCCATCTTGGGCCCAGAGAGGTGGAAGGGGACGACCCCAGGCAGCTGGCCATATGGTTTGAGTCCGTCTTGTGGCAAGGGGCCCTCAAAAGCCCGAGCGACAGGGGGCTCTTCCAGATAGGAACTGTGTCATCCTCACCTGACCTGACTCAAACCACCACGGGTACCTGGAGGGGGCGTCCGGCCCATCTTGGATGGGATGCTGAGAGGCAGTCAAGGTCGTGCCCTCCTCTCCTGCTGGGATGGCACCTCCACGTGGGGCCAGGGTGCCCATCGGGTGCATCTCCTTGGGGGATGGGGGTCCCTCAGTGGAAGGGGCCAGGGCTCAGCGGGGCTGGCCTCTCTTTGCTCAGGCTGCACAGCCACACCTGGAACGATGGTCCAGCACTGTTGGGAATAGAAGCTGCCCGGTTGGGTGGCCTTCCCACCAAAGCATGCCGGGGAGAGTTGGCTTCCCTCCTGGGGGAGGGGCAGGCCTTCGGTTCAGGAACCAGTGCCTCGTCCAGCTGGCCAGGCAGGGAAGTAGTCTTGGTTTCCTCAGCGCGCAGCCTCCCGCAAGCTGCCCAGGCGCACCACAGTCGCCTTCCCAGGGACAGCGTACCAGGCAACCGGGACTCTGGCCGCAGCACAGCCCCAAAGATGAAGAGGCCCAAGAAGGACATTGAGCCACCCAAAGTTCTCTCAAGAAGGCATCCTTCTTGTTGGGAAGCTCGAGTGTGATAGGGCCACTTGCGGTAGAGCAAGCCCGAAGCCTCCCTCCCCTAACAAAGGGTGGTTCCTAACCAGTTCTGTCCAAACTGCAAAAGGCTTGTGGAGGCCTCTGGTGTGCCGGGCTCCGTTCTAGGCTCTCTGCGTGTATTCAGTCACTGTCCTCAATGGCCTTTGGAGGAAGGACTGTCATTATCCCTGCTTTACAGACGAGGAAGCTGAGGCCCAGAGAGGTTAGCTGACATGCCACATTTACAGGACTGATAAACGGCAGGGCCAGGACTTGAACTTGGGCTGTTCTTGGGAAGCAGAGAGACGGGAGCCAGCAAGCCTGGGTGTGTGTGGGGTCAGGGAGGCCTGGAAAGGGGAGCCACAGAGAAGGGACTTGGGAGGGCAGCAATGTCCAGGAGAGGTGTAAAGCCATTGCCCATGGTGTGAACGTGTGGCTATAACCCCACTTCCTCCAACCCCCTTCCAGGGTCTGAGTCAGGTTTGCACGCTCATTGATTATTCTTGTGGCAATGCAAAGAAATACTGGTTTTCGTATCTGGCATTGACAGAAAGCAGGGATAAACTCTGGCAGAGGCAGTAGCCAGCAGCCAGAGCTGGAGGACCATGGGCTCTTGAAATCCAGTTGACATGAGTTTGTCCAAGGGCGGCTCTTCTGTGTTTTCTGTCTGCGTGCAAGACAGGAGGGAGTGGCGTGCCCTGAAGGCCTGTGTGTTTAACAGATCACTGGCATCTTCTATGTGAAGTGAATCTGAACAACCTGAGTGTCTCCAGCCTTCGGTGCCCATGCCCAGCACTCCAGGGCAACCCTTCGAGAACCAGCGCAGGCTCTGGCTCTGGCATGTTTTGCAAGCTTACCATCTCTGGGTTAAATTCCCCTGTGTGCAGATGTAGTAGCTTCTCCGTTGAATGGTCCCCTTTCCTGGAGCATGAGCCCAAGCATGGTGAAGAAATGGCAGTGGTGCTCCTAGCTAGGCCTTCCTTCCCCACCCCAGCGATGGAGGGAGAGGAGGCCTGCCTTTCCTGCCCTAATCCATGCTGTGCCACACAGTCCTTGGGGGTGAGCCCTCTGTGGTTAGCTACATCTGATATGGGTTCCAACACTGGCCAGACACCAACCTCCCTGTGCCCTCCCAGCATCCTCACTGGTGAGATGCCCAGTTCTTGGGTTAATTTTTTATAAATTTATATATTTTATATAATTTGTATAAGTTTTTTTTTTATAAGTTTTTTAATATAATTTGTATAATTTATATAATTTGTATATTATATAATTTGTATAAGTCACATCCCATAAAATCACCCGTTGTACAGTATACAATTCAGTGGTGTTTGGGACATTCATCATGTTGTATTTCATATTAGCAGAATCATAGAATATGTGGCTTTTTTCACCTAGTGTGATGTTTTTGAGGATCATCTATGCTGAAGCCTGGGGGTTCCTTTTTGGCTAAATAATTGTCTGTTGTGTGGATAGACCACATTTTATGTATCCATTCATCAGTTAATGGACATGTGGGTTGTTTCCACTTTCTGGCTATTATGAATAATGCTGGTGTGAATGTTCATGGGCAAGTTTTTGTGTGAACGTGTGTTTTCCAGTGGTCTTGGGTGGAATTGCTGAGCCCTACAGTAATTCTAGCTTTCTGTGGGATTTGTTACACTGTTTTCCACAGAAGCTGCACCATTTAAATCCCCATCAGCCACATGTGAGGGCTCTGATTTTCCCACAGCTTCACCAAGCCTTGCTGTTATCTTTCTGGTAATTATCCCAGTGGGTGCAAAGTGGCATCTTATTGTCACCTTGAGTTGTGTTTCCATAATGAATAATGGTGCTGAGTTTCTTTTCTTTTCATGTGTTTATTGGCTGTTTCTCTATCTTATTTGGAGAAATGTGTATTCAGATCCTCTGCCCACTTAAAAAATTGGGTTATTTGTCTATCTCTTGCTGTCATTGGATTATTGAGAGGATAAAATGGGAGAATGTGGGCAACTTGTGTGACCCAAGGCCAGGCACACAGTAAGCACCCACTGAACACTGGCTATTATTTTGAACAAGTCATAGAGTGAGTAGTGACATCTCAGATGCAGGGGAGTATGGGCCCATCTGTGAAGCAAATTCCACAGCAGAAGGAAAGAGGAGAGCGCAGGCAGAGTGTCACTTCTAGAACTTCCTGGAGGCCTGTAAAAGCCTCCGGGAGACAGTGAGCTGTCATGTGGGGCCTCCTCAGAGGAAGTGCTCAAAGAGATAAGACAGGAAGAGCACTTGAATGGTGCATGAGTGTCCAGTGGCCGCTGGGGCCGGGGTCGAGTGCCCGGAAGCCTGAGGGAGAGAGGGGTCTGAGCTGTGGATGCCAGGAAAAACTACCAGGTAGATTGAAGATAAAGTCAAGAAGGAATGGTGGCCATCTTAAGATTGATTAACTATCTCCCATTTAGGAGGGAGATGCTGAAGAGACAAAAGTCCTAGGGCTCTGAAGAGGGAGCCCAGCATGTGGACAGGATGAGGATCAGTGCTGGTAGCTGCAGCATGGAAGAAAGGAAAGATCTGGCCCCCAGAATGGCAGGCTTGTTCTCCCCATTTCCTTTCTCCCATGCTCACTTCACACCCTCTTTGTCCATTAATTAGAAAAACATCGTGTTGACAAGGACCAGCACCCAAACAATTTGGATTCAGTGACTTTTCTAAAATAACCCCAGACAGGGCTGGCTCCCGAAGGGTCAGCTGGTCCAGCCCTCTCACTTGCCAACCAGGAACCTGGCCTCCAGAGAGGAAAGGCTTGTGAGGCCATCACAGGCGTTGGTGGCAATGTAGAACTAGATCTTCTGATAAACACCGCAGTGTTCTTTCAAGTAACTTAAAAAAAAAAAAATACAGTATTAAGTATAATGTACAAAGAGTACCAAATGTAAAGAAGGAAAATAATCACCCAATTGCCGAGAGATTAACATAAATACTGTTAATTTGTAGGTGTATCTTCTCACCCTCTCTTTGTTCCTCTTTCTCCATAGATATATAAATCTCTGTAATATATATATAGCTATAACCATGTATTTTGGTCTGTGTTTTCTAGCAACATTAACATTTCCCTGTTAGTTAAAATTTTTTTTCCTAAATACCATATTTAACGAGTGCCAAGATTCTGTTACATAATGTGCTGCAATTTATGAAGCGACTCTGGTATTGTCAGACGTTTAAGTTACCAGTAGTGTTTTGTTGTTATAAACATGATGATGATGAAGGTCTTTTTGCAGAAATGTGACATTTCTGGTTATAGATTCCCAGGGGCGGAATTACTGGATCAAAGGATAGAAATGTTTTTAGGCTCTTGATACAGAATGACAAATTGCTTTCCAGAAATTTTGTTCCATTTTATGCTCTGGTTGGCTGTACAAGAGACTGCCCACTTGATTCCAGTCTCCCTATTCTGAATATTTGCACTTAAAAAAAAAAATTAAGTTTCAAAGTGAAAGGTGTTTAATTTCCGTTCATTTTTCTTTGCATTTCTTGATTGCAATCATAGTAAACTTGTTTGATAGGACTGTTGACCTTCATAATTCCTCTTTGGTGAATGATCTGTCCATTCTCTTTGCCATTTTTCTTTTGAAGCTGTGGTTTTTCTGTTATGTTTTTGCATGAAGTCTTTATATCACTTTTGTTGCAAATATTTTCCCTGTGGTTTTTGCCTTTAAACTTTGTGATTTCTTTGACGTTCAAAGATTGTAAATTTTCATGAAGCCTATCAGTCTTTTTCCTTTGTGATTTTTTTTCTCCTTTGCTTTTCAATGTAAAGAGTCCCTCTGCATATGGATATTCTGGGGGTTTTTTCCAGTGGGAGGCGGGAGGGTTAGGACAGGACCCATGGGACTTGATAGACTCGGGCTAAGGATGATTTTCCCTGCCCAATCTCCAGCGATTCTGTGGGGCTTTGGTTTCCTCATCTGAAAATCAAGGCTAAGAATACTTATGTAGTAGTGTCAGTGGGTGGATTGAACAAATGTGTAATCATGTGGAAGGCATTTGGCAAAAACAGATAGAGAAATGATAAGTTTTTTCGGTTTTATTCTGTTTTGCTTTTTCACATTGAACAATTTGATCCCTCCGGAATTAATTCATTGAAGGCTGTAAGACAAAGGTGTATGTGTATTTTTTTGAGTAACCAGTCATCTTTCTCAAAAAGTTTTCTGGAATGATTTACTCCTTTTCCTTTTCTGATTCTTCTTTCACTGTATATTAAGTCTTATATATCTCTTTCTTGCCTGCTTACCCTGTTCCACGTATGTCTGGTGTTCTTACACTGATATCATACCAAATGCATCACCATGATATTATAAACGATTTTGCAGCTGCTGAGGAGTGCGGTTGGTGATTTGCATATCTATTATTTTCTAGTATTTTTCCAAGTGAACCAGCTAATAATTTTGTCAAGTTGAAAAATAAGTATAGCTTCCCCTCTTTAAAATTTTGTAATTTGGGGGGGCATAGATCCTTCCTATTTCTTGTTATAATTACTTCTGATTACTTTATAATTGTGTTACTTTTGTAAATGATACCTTTTCCCTCCAGTCACCCTTTTGTGGTAACTGATAACATAAAGGGAAGTTCTAGGTTTTATAAATTCATCTTTTATTCTGTCACTTTACTTACTCCTCATTATTTCAAATTGTTTTTCATTTGCTTCTCTTAGATTTTCTTGATAGATAATCATGTTATGTATAAATTATGATCATTTTGTGGTCTCCTTTCCAGACACTTATAACTCTGATTTAGATTTCATAGTTTGTTACATTGGCCAGTATTTCTAAAACTCTGAAGTGGAGAATATTGGGAAGAGAACATATCCACCTCAAAGTTCTGTGAGAGTCAAACATGACAGTGCCTGGGAAGGACTTGATACAATATCCCAAGGATGTTAGCACTTGATAAAAGTTAGTTGTTGCTCTTTGTCATGTCAAACAAGGACCCATCTTTTCGTAGTTTTATAAAGTTTTGAATGATTAAATAGTGAATTTTATCAAATGCCTTTTAAATATCTATTGAGATGATTATGTTGTTTCCCTTATTTCATTTATGGGTATAAATAGCTTTATTTTATAAATTCCCTAACATTAACCACTTTTGCATGATTTAAATGAACTGTTCTTGATTATGTAAATTTTTTACTGTACTCTGAATTTTATTTAGGATTTTTGTATATATGCTCATAGGTGAGATTGATTTATATGATATTGGTCAAGTTACAGTTAAGAGTCATGTAAATTTTATAAAATATGTAGACATTTATGTGGAATCATCATCATCTGATTTTTTTAAAATATTAAGAAAAATTCAGCAGAGGTGCTTTTCCTCAGGGCTACTTAAAGATAATTTTTATTTATTCTATTTATTTTTTTAAACTTTATTTTTAAGTAATCTCCACACCCAACGTGGGGCCCTAACTCATAACCCCAAGATCAAGAGTTGCACGCTTCACCGACTGAACCAGCCAGGCATCCCAGGGATCATTTTTATATATTTGCTTCAGTTTCTTCTTTGGTGTTGATTTATTCTTGCTTTCTATCTCTTGTTTCACTTTTGATAAGTTATCTATATTTTTCAGAAAACAGTCCATTTGTTGAGCTTTTCAAATTTGCTAGCACACAATTATGTATCGTTTTCTGTAATTTTGAGGTTTCTCTTTTATTAGTGTTCTTTCTTCTTTTCCCCTTTTTGATTTTGTTTCCTCCTTGTGCTGGCCAGGCTCCCAGCAGGGAATAGATGGCATAATTCAAAAGGGTGACAGGCATAGGGAAGGCCACACAGCCTGGAGCCAGCAACCAAGGGAAGCCATTCCCACTCCTGAAGAGCCAGGGGACAGGCTGTCCCCAAGCCTTCCGACCCGGAGCTGTGGCCTCTGCCAGAGGCAGGATGGGGTCAGGGGACCGAATGCCCCCCCTCCCATGCTCCTCTCTGTCTGTGCCAGATCTGGATGAGGCAGCCTGCACAGGTCTGTCTCTCAGACACAGGGCAGGTGAAGAATGGAGCCCCTCTAGATGCTGGCTAGGAGGAGGGTGAAGCATTTTTTCTTTCCTTTATTCAATTTGCCAAAGGGTTGGACATTTAATTTTCTGCTCTTAGATTTATTACCTGTTCTTGTTCTGCTTTTTCTTTTTATTTAAAAAAATTATCTGTGCTTTCAGAAACCCCTACTTATGTATGTATGAGGACAGAGACCTGTCTTCTCTATTTATCCTGTTCCCTTCCGGTCTTTTCTTTCTGTTCTTTCTTGAGTTTTTCATCCTCTTTAACATTCTCCAGGACACGAGCTGCTGTGTATTGTCCCTCTCGCGGGGTTTAGTTCTGAGTCGTGAATTCCTGGGTTTTCCCATCTGATCATTTTTCCTTGTCTCACCCTGCTCACTCTTTACAATTGACCTTTCTCATGCCAGAGATGCAATGGTGTACTGAGTTCACAAGTCAGACCTCGCTAGAATGTCTTTTATTCTCTTTTGCAGTGATTCTATGAAACATGGAAGTAACATCTTTGAGTCCTTAGGAAAATGATGCCCTTCTTTCAAGTGGTGATATATTTTCATGGGTCTGGTGATTTTTTTTTTTCTGACAAAGACCTGTCAGGAAAAGTTGGAACAGATTCTTTTGGAGATCAGAGTGGGTTTCTGCCCAGATCCTCTTCCCAGACAAAAAAGGACCAGCAGGGGTGGGGGTGGGAGCCCCAATCTGAGACCCAGCCGATGGGGGTAAGTGATGAGGGGTGACATGGCTCATGGAAAGGTGGGCTTCCTCCCAGGGGTCTCATACAAGGAACAGTGTGCTGGGCCCCTGGGCTACAGAGGCAGGGCACTCAGCAGACCCCCACCGGTACTCTGGCTGCCTCCCCACCACCTTTCACTTGGCCACCTGGCTTCTTCTCACCTTCTTTCTTCTGAACTAATGGCCTCTTGTAATTTCTCCATTTTCTTAGTCTCTCCGCCTGGATTCTTTGAGGTTTTGGTTGTGAACAATGAATGCCCTTGGTCCCTGGGGCTAATATACATTTTACCCTTGTTTCTATATTGGTCCAAGTGGCTTTTCTGAATGCAGGGCTTTCACCTGAATTCTCCCACTCCATCTTCTTGAGAAATCTACAATATTTGAGCAAGAAAAAAAAATGTACAAACGACATTAGAAATTAGAACTGATCTATAATAAGAATGACAAAGGAGCTTAAAAACAATTATAGAGCACACTCAATCAATTGGCAGAGGGAGACAGAGATGCTAATAAGGTTCTTGGATTTTAGTTTGATGTTTTTTTCCTCCCCCACTACGCCCCCTCCCCCCCCCTGCCGCCATGGGGCTCACCATGGTAAAGGATGTTTCTGGGCATGCTTGTCAGTGTTCATTTGGCTAAGAGTAGTCATACAGAAATAGCAATATTTATCCAAGAGACTAAAAATGCCATAGCATTTTCTTTTTACTTCCATTTGCTTGTCCTCTTGCATTCATGTAAAACTTCCCAAGCCATATTAGGATTGATCTGGAAAAGCCCTTCCCAGAGGAAGCATCTTCCCACTCAGAACAGGGTGGGTACCTGCTGTCACCTGGCAGCTGTTCAGGGTCACGTGGGAAGTTTACTCTAAGTCCCAGTTCATTTGAGAATGAGACAACCTCCCACATACCCAGCCCAGCACCATCTAACCTGGGCCTCCAGTGGGACTATTCCTAACACGATTGTCCTGAAATGCAACCCAGTCCCTGGAAGGAGTAGCAGCTGAGGACTAGTGTCAGCACCCTAAATTGTTACTAAATCCCCACAAGGGGCCGGGAAGGGCTGGACGAGACGTTGTCTGGATTATGTTCTGGTGCAGTTGCTCTCAAAGAGGATTTAGTGGTGGGATCTTCACTAAACATTTCATGTGTAAGATGGTGTGTGCAAATATGTGTATATGTGTAGGTTATGCGTCTGTATGTAGGCACGTGTGTGTATGTATACACATGTGTGTTCTCTGTGTGTTTGTACACATTTATGCATCTGGGACCAGAGTGGGGTGCAGCCACTGAGGAGTGGGGTTGGCCCAAGAGCGCCCCCTTCCATCTGCCTGCAGAGCCCCCAGTGCCCCGTGGCATGCAGTCTGGAACCACTGGTCTCCTGTGGCTGGGTGTGACAGCGGTGGCAGTGGTGGTGACATTGTAGTTTTCCCTCAAAGACATGAAGGGACCCAGCTCCAGGGACAGCGTTGTGGCTGCTGGGTGTCACTGTCTAAGGGGAAGTGTCCTGTCTTCCTATTGTACTAGCTTTTGAATTGTGATCTGAGTAACGTGGAACCGCTTCTGTGTTTCAGTGTTCCTAGAACATCTTTGAAAAAGCCAGAAAGGCTTGTCTGCCACCCTAGATTAATTAAAAGGGCTTCCTGTTCTGTGCAGCTGCTCTGCCCCTCTCCCTGTGACCCTGTTCTTTACAGGCTGATGTTTTGAGCCTGCACAACTTCTTCCACAAATTAGCTGCCCTCAGCCAAATAAGACAGGTCTGGCCCTGGTCTCATTTGCATATCTCCGGGAGGAAGTGTCATGAGAACAAGCAGTGAAAGATAAGAGCACAGCAGGGGTGGAGCTACCCTCTGGCATTGGTGGCAGGCCCTGCAGAGGGGCCCCAGGCTGGTGGGGTTAGGGATGGGGGAGTGGGGTACGGGGCCTGGGGCGGTTCTCCGTTTCTGGGACATCTCCGGGAGGTGAGGTGACAGTGGCCTAGAGAGTCCTCCGTGCCATCTCTGAAATAAGCCAGTTGTGCTGTCAGCCCTTGCTCTGGAGAGACGGACCCGGTGCAGGGAAATGAGCACTCAGAGATGACAGAAAGACAGGAAAAGAAACTTCCCTGTGACAAACGAAGAGCCAGGGCCCAGTGGAAGTGAAATTACCTAAACCCGCTCTCCAAAACTTTCTTGAAACATCCATTGGTTCAAAAGCCAAAAAAAGATTGTAAAATTGACCACATAAAATCATAAAACCTCTACACAGCTAAAAAAATAAGATAATAATAATCTAAAATTTTTCCATAAGCACTGTCAACCATAAGTAACTCCCAAGATATATTGTGGCATGTATCAAAGTCTTACAAATGCATAAGCAAAAGATGATTTAAAAGAAAAAAAAAAAAGTAAGCCAAACACATGAAAAGAAATTCGCAGAAAAAGAAAGACAAATAGTGAAACATGGGAACGTGTTCAACCTTTCTCATAAAGAAAGGCAGATTAAAGTGAGTACTCATTTTTCTTTAACCTCTCAGATTTGCAAAGATGAAAATGTCTGATAGCAGCCTGTTGGCAGGGTGTGGGGAAATAGACACATCCGGTTAGTGGGAGGCTCATCAATCTCTCAAAGTATAAAGCCCGAGGTGCGGCTCTTCTCCTGGTGGTGATCTCCCCGCAGCCACTCCCCAGGTCAGCACATGAGCGTGCTCCGGGCACTATTCTAAATGCTCTTCCTACATTAACTCACTCAGTTGACACAGCAACAGGTGGCTGGTGTTATGGTCCCCATCGTGCTAGTGGGGAGGCTGACCCTGTGACTTCGCGGGTTACAAGGGGTAGGCACAGAGATGCTCCCTGCAGCACCGTTAGGAAAGTACAGAGCTAAAAATAACTACCCCTCCGGCCTCGGCCTCGGCCTCGAGGGTCGGTCAGACAACTGATCGCACTACCACGTGGTGGAACATGAGCAGGGAAGACCTCTAAGATCTGTTTTTTTTTGGTGAGAAGAGCAAATTTCAGAACAACATATATATTGTGATGCTATTTGCATTTAAAAAGATAGGTACTGGGGGATCCCTGGGTGGCGCAGCGGTTTGGCGCCTGCCTTTGGCCCAGGGCGCGATCCTGGAGACCCGGGATCGAATCCCACATCGGGCTCCCGGTGCATGGAGCCTGCTTCTCCCTCTGCCTGTGTCTCTGCCTCTCTCTCTCTCTCTGTGACTCTCATAAATAAATAAAAATTAAAAAAAATTAAAAAAAAAAAAGATAGGTACTGTCTGTTTCTGTGTGCACTTGAGAGTTCTGGAATGATTGACAAAAAGGAGAAGTCAATCTAAGAAGCAGGGCTCAAGAGGAGGGGAAGGAGGAGAAATTTCTTTTTCATCTTTTATCTTTCTTTATGGTTTTAAATTGTTTAAACTAGTATATAATTTTTTAATTTTTAAAAAGATTTTATTTATTTATTTGAGTGAGAGAGAGAGCAAGAGCAAGAGCAAGCATGAGTTGGGGGAGAAGCAGAGGGAGAGGGAGAAGCAGATTCCCCACTGAGCAGGGAGCCGGATGCAGGACTCCATCCCAGGACCCTGGGATCAGGACCTGAGCCAAAGGCAAACACTTAACCAACTGAGCCACCCAGGCATCCCCTAAACTAGTGTATCATTTTGGTTTTGTTTGTTTGTTTGTTTGTTTGTTTTGTTTTATTTATTCGTGAGAGACAGAGAGAGGCAGAGATACAGGCAGAGGGAGAAGCAGGCTCCATGCAGGGAGCCTGATGTGGGACTCGATCTCGGGACTCCAGGATCACACCCTGGGCCAAAGGCAGGCACTAAACTGCTGAGCCACCCAGGGTTCCCCACTAGTGTATAATTTTGAAATCTAGTTAAACAGGAGTGCCTGGGTGGCTCTATTCATTAAACATCAGACTCGCCCTCAGCTCAGGTCTTGATCTCAAGGTTATGAGTTCAAGCCCCTTGTTAGGCTCCATGCTGGGCGTGGAGTCTACTTTAAAAAGTAATAATAATAAAATAAAATCTAGCTAAACAATACATACAAAAGTTGAGTGAAGTGCCAGGCACCTGGGAGGAGCTAAATTCTCTTATGATGAAGCTGTGTCTTGAGGGTGAATGCCTTTAAATCAGACCACATAGCTGTCAATGTAAATCATGCCCAGAAGATACCACGTGCCTTTTCCTGGAGCTCCTTGAGTGTGGAGGGGGCAGGGGAGGGGGTTCAGTCCTGGACTGCTTGATGTCAAGGCGGATCTCCACCTCGGAATGGTCAGCCCCAAAGTTCAGAGACGTCATGCCCAGGTCCCTCGAGCCATGTCAGGAATTCCTGTCTTTTCAGTTCCCAGAGACATGAATTCTCTTGCATGGGTTCTAATGGAGTCTTTGGTCTGTTTCAGGTACCGGAATTGTGTTTACACATACAGGATTTTGCCCAATGAAGACGATAAATTCACTGTCCAGGTAAGCCCTCTATCAACCCGGCCATCTGGCCTTGAGTAGAGCGGGTGAGAGAAAATGACAAAGACAAGGCAGAGAGGAAAGTATGTGCCCCAAACAGCCTGGACATGAGGGCCTGGCTGAGCCTCTTTCTCCCCAGAAGTCCATGGGTGGGGGTGGCTTGGTCGGTAAGCTGAGACCCTGCTCTGGTGAGGAAGGATGCCCAGAGACAACGGGAAGGGATTGTAGCTTGTTGATTATTTGCTTCAGTGAGCCCAGCTGAGTGAGGCTCAGTGGGCTAGGAAGGAGACAAGGGGAACTCACAGGAGAACAGAGTATTTTTTCTGAGGGACTAGATGATCACCCAACAGGTTAGCACAAAACAGTACCTTCCAGTTTGTAGACACCTGTTCTGCCAGAGGCTGATGCTCATGGCACCTGGTTGCACCATGGAGAGGCCAAGTATGTAAACTTGCCATTAAATGTTAACAAAGAACCAACTGCAGCAAGTCTTTCCAAGTCCAAGTCTGGAAAGACCACCCCTCCCACACACGGAGTTTGCATGACGAGCACACAGGCTGTGTGTGACCACAAGGCATGACAACCCAGTGATGTGGAAGCCAGGGGAGCTATTTTTATCTGGCTGCATTAAGAGAGCATAGGGGTGGCCAGAACAAAGGAGGTGACGTTCTCAGTGTCCTTGGTGGGGCCAGAGGAGTCATGCTCAGTTCTCGGGGGGACCATAGTAAGAGGCACTAACATGGGATACCTGGATGGCTCATTTGGTTAAGTGCCGCCTTTGGCTCAGGTCATGACCTTAGGATCCTGGGATCGAGTCCTGCATTGGGCTCCCTGCTCAGCAGGAAGTCTGCTCCTCCCTCTCCTTCTACCACTCCTCACTATTGTTCTCTCTCTCTCTCTCTCTCTGTCAAGTAAATAAATAAAATCTTAAAAAACAACAACAAAAAAAGAGGCACCAACAAATGGAGCACACCCAGGTGCGGGGCAGAGAGGAGGGATAGACCGGGGTTGGGACTCCATGTCGTGTAGGAGCAGCAACAGGGTCCGTGGGGTTTAGTTGAAAAGAAAGTAAGGGTGGAGGAGAGGTGGAGCATGATCACTGATTCCAGAACATGAAGGGAACGGTGCCTTTCATCCACAGCTAGGATGCGGTTGAGGGCAGGACACCAGGCAGGTTCGGGGGGCGGGGGGAGGGCATCGGTCACCAGAAATGTGTCCAGTGGGAGAAGCCGTGCGGAGTGGAACACCTCTGGAAAGATGATGGGGTCAAAGGAGTCACTTCAAGGAGCCCTTTGGGTCAGAGAGTGAGGGTGAGGAGGTGCTTGGCCCAGCCTAGGGGGTCTCAAAGCCGCCTTCCCGGGCAGCTGGGGCTCTTTGATGCAGGGGCTTCTGGGAGATCCAAGTTTGGGCTCCTTTGGAATCGCTCCACCCGACTGAGGTCAGGCTGAGCTGCCTCGGGCTTCTTCATCCTTCCATATGTGCATCTGCACCAGTATCTAAAGAATATTCTTTCGAATGACTGCAGCTGGTCTAGGGTGCCCAAGCATCGCGGCCTGGTCACCAGGGATGTGTTGTGGCACCCCGCATATCACACTGGCCTTTCAAGTGCTTGGCAGCTGCTCATCATCGGTACGACGGTCCCTCCCAAGGGGAGGCTGTGTGGGGCAGGCAGGGGGCCTCGGCGGCCCCCACCGTGTTTTGTCAGTCTATGACGGTGTGAACTCTCCTGGCCGGGTTGGCATCCCTGATGGGTGGTTTGCTGAAAGGAGTCTACACTCTCTTAAGTTAAAAGTTGGTCAATGCTTTTGATCTTTTTTCTCCTTGTGGTTTCTTCTATTCCTTCAAAGTGAAGAAGACTTCAAGTATGACTAGGCCTTACGCTGGAAAAGACGCCTCTGTGGCTTCTTGTACACAGCTGTACCCACGGCCCGCAAACACGCGGAGACTGTGGTCTAGCACGCCCCCCTCCCCTCTGCGGCCTCGCTGCCCTGGCCCCGCCTGGTCCTGTGAACTGCGGCCTGTCCTGGGGCAGTTTCAGGGTCCGGGGGCCTCATCAGGCTTTGGGGGTGGCAAAGAATAGAGAGTCGCTCTGGCTAACTCGTGTGAGGAGTGGGCGGCCTGTGTGGCCGTGCACAGGGCGCCGGGGGAGGAGGCCTGCGCTGGGCACAGCCCGCCACGCCTCAGCCCTTCTCTGCCTGTCTGCTCTTCTTCCCGTGACAGGTGCACTTTTCAGTTTCCAGTCCCCAGAGGGACCCAGGGTGGCTCAACCACCAACAGCTTTCTCTGCACGGGCCATCAGGGGCCACGGGCCAGGGTGTCAACCAGCTGTCTGAGCAACGGCCTGCCCCACAGTCAGAAGTGTGAGGACAGAGCTGGTCACTTGAGGCCACACGCTGCCAGGGTGACAGGTGGGCGGGCTTCGTAGAAAAGCTGGTGCCCTGCTGGACATGTGGGCTCCAGACCCCAGGGCCTGTGACCCCTTCAGTGGCCCACAGCAGGTAGCCAGGGTGCAGGGATCTGTGCGGCCCGGGTGGTCTGCAGAAGTTTCCACTCCGAAGGCTACACCTTCCTGTAAAAACACAACACCTTACTGAGATAACAAGAGTCGATGGCTCCTGCCCAGCAGGTTGAAGCACGTGTGCAAGGAGGTGAAATCAGAGATCCGACTGGGTCTCAGTCCTTGCCAATTGCTGCTTATTTTAGCTCTGGTTCCTCTTTTCATGTCGAGGCAAAACCTCATACTCTTTTCTGAGCTGAGCCACAGTTTCTAAATAACTCACTCCTTACACCTGAGCCTGCTTAGTGCCACCAGAATGTGAGGCTCCTAAAATAAGAATCTGGCGTGAAAATCTTGGCCAAGTGAACCACCAAAGGCTTTACTCACTTTCTTATTTTAGTTCCCCCCACTCTTCTGTCTTTTTGGACAAAACCAAAGGGCCACTCTGCCCCCGTTCTTTGCAGAGGGACCTCATGCGGTGGGTATGGGCATCACGGCCCACAACCACCCCGTTTGGGTCAGGAAGAGGAGCGATCCTGACACTCTGTGACCTTGGCCTCTCTCCACCTTTCTCAGCCTCCCAGAAAATCAGAGAGAGAAAGGAAGGATGTAAACTGTAACTTCATTCAACCCCCTCCCCTGTGTATGAATGTAGCTGAGGCCTGCAGAAGGTGGAGCTTATACCCACATCTCCAGAAAGTGTGGTCCAGACCAGCTGGATGTTGGACCCCTGGGAAGGGTAGACTTTGGCCCTAGGAGGATGCAGAGGCAAGGCCGGATAACCTCTCAGAGAAAGAGAGAGAGAGATCTGTTATCCTTCCAACAGTTGTCAATGGCATTTGATCATAAATGGTATCTGGCCCTTATGCTAAGTCAACGAGGTACCTGGAATGAAGGCAGGAAAGCATACAACGTGTAAATCTCCCACCCCAGTGAGTGGCTGGCATGGGGGAGCCAACACCTCCACCACCGCCATCTTTCTTTGCTGGGAGGGAACAGACATCAAACAGAACAACTGCATCTGCTAACCCACAGAAGGCAGCCTACCTCATACTCAAGTGAGAGAGAGAAGGAGAAATGGAGGACAGTGAGGTGGCGAGAAGGGGAGGAAGACAATGGGGAGAATGGCGAGCAGGAAAGAGAAATGAACAAGAAGAGAAAGAGGAAGGAGAGAGGAGTAGAGCTGGGTAAGGGTGTGGGGGCAGTATTCTAGAAGGTTCTAGGCAGTGCCTAGGTGTGGCAGGAAGGGGGCAGGTGTCATGATCAGTCTCTCTCAGCTTTGCCTCTTGGGCTGTGGATTTCTGTGCCTCGGTTACCTCAGGAGCCCGTAGAATTGTTGTGGGGTGGTTCAGCAGCCTCTCTGCCCACCCCCATCCTGAGAACCTTCTGGTCCTGGGGGAGGGGGGCGGGAGGCAGGGCTCCGAGCCCTGTGTGAGGCCAGAGGAAGGCAGGTCAGCTCCACCCCCTCAGGCCTGATTTCCCATGTCCAGAGCCGGGTTTCTTGTAAAGCCCCAAACTCCCTTTCTGACTTGGAAAGAGAAGTGACCCTCCTCTGAGGAGGCCTGACTCCCGAAAGAGCTGTTGGGCTTCTGTGCCTTTCGAAATGCGCCCCCTTCCCCCCCGGGGAGACCGAGGACCCGTTTGAGGCAGCAGGAGCAGCCTGATGGGCCAGTCGGGGAGCGAGAAGGGGAGGCAGGAGGCCCCTGAGCCGGGCCGCGGCCTTCAGGCCTTCAGACGCGGCGCATAACTGGCTGCCCTGGAGCCAGCGCCACAGCCCACGTCACCAGCGCCACGGCCCACGTCACCAGGGCCCTTGGGCTCTAGTCCTACAACCCCTCCACCCTTGCTCCCTTTCTGACATCCTTCCTACCTAGAAAAACAAAGCAGAAAATACACACTGTCCCTGGTCCCCGTCACGTCCTGTCCTTCCTCGCGGCTCAGATCACATCCAAGATACTGGCCGTGGAAGAGGGCGCAGGGGACACGCACACATTCTAGGGCCAAACGGGGCGCCCTCGGCCTCGGCGACCCCCGGTGTTCTTTCCGCGTTTAGAAGAGAAGCCCCGGGGATCCCTGGGTGGCGCAGCGGTTTGGCGCCTGCCTTTGGCCCAGGGCACAATCCTGGAGACCCGGGATCGAGTCCCACGTCGGGCTCCCGGTGCATGGAGCCTGCTTCTCCCTCTGCCTGTGTCTCTGCCTCTCTCCCTCTCTCTGTGACTATCATAAATAAATAAAAATTTAAAAAAAACTTAAAAAAAAAATAGAAGAGAAGCCCCGGGGCTCGGGGCTCCAGGGGCTCGTGACTCAGTTCCCTCCCGACGGTGGCCGTCCTGTCGCCCGGGCCGGGGTGGACGGTGGGGCTCTCGGGAAGCAGAAAACAAAACAACTTTCTAAAAGCCGCTGTCACCAGCAGCCCGGAGGGTAAACGGTTGAGCCGTTGTCGTTACGCGCAGGAAGAGGGCGGCCGCGGGCATTGTTCCGAGAGGTCGGCGGAGAAGTGAAGATCCCGTCGCGCCGCGGCCAAGGATGTGGCTCTCGCACGCGCTTCCTGACGTTGCACAAGGGCCGGCCGAGGGGGCGCAGGCCCAGGGGGCCCCCCGCGACCCGCAGACCCTTCAGGCCTCCACGGCCACGTTCCAGAAGCCTGCATTGTGAAGAATTATTTTATTTTTATTTTATCTTATTTTTATTTTTATTTTTTTGAATTTTGTCTGCTGTCTGCTGTTGAGCACAGGCCGCTCAGAGCATCCCCCAGTTGCTTTAGGTTCCAAAAGGGAATTTGAGGGCGCCTGGGTGGCTCAGGGGTTGAGTGTCTGCCTTCAGCTCAGCCCTGGGGTCCGGGATCGATCTCGATCTCGCATCGGGCTCCCCGCAGGGAGCCTGCCACTCCCTCTGCCTCTCTCTCTGTGTCTCTCATGAATAAATAAGTAAAAGCTTTTTTTTTCTTAAGGTGGGGGAGGAGAATTGGATGGAGAAAAAAAAAACTTTTGAGGACCAGGTTTTTTTCTCAAGATTCCGTAGACGCTTTGTTCCAAGCCTTCAGAAACGTGGAATTGCAAACAGCCCCAGATACAAGATCCAAGGCCAACCTGTGCTGGTTCCAGTACAGGGAACCAGGTTTTTTCTCTTTCTGCCTTGAAGCTGGTGGGAGGTTTTTTTTTCTACCCTTATCATTTTCCTTTTGTCAGTAGTTCCTAAAATGTGTTCAGCCTGTTTTATCTGCAATTTTGGGTTCTTCTTCGGCTCAGACTTGTCTTCTGCTCGGTCTTTGAATGCAGTTTTCATTCCAGCTCTTCCGACTTACATTTGTCATGTCTACTTTCAGATGACTGTCCTTGCTTCCTCCGGCCTTCCCTCCCCACCCCGTCCACTCGCATCTTGTCCCTGCCTCTCGGTCTTCTGGTCCATCTTGCCCCCACCGCTTCCCGACACGGATCATTTCCTCTTAGCTGCCCAAAGCAGAGCTCACAGGGGGCCCACCCCGACACCCGCTGCAGTTGGTGGGCTTGGGCTCAGGAATAAGATGCAATTGTAACGAAGAGGATGTGAGGGGAAGCATTGTGCAGGGCTTCTGGGCAAGGTTTATTTGTCTTAGAAAGAGATACAGGGACGAAGTGGTCCCTTTTCTACCTTTGGAAGGTGTCATAATGTGTAATCGCTGGGGCTGCTGCTCCCGCCTTACAAGCAAGAGGGGATATGAGGCCAATAAGCAGAGGGCGGGGCCTGAACCCAGGCCCCCCATGATGCCATTGAGTTAACTGAAGAGAATTAACCAGCCTGGTGGCCACCCTACCTCTAGTCTGAGGCTCTGTTCAAGTAACTGAATTAGGGGGACACCTGGGTGGCTCAGTGGTTGAGCGTCTGCCTTCTACTCAGGGTGTGATTCTGGAGTCCCGGGATCAAGTCCTGCATCAGGCTTCTTGCGAGGAGCCTGCTTCTCCCTCTGCCTGTGTCTCTGCCTCTCTTTCTCTCTGTCTCTCATGAATAAATAAATAAAATCTTTAAAAAAAAAAAAAAAAAGAAAGAAAGAGAAAGAGAAAGAAAGAGAGAGAGAGAGAGAGAGGCAGAGACACAGGCAGAGGGAGAAGCAGGCTCCTCGCAAGGAGCCTGACATGGGACTCGATCCTAAGACTCCAGAATCACACCCTGGGCCAAGGGCAGGCACCAAACCGCTGAGCCACCCAGAGATCCCCTCTCTGTGTGTCTCTCATGAGTAAATAAGTAAAATCTTTAAAAGAAAAAAAAAGTAACTGAATTAGGTTTTCTGTCACCTGCAGCTGAAAATATCCTAACCTGCAAAGGTTTCAGCTGTCCTAGGGGAATTTCAAGGCAGAAAATGAAAAAATTTTAATTGAACATTAGGTTTCACTGCCCCCAAAGCTCTCAAGCCAAGATCTGACCCCTGCGGTCTCTGACTCTCCCCCTCTGGGTGGCATCGGGCTGCACCATATTGTTGGACCCACTCTTGCCCCCAGCCCGCCCCCAACATTCCCTGTGCCTTGCGTCTCTGTGCCAAACATCCTGGGGTTCAGTATCCCTTTCTTGAACTGTAACCACAAGAAAGCACAAAAACCAATCTGTATCTTAGCAATTTCTGTCCTGGGAAGGCACGTCGATCACTTGCTTACTATAGATGGTTTAGCCTCTCCTGTTGGCTTTGCCTTTCAACATGAGGTCTGGGTCCAGCTTTCACATTTGCAAGAGGCCACTTAAAGCCACCCAAAAGAAGGGAGTCTTTCCTCTAAGAAAATATGCACCCCGAGAAGCCTTCCCTGATTATGCCATAAAAATGTCTCTTGGCCCCCACCTGTCACCCGCACCCCCACATCCTGCTTTATCTTGCCTGTGGCACCTGTCACTAGCTGACTTCACTGCATTTATTGTCTATCCTGGAACCGTGCCTGGCATATAGAGGCCACTTAGTAAATATTTATCGAACAACTGATTTCTGCTGCCACCCTTACATGTATAGAGCGAGCTGCGTGTTCCCGTTACAATGGTGACTGGTTTAGGGCTTGCCACACTTAGCAGCCCCAAACTGGGTGTCCACGGGCCCCACCTGATTGTTTTTCATGCCCTGGCCAGTTTCCTCTGCATTCTGGGCAGTGTCCTCTGCTCCACAGTCTCGGTTCTGCTCTCACCCCGCTCTGATGTGGATTTGAATTTCACCACTGAGGTTTTCATTCAGCTGCAAGCTTGCCTTACTGGCTGGTCTCCCTCCTTAACTGGCCCTGCTGTCTGTTCGCCTTTCCCGTTCCCTTTTCTTGCAGGTTTTCACTAACCAGCTCTTCAAGGCCTTGCCTTCTACACGCGTGTGCGGACATCAGATGCTTCCCACAGTGTTTTCCTACTTCCTGCAGCAGCAGCTCCCACCGGGTCTTATTCCGTCTACCCTCTGTTTCCTCTTCTGAAATATTGGGATCAAGGCAGTCCTTCCCTCATAGACATGTTTCCAGGACGGAAGGCGATGGTTTATGTGAAGCACACAGCGCAGGGCCGGACATATGTGTGACTCAGAGAACAATTGTTTTTTGCAACAACAAGTAGCAGGGGAGAGAAGCACGGAGGCCAGTTAGCTTTGCAACACCCAGACAGAAGCCCAGGCCTGCCAACGGTTGGGGATGCCAGGTGCAGGGGAGGCAGAAAGTCCTGAAATAGGGACGCCAAAGACTCAGGAGTCCTGGGATTGGTACCAGACAGTCTGAGGGGCTGGGAAAGAAGGATGAACAACCAGATTACTGCCCAGGAGCAAAGAGGAAAAGGAGGTGCCAAGTCTGGGCTTCTCTGTCCTTTCTGGATGGGGACCCTTCATGGTCCAGTGCCTGCTCATTGGGCGTATGTCACCCCAGCTTTGGAGAAATGGGAAGACAGACAGAGGGGGTCAGGGGAGGGGCGGGTGGCTGGGATCCCACTAGGCAGCAGTAGAAGAGCCTTGGGGATACCGGAGGGGTCAGAGGGAGGGTCCTCTAACTCCCCGGGGGCCCTACCTCCTTGTCCCTTCTCATCATTGTCTGCATTTATTGAGCTCTTCCTGGAGCCAGCCACCTGATCTATGTTTTTAATTGAATCCTGGAAGGGAGTGTCATTATCTTTATTCCCATTTGAAATGCAAGGAAACTAAGGAGCTGACACTTTTTGCTTGGTTCATACAACTAGTCAGGGACAGGATAGGGGTGTTATTTGATCTGCCATGCTCTGGCTTAAGGGCCAGGCCACCCTCCCTCTCCTCGGCTTGGCTCTTGCTCACCAAGGCGCCCTGCAGCCTGGGCCTCTGGCTGGAAGGCCAGATTGAGTCTGACGCTGTCACCATGTTTGGCTACTGACCTTTGCTTGGCTGGACACCAAAGGTTGGCCTTGGCAATGGAACCAGTGGTGAGTTGTATGGCATTTAAACCTTTAACCTTCTTCAACGAGGCTCAAGATGACCCCATTCCTAGGTTGAATCTAGTCAGCACTATAGCTGTATCTCCTGGCCATATTCCTTAATGACTTGTCATTCCAGAATGTCTTAGCTCAGAGATTCCCCATTCGTTCATCTGCTTCTTCATTCTGCAGATTTTGTTTGGGCCCTGGGGGTATAGTAGTTAGTCAACCTTGTAGACATAGTCCTTGTTCTTATGGGATGGATGTTCAGTTCAGAGACTGTTGGCGGGCATTTATCAAGATTATCTCCTGGGTCCAGATTTGTGTATCTTGAAGTAGAGGTGTTTCAGGTGTTTCCATGGCAAAAGGAGCTCTCCTCCAGTGGGAGGATATGAATGACCCAACCAATCCTTCTAAAAAAAATCATCGCTCCCTCTTCTGTACTCCCATGGCATTCCCCCTCTTCCCACTACAGTGCCCTTCCCATGTGGGTGGTCCTCCACTCTCCCGCTCCACCCCTGTGAGCTGTAGGTGCCGCAGGAACACGAGGGAGAGCTCATTTGCTTCTGGGTCTGCCCTAGAGCCTGACACAGGACAGAGAAGTCATAACCATTCACTGAACGAAAGGCCCAATTGGACTTGGCTTGGAGATGGTACTTCTGTTTATGACTTGGTGCTCGCAGAACCTTTTGAGGTTAGCCTTAATCTCCCTGTTCTTGGCAGAAGTGTGCCCCACTTTGAACCCCAAGGTGGAAAAATCCAAATTTCTTCCCAAGTATTGAATGAATTAGTAGGTACTCTATTAGTCATTTGTACAAAGAGATTCACCATAAGAGAATAGGAAGTTCTCAGAGTCCCTTTGTTTCAGCTCCTCCTGACTGTCCAAGTCAAGAGACCCTGGGAGGCTGCTGGCCGTCCATCTGAGTGCCCACCTGTCTCTCCACCACGTTTATGCTCCTTCATGACTTAGAGGAAAAGGTTCTGAAGTTTGGAAATGAAGAAATGTGTTTTCCAAAATCCAATATCTCTGGCAAATAAACACTCTTAAGACCCTGAGAAGAGGCCATAGCAGCTCATACTGGGACAAGGAAAAAACACAAGGACATAGTCCTGGGCTTTAAAGAGGGAAGCCAGACATTTGCAACAAGTAGATTTTAATGTAACTCAGAAGTCTGCAAGAAAAACTGTTGACGGCTCAGGGAAGCCATCGAGGAGGTTGTTACTCCTGCCAACACCAAGCTCCTCCCTGCCCCAGGATCTTTGCACTTGCCCTGCCCTCTGCCTGGGACTTATTCCCTTAGATTACCATGTAGCTAAGTGCCCCAAAGTTACTCCCAGGTCTCCCCATCTAACGTCATGCCCTGCCCTGACAGTCATTCTGTTACGTCCCTGTTTTATTTTTCTTCTTAGCTCTTATCACTGTCAGCAGCCATGTTAGTTTTCTTTTGCTGCTGTAACAAGTTACTGCAAATGTAGTGATTTAAAACAACACAGATGTGGGGCACCTGACTGGCCCAGTTGGTAGAGCATGTGACTCTTGATCTCAGGGTTGTAAATTCGAGCCCCATGTTGGGTATAAAGATTACTTAAAAATAAGTCTTTTTAAGAAAACCCCCACAAATGTATTATCTTATAGTTTGGGGGATTAGTAGTCTGAAATGGGTCTCACTTGGCTAAAATCCAGGTGTTTGGGCAGCCTGGGAGGCTCAGCGGTTTAGCGCCGTCTTCAGCCCAAGATGTGATCCTGGAGTCCTGGGACCGAGTCCCACGTCGGGCTCCCTGCATGGAGCCTGCTTCTCCCTCTGCCTGGGTCTCTGCCTCTCTCTCTCTCTCTCTCTCTCTCTTTCTCTCTCTCTCTGTCTCTCATGGATAAATAAATAAAATCTTTAAAAATAAATAATTCGAATAAAATCCAGGTGTTGACAGAACTGTAGTCCTTTCTGGAGACCTGAGGAGGGACATCTGTCTTCTTGCTTTTTCCAGTTTCTAGGGGCCACCTGCATTTCCCACCTTCAGAGGCAGCGACGGCCAGTCAAGGCTTTCTCCCCATGTCA
The DNA here is from genome assembly GCF_048164855.1 of Canis lupus baileyi. Lineage (NCBI taxonomy): Eukaryota > Metazoa > Chordata > Mammalia > Carnivora > Canidae > Canis > Canis lupus. The sequence goes on from NC_132861.1 coordinate 46,436,847, forward strand.
CGTCTCTGGTCCCGACTCTCCTACTTCTCTCTTTCCCTTACGAGGACCCTCAGGATTTGACTGGGCTCACCTGAATAATTCAGAACAATCCCTATCTCAAGCTGAGCATGTTAGCAACCTTAATTCCTTCTACATCTTAATCCCCCCCACACCATGCAACAGAACACATCCGTGGGATTCAGAGATCAGGCCATAGACTTCTTTGAAGGGGCTCTACCCTCCACAGTGACTCTCTGTTATTTATTGACTCACTTGTTTGTCATCTGTCTCCACTATGAGGATGTGAAACCCAGGGGAGCAAAGACCTCCTCCTTCTTGCTCCCCACTTTGTCTGCAGCTCTTAGAAGAGCACGTTGCACATAGGACCTTCTCAATAAATATTTGCTAACCGGGTGAACGAAGGGGTACATTTGTAATATGAGTGAGAGGGGAAAGGCCTCCCATGTCTTTACCTCTACAAGGAGGGGGATGTGGAGTAGAGACCTCCAGAGACCTCTCTGCTCTAAAATTCTAAGATTCTTTCCATAGCAATGGCATCAACAAACGTTTGGGAGAGGGGGGTGCTCAGAGCAGCTCTTCTGGAATCTGCTCCACGCGTGGCAGCGGAGGGGCGCAGCTAGAGCAGTAAGACCTGGGCCTGGGATGAAGGAAAGGCAACAGGGGAGTTTGGGGGCGAGCTGCAGAGTTAATCAGGGAGCTGCCCCAGGCTGCATCTCCCTGAGGTAGCTCTGCTCCAGGCTGAGGACACAGAGCCTGTCTGCCAGCTGTCATTCCTGGCTCCCACTGAGTACCTCGAGAGTTGTTCACAAAGAGAAATGAAGCAAGCTGGAAAGAAAAGCATCTCAGGGAATGTAATTAAGGATAAAAATATCCTCCCAGGCTCCTGGCCATGGGGACCTAGAGGATGCCCCTGATCTGGGGACCAGGGGAACCATGATGGGTTTTGAAAGATAATGACTGGTACAGGTTTTTAGTATGGGTAAGTTTGCACAATTAGAAACACCCTCTATATGCAAGCAGGGCCGAAAGACAGGGAGGAGTTCAAAGCATGCAGTGTGTTAAATACAGAACCTTTGCAGGGGGTGGGGGGAGAAAAGGGGAAACAGACACAGAGAAGGAGAAGATGGGCTTCCTTCTTTGCATGTATCAGGAGGAAATGACAATTCTGGAGGCAAATTGTTGAATACTGGAAGTGGAGGAGGACTTAGAGGCTCCTCACAGCACCCCCCTGCCCCCCATCTCCCCTCCCTCCAGTCCTGAGCCGGACTGAGCCAGGACACAGAGCCCCACACCTGTCTCACCCTCCTACCCACCCCCCCGTACGCCCTCTCCTGCCCCCCATCCCAGCCTTCTGCACCCCTCAGCCCCACCCCATGCATCCCACCTAAACGATGTACTCCGGCTGTTAGGTGTGAACGCATTTCGACCCCGTGGTGAAGATGGTTACACAGGAAACAACAGAAAGATAAGTCACAAGCACAGCCTGAGGAGGAGGGTAAATAACCAGCCCAGCCTCTCCACCTGAGTGCAGCCTGAGGCTTACAAAGCTGCTTACACAGCCTGGCTTGGACCCCTCAACTCACTCTTGACCAACTTCTCTTCTCTTCTTTCTCTTCTCTTCTCTTCTCTTCTCTTCTCTTCTCTTCTCTTCTCTTCTCTTCTTCTTTCTCCTTTCTTTTTTCTTTTTTGCGTGTGTGCATTAAGAAGGATTACTGCAGGGGCACCTGGGTGGCTCAGTTGGTTAAGTGACTGCCTTCAGCTCAGGTCATGATCCCAGGAGCCTGGGATGGAGCCCCACATCCAGGCTCTCTGCTCAGTGGAGACTCTGCTTCTCCCTCTCCCTCTGCCTCTCCCCCTGCTCATGCTCATTCTCTCTCTCAAATAAAACTTTATTTCAAAAAATAAAGTGAAATATCCAGAATAGGGAAATGTATAGAGACAAAAATTAGAAGGTAAGGATTGCCTAGAGTTAAAATGTATTAAAAAAAAAAAAAAAAAGATGGGCACCTGGGGGGCTCAGTGGTTGAGTGCCTGCCTTCGGCCCAGGGTGTGATCCTGGGGTCCTGGGATCGAGTCCCACATCAGGCTCCTCACAGGGAGCCTGCTTCTCCCTCTGCTCGTGTCTCTGCCTCTCTCACCCTCTTATGAATAAATAAAATCTTTAAAAAAAAAAGGATTACTGCAGATCAGTATTTGTTATCTCTACTTTTCCTCTTAGCAAGGTAGTAAGTGAGGGTGAGGAAGTTTAAATTGAAAATATTGAGCAGAGATAAAAATCCCCTGCAACCGAGACATGCCTTGCTTCTTGGGAAACTGTCCATGTAAATATGTTTCTCTAAAATTTAACTTTAGAACCCATAAAATATTTGCCATCTCAAAAATAGCCTTAAAGACTTCATGGGAAGTACTTTGAGTACTCATTAAGGCATTCTTGAAATGTTGACTCTGATATTTGGGGGAGAGATTTGCAGAAATTCTGCAACAGTAGTACCATGCCTGGTCTGCTAGAGCAAACTGCACGATCTTCAGTGTGCTGTGGTTCGCTTTAAAAGTGAAAGTGGTCAAAAGCTACACACTTCTACTTATAAAATAAATAAGTCCTGGGGACATAATGTCCAGCACAGTAGCTGTAGTTAATGATATGATATTGTACGTTTGAAAGTTGCTAAAAGAGTAAGTAGATTGCAAAAGCTCTGAGTACCAGAAAAAATAATTTGTAACTGCCTGGTGATGGACGTTAACTAGACACCTTGCCGTGATCATTTTGTGGTATATATATGCCTATATCAAATCATTATATTGTACACTGGAAGCTAATATAATGTTATGTGTCAGTTATATCTCAATTATTTTTAAAAAATTTATTTCAAAGACTCAGTCCAAAAGAAGAAAAGAAAAGAATGTAATACTTTCTTTTTCTCATAATAATTTTCATTGCACATTGAACTCCTACTATTTTGGCTGTTTTAGGTTAAATAAAATATATACATCAATTTAATCTTACCTGATTTTTTAAAACTTTTTTTTTTTTTTAAGTAATCTCTCTGCCCAGCATGAGGCTTGAACTCACGACCCTGATATTAAGAGTCGCATGCACCACCAGCCAGGTGCCCCTCAACGCTCTTTTTAATGTGACTACTAGGAAATTTAAAATCATGTATGAGGCTCACGTTATATTTTTGCGGGAGAACCTTGCTACACAAAGTGTGGGCCCCAAAACAGCAGCACGAGCGTCACCTAGGAGCTTGTGAGAAATGCAGAGAACCAGGTAGGCCCAGAGCTACTGATTTAGAGTTAGCATTTACACAAGATCCTCAAGTGATTGGTGTGCACAGTCAAGTTTGAAGAGTGTGGAGGTCGAGGGAGCGTGACAATAGATCCCACACATGACAAGAGGGGGGAGAAACCAAGGCAAAGGCTCTGTCCAGAGGGCTAATCTCCAGTATCCAAGATGTTCCAATACCCAAGAACATCAGGAGTGCCAGGGCCTGTGAGGATGGCCCTGCCACCAAGAATGTGTCTGACAGGTCACCTGGGCAAAGATGTGTACAAGGAGGTTCACGGCAGCAGTACTTGAAATAGGAGACTGAGGAGAGCCAACAAGCAACCTAGCTGGTGATTTTTTTTTTAAGATTTTATTTATTTATTCATGAGAGACACAGAGAGGCAGAGACACAGGCAGAGGGAGAAGCAGGCTCCCTGGGAGGAGCCTGATGTGGCACCTGATCCCAGGATCCTGGGATCAGGATCTGAGCCAAAGGCAGATGCTCAACCACTGAGCCACCCAGGTGCCCCCCCAACTGTGGTTAATAGGGAGTGTTCATAAATTGTGGCCTGGCCCGTGGAAGATGATGCTGTTGTTGGACGAATTAAGGCAGAGCAATGTGTAAGAAGTCGGAAATCACTCCAAAATGTGAAAGAAGTTACAGGATGATGCTGTATGTCGGAGAGCTTTGTTCGGGGACAGACTATATGCACCAGGTTGTACATTGATCACAGCGACAGGAAGAAGATCTGAGAGACTGTTCGCAGCGGGGCAGGAATGAGGGTTTTCAGGCCATTGGGGCAGGGGGTGGTTACCAACAAGAGACAGGGGCTCCTTTCTACTTTACACACTTTGGTCCTGTTTTAGTTGTTTTCACCGTGGCCAAGGTGTCACTTTGATAAAAATTATTTTCCTTTGAAATACTTCACTTCTTGCCTTTGTTTAAAAATGATTGCTACAGGAAATGGGATGGCCTCTGAAAATCTGGGGCTCAGAAACACTGTAGCGTCGGGTACCACGCGGGAGGCCCTGCAGAGACTGGGGAAAGGAAGCCTCAGACCTGACTGAGGAAGGGCTAGACGCTGGGCCGGGGTGTTCGGAGACTGTTCTGCAGGCAGCAGGGAGCCATGGACGGTTGTTTGTGTGGAACACAAAATGAACTGTTTTTAGATAAACGATTCTGTGGCATCTCGTATGTTCACAATGTTACGTGACCACCACCTCTGTGTAGTTCCCAGACATTGTGATCATTCCAACTTCAAATCTCAGATGCATATATTATTATTATTATATTTTATATAAATTTATAAAATATTAATTATAATTGCTGGTTTGTTTTTTTTTAAGATTTTATTTATTTATTTGACAGAGAGAGAGAGAGAGCATGTGATTGGGGGGCAGGGAGAGAGAGAGAGAGAGGGAGAAGCAGACTCCGTGATGAGCAGGGAGCCCAATCCCAGGACCCTGGGATCATGACCTGAGCTGAAGGTAGATACTTAACCAACTGAGCCACCAAGCCCTTGCCCCCTTTTAAAATTACCTTTTATTCCTTATGGCCCTTTCCCTGGGCATTGAGACCTGTGTAGAGAGTTGCTCTCCTCTTCTCTCCTCTTCCCTTTCTTTCTTGTTTTCCTGTCTTTTTCTTTCCTTTTTTTCTTTTTCAACCCAAGTGAAATATGAATATGCCTCTCAAAAGTGCTCCAACACAACAGAAGCAGAGAGTAGAAAGCAAAAGTCTGCCCTCAGCACCCCCTCACCCCTCTCTCCTTGGTGGGAGCAGCCACTGCCAGCAGTGTGGCCTTTGCTCTTTGGGTGTGCATTTACACAGAGATGTGAGCTTGTGCGGAGATAGAGAGTTTTTTATTTTTATTTTTTATTTTTTTATTTTATTTTTTTTTGATAGAGGGTTTTTTAAAATAAATGGGATTATGGGCACCAGGGTGGCTCAGTCCGTTAAGTGACTGCCTTTGGCTCTGGTCGTGATCCTGAAGTCCCAGGATTGAGTCCCGAGATCGAGTCCAGGGATCAAGTCCCACATCCAGCGCCCTGCTCAGTGGGAAGTCTGCTTCTCCCTCCCCCTACTCCTTCTCTCTCTCTCTTGCTCTCTCTCTCTCTCTCTCCCCCAAATAAATAAATAAAATCTTTTTTTTTAAATGGGATTGTGCTGGATGTATGTTCCACATTTTGCTTTCTTCTCTTAGCAGTTTGTCTTTGAGATCTATCCACGTCAGTTCACATACCTCTGTACTTCTCAACTCTTTTACCATACAGTCCCTCCTCCTGTGGCTAGTTGTTTAGACCGAGTCCTTGCCGTTATTAATACCAAAAGCAACCACCACAATCAGCAGGCTTGTGCAGACCTCTGTGCACACGTGCAAGCTTTCTTCCAGATGGTACCAGTAGGGTGAAGGCATGCACGTTCCTGTAGACATGGCCTCTTCATCCTGCCAAAAACCCCTTCCAAGTGGCCTCCCACCCAATGTCACTCGGTGCCGGCCAACCATGTCCCCACATCCTCTCAATACTAGACATCAAAAAAAAAAAAATACTAGACATCATCGGGGTCTATAATTTCCACCAAGCAGAGGAGAGAAACATGCAATCTTAATGTTTTACTTTGCATTTCCTTCATTATAAACATTTTTTCCTATGTTCCCTGGCCCTTTGTTTTTCTTTTCCTGTGAATTGCCATGTAGAGTCTTTGTCAGTTTTTTTCCCTTTTGAAAAAAACCTTTCTGATTTAAAAAAAAAAAAAAAAACTCTTTATATGTTTTGTGTATTAATTTTGGGGGGTTAGCTAGTTATGATGTAAATATTTTCTCCCAACCTGTCATGGTTTAAAAACTTTGTTTATGGTTCGTTTGTCATGTGAAATTTTTTTTTACAGATTTTATTTATTTATTTGACAGAGAGAAAGAGTGTGTGCAAGCAGGGGGAGCAGCAGACAGAGAGGGAGAAACAGGCTGCCCGCTGAGCAGGGAGCCCAACTCAGGGCTTGATCCCAGGACCCCAGGATCATGACCTGAGCTGAAGGCAGATGCTCAACTGAGCCACCCAGGCGCCCCCACATTTGTGTCTGTTTTATGCTGTCTTTTATATTTTCTCAGTGTAGTTCTTATATCTTACATTCTTATATGTGATGGAGTTTAGTTACCTTGGCAGACAGAATGTCTTTTCCATGACATTTTCTGATTGGGCTTTGTTGACGTCCAGGCAAGTAGTGGTGTTTGTAGGCGCTCTGACCTATGTTTCTGAATTATCTCGTGAGTTTTCATTGTTCCTTTGATGACTCCCTTGGCCTCTAGAAAGGAACACAATTGGAGTGCAGGATCTTCTTGTCTGCAAATAGTGATAGAGCCTCTCTTTTCAACAGGACTAATTGCAGGGAGGGGAGTCGTTTCGACGGTTTTCGGCTGGCAGAGCAGGGTCATGATGCCCATCGCGGCAATGACGCTTGTTGTCTTGCTTCTGATTTCCAATGATGTTTCCGCTCTGGATGGAGGATGCAAATCAAAGACAAGGAATAAAATGGGAATGCCAAGAGGAGGGTATCTGCCAAGCAGTGCCCAAACTGAAACAGCAGAGCAGATGCTCAGCTGAGTAAAGCCAGGTGGTCAGTGCCCAGTGGGCCTTCCATCTGACCCACTCTGCCCCAGATCATTGAGCTCTGCTTGCACCCGCTTGTGTCCGGCACCCAGCATAACTGAGATGCCTGCTAGCTTGGAGGGAGCCACACACACGCTGGTGAGCTCACCGCCTGGATCCTAATCTGAATCCCTGGTGTAAATGAGGGGGAGAGCCCAGCAGCACCAGAGGCCACATCCAGGTTGACTCACAGCGGTATACTCTCCTCCTAAGCCATAGTCCTCCATGTAGTTCTTGACAAAAAATTATCACAAATGCTTTATTGAAAGTATATATATGATATCAAAGATCACAGACTGGCATCACCGCCCCCACCCCAAATCCCCCCCCACCGCCGCCACTGTGTTGGATATAGTGTTTCTTTGCCTGACATATGTTTTTAAAAATTATGAACCAGCTGAAATCATTTTTAGAAATTCTGAGATTTTAAAAAACATTCTGAATTTTTGGTGTTCCTTGAAGAATTTGAAGACCTGATAAGCTTAGACCTGCAGTACCAGGGTAGGCTTCCCCCTTTCAGTGTGGCATTTCTCTTTAATGGGACACAGTCCCCACCTCTCCCTATTGCCTCACCCCCAACCTGCTCCTCTTATTTACACCATCTGCCTGGCCTCCATAGGCGGCTGAGCTATAATCTCTATTGGATACGACAAATGATATAACTCATCAGACTAGCAACCGTATATTGGTCTTCTAGGTAAATAAAATAAGGAAAGCAGGTTCACCTGACTTGGTCTGCTCCGCATAAACTGCTGGTTCCCAGGATCTCTGCTTGCTTTGGCACATCTTACAAACCCTGCTGCTAACAATCTGATGTAGAATCTTTCTCAAAATTGACACAAAGCTCACTAAGCTGTAAACTAAGGAAGAAGACGCCCGACCCATTGTGAAAATCACAGCTTGCCTGGCAGGCCCACAGGCATCTGGGCTTCCCCTCTGCTCTTCCCTCCAGCCAGTCAGCATGGTTGAGTTCCCACCCAGAGTGCTCTTCCTCCTCTGGAGGAGGCTTGGATTCTGTACAAAAAGGTATGGCTGGATTCCCCCTTTCTGTCTGGGGCTTTGGACCCATAATGTAGGGGGCTTCTGTCGGTTCCTCAGAGCAGAAGGAATCTGCAAACGGCGACTTTCAGTTCCCCTGCAGAGTGTGGCGTTTACCCCGAGCTGTCTACCTAAGCTGTCTTTATTAGGGACGCCTGTGGCTTGTTAGGGGTTGGCCAGATTGACAATCACGTCTGCTTTACCTAGAGCCCCTTTAATCCCCAAACCCTTATTTATAAGTTTTACCCATTCCTTTTTTATCACATCTGGGGAAGATATTTTTTTTCTATCTTATTTTTCTACTTAATGCTCCATTCTTCTGACCTTCATTCAGTTTACTCAGCTGACACATAGGAGTTGATAATATATCTGCATATTCAACACATGGCGGGTGCACCATGATGATAAGAGCTCTATGGGCAGAGCTGTGCCCTGGACTTGTATTAACTCATTTCAATGCCTAGCTGAGGAGATCTCAGAATCTTCATCTATGGACAAGGAAATTGGCCTAGATTGGAAAGTTAAATGCCATATCCCAGGTCATGCAACTATTTGGTGGAGGAGCTGAGGTTTGAATTGGGGGCTGACATGCTGTTTTAAAAAATTAGTTGCAAGCATTTAAAAAAAAAAATAACTGAGGCTTCATCCAAGAGTCTGGATTTTTAATCTTCCCTTGAATGTTCTGAAGTTATGGCAACTTTAGGGCTATGCTACCCCATGGGGATATAATTGGATGCAAGTGAAGCGGATCCTTTCAAAGGGACATTCTTCCAATATGCCACAGTCCCCACCTCTCCCTCGGGTCTCCCACCCTGCCTGCTTCACTCACATTAGGCTTCAAGATTTTGTGCTTTTACTTAGAGGCCACATTGCTTTCTAACTGTTACTTCCCCTTGCCACTTCTTCCTCTCTGTTTGACCAAGAGAAAAACTGAGACACAGATGATTGGGGGTAATTAATTCAGGTCAAATCAGAGAGGCCACACCACACAGCGAAGAGCCCACCTTTCGAGGTCAGGCTACATGATCAAAACCACAGTGCATTCTCACTATAAAGTAACAAGTACCAAACTGTTTTCGTCCCTAGTAGCCCTTTATGCACTTGCATACCCTTCCTTTTAATAGGCAACCACTTGAGTGGGTGTCTTTCTATTTGGATATGTTCTTACAAAATGCATATTGTTGCTCATGTGCAATTTTAATTTGCTGAAATGATATCATAGCTCTCAATCTATTTTCTACTTTCTTCACCAAAGGATCTTTTTAAGATCCTTCCGTGTTGCTTCTTCCTCTTCTAGTCTTTGCTTCTGGGTGCTGCATGCCACACTGTCTGCACTTCAACTGCGCGTCACCTGTCCACTCCCCCAGATCTCTACCACCTTGAAGTTTGAAGGCCATCCAAAGAGGTGGCCAGATGTGAGCCTTAGGGCATATGCCCAGGGGTGAAAATGCTGAGTCACAGATGCCACACATGTCTACTCTGTCTAAATTGTGTCTGATGCTTCTCCACAAGGGCTCCACGGTCTACTTAGATCCTTTATATAACACAGATGTTGAAGGAGGATTGGAGGGAGAGAGGGCTTTTATTTTTTATTATTTTTTTATTTTTTTAAAAGATTTTATTTATTTATTCATAGACACAGAGAGAGAGGCAGAGACACAGGAGAGAGGGCTTTTAGATATACACTATTCATTAGTGATTAAGGTCTTTTGTTTTTGTTGTTGTTTTAGATTTTATTTATTTATTCATGAGAGACACACAGAGAGACAGAGGCAGAGGCAGGCTCCATGTGGGGATCCCAATGAGGGACTCGATCCCAGAACCCCGGGGTCAAACCCTGAGCCAAAGGCAGGCACCCAACTGCTGTGCCACCCAGGCATTCCTAATTAAGGTCTTTTCGATGGAGTTCAACACAGACTTGCCTCCTGCCAAAGGTTGCAGAACAAACAGGCAGAAAAATTGGAGGACAGCCCCTTCTCAGAGTCCAAGAGTACAGAACCAGGGTAAGGGACCCGACACCTGGTTCAAGTCCCGTGCTGTGCCACTTATGGGGCAAGTCATTTGGCGCCTTTGAGTCTTGTTCTTTTCCTCTGTAAAATGGGAAGACCAACAGAAACTCCAGGAAGGTTGTTTGGGCACTAGAAACGTATGTCCTTCTTTCCTTCCTTCCTTCTCAGCACTGAGGTATACATGATGTGTTTTGTCACCTAAAGTCTGCTCAGTCTCATTAAGACATTTAGTCTAGCTGGCGCAGGGACTCACAGGACCAGAGGCCCAGCTACCCGAGTGGGTTTTGAACTAGCCTGAGCAGAAGGTGAGGCAGGTTGTGCACCAAGAGTGTGCTGAGCCCGGAGGAGAAGAGGGAGGGAGCAGAGAGGGTGGTAGTGGTCCTCATGGGCAGCCGTCGGGGGGGGGGGGGGGGGGGGGGGGGGGTGCGGAGAGGAAGCTAAGAGCTTCAAGTCTGATCAGCTCCTCCATAAAGTGAGGGGTGTATGTGCCAGATTCTTTGCTGTTTGTGAAGGGCATGGGTAGAGAGCCTGAGGAAGAGTCCTTGGATCAGCTGTTGAGGGGAGGCTCAAGATGAACAAAGACCAGTTTGGGGGGAGTTGAACATCCTAGGTCTAGATCTTCCAGAAGCTGACCCTGAGCTTAATACCAGCAGTTACTCAAGAAAAGCTCCCAGGAGAAGCTTGTAAGGGGACAGGAGATGCAGGCCTGGGAAGGGTGAAGCCAAGCAAGAGTGCAGCACAGGTCAACTCTCAGATCCAGCCTGATCCTAAGAGGAGCTCTGGAGCGTGAATTACACCTCAGGGTTTGTCCCACATGGAAGCAAAGAGCTAGGCTTTTGCACACACACACTCCAGGCACACGTTGGCACCTTTGGTGGGCACAGGGAACCTAGAGCTCCGCAGTCTCTCCTGAATCTCTGTATGAGTGAGGCGGCTCCAGTGCCCGAGGAGAATCAGGTGAGGTTGCAAGCAAAGCACAGGGCCCCCAGAAGAGCAGGGAGGGGAGCCATAGAGTGGTGAAGGGATCCTAGGAGAACTGGGCAGGACACCAGCAGTATCCCACGTAAGGACCTAGCTGTGATTTGAAACTATAATTTATATGAATGCTGGTACTTTGTGCAAGCAGCTCCTCCTGCATGCCGTGATGCTTCCCTCTCCTCGCCTGATCAACTGCTGTCCATCCTTGGCACCTCAGCTGAAAATGTTGCTTCTTTGACAAAGAATTCCTGGCCCGCTGAAGTCTCTTTATAAGACCCTCCCAGGGCACTGTCTTCCCCTTACTGCCTCTGTACCTTGGAATTATCTACATAATTGTTTACTGTATCTCACTTCTTTGCTAGACTGGCCAGGCCCTGGATGGGGCGCATGGGAAGAGACCAGTAAATTTGTGTGGGCTGCCTGCTGGCTCGATGAGCTTCCTGGCTTCCTGGTCTGCTCCAGCCCTGCTCAGATGCAGAAGGTGGTTGGGAACTGGGCCTGGACAGTGGCTTGCCTGGGCAGGGCCTGCAGCAGTGCACGGCAGGGGTGGGGTGGGGTGGTCCCATGGAGGTAGGAGCTCTGGGGGCCATGGAGGGGTTTAGGCTTGTTGGAAAGATGGTGGGACCCAGAGGGACCCGAAGGCCTCACACAGAGGACAAGCTGGGAGGCCAGAGAGGAGACATAGTGGGAACGAGAGCACAAACTGAAGGCATTTGTTCCCTGTAGCAGATCCTTGTGTTAAAACAAGTTGTGTTTTCTCAGCTTCCTCATGGATAAGTGGAGATAATTCTTGTCATGAAATTGCAGTAAGAGGAAGGCTCTCAGAAAAAGTTCATACTTCCCTTCAAACTTGTATCTGTCAGTGTTTGCTGCATAACAAGCTCAAAAATCTAAGTGGTTCACAACAACAAACATTTCATTTCCTATAGGTCGGCTAGTTGGCTGATGTAGGCTGGGTTCTTCCGGACTCTGCTAGGCTGGGCTGGAATCCACATTTCTGGTCAGGGCCGGGTCTGCTCCTCATGCCTATATTCTTGGCCCACGTTGAAGGGCCACAGGCTCCCTGGAGCATCTCTTCTCATGGCAGATGGCAGGGGTCCAGGAGGGGCAAGCAGACCCCCACATTGTCCATTAAGCCCTGAGCTTAGAACTGGCACATTTGGGATCCCTGGGTGGCGCAGCGGTTTGGCGCCTGCCTTTGGCCCAGGGCGCGATCCTGGAGACCCGGGATCAAATCCCACGTCGGGCTCTCGGTGCATGGAGCCTGCTTCTCCCTCTGCCTGTGTCTCTGCCTCTCTCTCTCTCTCTCTCTGTGACTATCATAAATAAATAAAAATTAAAAAAAAACATTTAAAAAAAAAAAGAACTGGCACATTTGCCCACATTGTGTTGGTCGAAGCAAGTCATGTGGCCAAACCCAACATCATTGGGCAAAGAAGTAAACTCTTCACACTCTAGTGCAAGATGTTGTAAGGTGCCACGATGAGGGGCGTTGCTGTGGAACTCCATAGCAGCGAAGGGCCACTCAGCCACAGCCCTCCTTCCCCGTAGTCTGAAGTCTGGGCTGCTCTTGGTGTGAGGTGTTGGAGAAAGCGTGCAACCTTTCCCGTAGTACCTGCCAATCTCACTGGGATGCTGGGTGCGATGCATAGTTTCTAGCTGTCATCTGTGACCATTGACAAAGGACCCTTCCTGCCCCAGGGTCTTCACTGTGGGCGTGCGGTCGCCAGATGGGGACTCCACCATCCAAACACCCAAACCGCATGCTGGCAGATAGAGCACTGTCTCGGCCTGACCCCCGGCTCCGACTGTGGTGGCACCAATAGAGACCTCAGACGATGCCTCCAGAGCTGTCATTTCAGTACCAACCAGAGGTGTCAATGTCTCCCTCCTCTAGCCGGCAGCTCCTTTGATGTGAGAGGTTCAAAGCCCTCTCTAAGCTGTTCAAGTCTGTGAGGAGAGCGCGGGGCACCCTCCCACTGCACAGATACCAGAGAGCGAAAGGTAGCGATTTGGGACCTCATGATCTCAAATCCCAGTGGGGCTCCCAGCTCACAAGTGATAAAGCCAAACAAGCTGTGGAATGCCCCCGGGGTTGACCTGGCATCTGAGGCTTCCCCCGCAGGAGAGTGCGGGAGGCACGGCTGCTGGTTCTGGGGTCGAGGCTGCAGGGCAGCCTGGGAGGAGTTGCCACAGGAGCAGGAACTGGGAGCTGGACAGGGGGAGGTTTGCAAGCCTGGGGAAGGGGCATGGGTTGAGAAATGGAGACGTTGCCTCTGAGCATCGGGGAGGGATGTGGATTTAGAAGTTAAGTGCAGACTGGCAGTGAGCAGAACCCATGCCAAGTCGTTCTGGGAAGTCTGCCCAAAACAAGGCAAGAGAAAAAGCCAAAGAACCCAGCTTCAGGAAGCAGGGACTGGTTAGAACAAGGTAGATGGGAGATCCCAGCCTGCTGGCTGGGAGTAAGATAGAGCACCGCCCCTCCCCCCAACCGGGTCCAGGGGTCCAGGCCCACCTGACCCGCTGGGCAGCCTGGTGCTCACCAGGGAGCTGGGGGTGAGCGTGGCGGAGCGTGCTGTGAGGGGGGGGGGGGGGGCACTGATGGCCTGCTGGCTACAGCTGGTGGGTGGGGCTGGGACGGCTTGGCAGGCCCCACTTTTCTTCCTTTGAGCCTCATGCCTCCTCCCATAGCTGCCACATCATCCCCTTCTGCACATGTGAGACTCTGAACGAGCCTCGTGTCGGCTTTCACGGCTTCTGCGCCCTCAAACATGTGATTTGGGGGACCCTGCCATGGGGCAGGCCAGAGGAGACAGGACGGTGCCCACAGATAACACATGCCAGCCTCCCCACGCCCCCGTCACCGCCCACCGCAGCTCGGAGGGCAGGCCCGCTGCCACCCAGGATACGAGCTTCTCCCGCAAGCCGGGTTTCACACCACCCAACCCACCCACTGAGCCGCTGGAGGCTGAAGTCTGCCGGAGAATCTCCAACCACCTGGTTCCACCCCGAGTTGGCAGCTCCCCGCGTCTGGTATCCTCCCTCCTGTCTAGCTAGAAAGTCCGTGGGTCCCCACCCACCGCCTCCCATCCTCTCTTATCTGGAAGGCTTGGGCGCTGCTCTTCTGACAGTGTCGCTGACCACCCATGCAAGTTGCTTAACCACTCCGAGACGCCGTTTTCTCAACTGTGAAATGGGGCACTGGCACCCACCTGTGACATTACATACACCATAAATTAGATCGCATACCCAGCATACCTGGCCCAGCTCAATTTCTTCCATTTGGGGAGTGGAGTCATCACCTAGGAAGAGCCAGAGAGGTTCTGGGCGACCCCTCCTCAGAGGGACCCTGCCCCTGTCCTGGCTCAGGACGCACAGCGGGGAGCCGTGTTCTTGCCACTTCAAACCTATCTTCTGTCCCTGGGAGTTCTGTGGGGGACTGTTCACTGCTGGAAAACAAGGAGCAGTCCCAGGACCTGGAGAGCCCATGGTCCCCGTCTGCTCCCTCCCCACCATTCACAGCTCATGGCTCTCCAGCCCCTAGAACCCACAACACCAGGCTGTTTACAGCACATGGCAGCTCCAGCTTCCTGCAGCCTGATTGCCAGAAAGTGGCCCCTCCAAAAGCTCCCACAAATAGTCTGGGACATCTTGGAAGACCCCTCAGTGTGCCTCCGCCAGCACTGAGCCTTTTTCTCCTTTGTCACCTCCCACTTGTGAGGCGCTGTGTCAGGGGAGACCCTTGAAGAAGGTTTGTGCTGCCCTCTGAGCACCCCGAGGTCACCAGGGTCCCTGCCCCTGCCTCCGTCCACTTGTGCCATGTCACCCTCTGGTTATCTTGCTATTCTCGGTACGTCAGGATCATCACAGTCATCTGAGCATCAAAGATGTTTCCAAGATGTAGTTTTTGTGCAGAAACCGACAGAAGCCTAGAGACCAGGAATGTTTTTATACCCATTTTTTAAATATCTGGCTCGCTCAGACAAGTTGCCTCGTAAGCCCATCTCCTGTGTGTGTGTGTGTGTGTGTGTGTGTGTGTGTGTGTGTGTGTGCTGGTGTGTACGTGTGCATGTTAAGTAGATGGGTTAGGTTGCATAAACTCATTTTTTAAAAGGATTTTATTTATTTATTCATGAGAGACAGAGAGAGGCAGCGACACAGGCAGAGGGAAAAGCAGGCTCCCTGCGGGGAGGCCGATGCAGGACTTGATCCCGGGACTCCAGGATCACTCCCTGGGCTGCAGGCAGGTGCTCAAGCACTAAGGCACCCAGACGCCCTCATAAACTCATTTTTAAAAACTTTTTCATTGCTGTGTAGAGCTCAAAAAAAGTGTTTACATGTAGCCACCATGCAGATTAAGGTAAATTAACCTTAAACTGTAAAGTTACCATCTTGCCCTTTAAAATTACTGTTTTGTGGGGAGACATTTTGAGACACGTGGACACCCCCCTCCTCCTCGTCCTCCCCTCCCTCCTCCCCCTCCTCCTCCACCCAGCTGGTGTCCACACCTGAAGCCTCTGTCCGTGCTCACCTGGATCCGTCATCGCCCTGGCGGTTGGCAAACAGTGACAATTGCTGTCATTCCTTCGACGGGTTTCTTTGGCGTTCTCCCGTGAGGAAGAGCATTCTCTTCTCATTTGTTTTCATCAGAGTAGACTCATCAGTTGCTCGTTTATTCCGTGAATTATAATTATTGTTGTCATTCCCTTTGATGCTCAAATGGTGCTCACATAAAGCGCATCATCTTCTGGACATTTCCTTACTTTCTGGGGCAACGGATGATCCAGGCCTACCGGCTGCCTTTCCCAACGGGCCCTAGAACCAGCCTCCTCTCCCAGAAACCTGGATTTTTCAGCGCTCAGTGGTATTAAGCAACTGAGACCTGAGCTCTACCTGTACTTTGGCAACCGGGGCATCTGTGGCTGCTCCCAGGCCGTGCCTGCAGACAGCTAGGACACCGTGGGCACATGCATGCACACGCGCACGTGCATCAGGATTCACCTGTATACAGGTGAACGTACCTTGAGTTCACCCTAATATCCCCCTCCAATATGACACTACAGAAAGTTCACTGTAGCCTGACTGCTCTCACCGTGAGAAGCCCGGCTCCCGTTTTTCCTAATTTCTCAGTATTTGCATGTTTCCCTGTATGTAGCCAAGTCTCCCCCTCTGCTGCCCCTTGGCCCCACCCAGGCCTCCTCGGAAGGTCCTGGCCGCTTCCTTGCCCCACCTGTGTCCCCTGCCTGCTGATCACCTCCTTGGCCCCAACCCCCAAAGCCCTGGCCCACTCAGAGGAAGAGCAGGGAAAGGAAGCAAACCGGTAAATATGTTTTAAAGAGAAAAGGAGAAGGGGAAGGAAGGACTGATTGGTTTTGAGGAGACACATCCTGGGGTCCCTCCCAGGCCATATAGCTGAAGAGGGACTTCTAGATCTCAAGCGGGTCTCCAAAACTCTTCCCAAACCTGCCTGTCCCCTGCTGTTCCCTTCATTAACTGAGTTACTAAACCCAGAGATTTAAAGTGTCCTTCCTGGCCTTTTGTCCTTGCCCCCCCACCCCGTACTGTTCCGGTTGCGGCTCTGGCCCCATCCTGGCCCCTCTCCCTCCACTGCACCTCCCCAGCTCAAGCACCAGGAGCACCAGAGTGAGGGTGGCTTTATGCCTTTAGTGGCTCCAAGTCACTCTTAGAACAAAATCCAAACTCTACAAGCCCTCAAAGGCCCAAGAGACCCATGATCTGGCCTCTCCTCTTCTCCTTTCTTCACCCAAGTTGGAGTCTGCAATTCTTAGGAAGAGGTTTTGGAGGGAGAAGGTGGTAAAGGATTGAGAACAACGCCGAGGGCAGAAGGGAAGCCAAGAAAAACTGGCAGGGGCTGGCAGGGAGAGGGGAGGGCTGATGCAGGAGGGAAGGAAGTGGGTCCCAGCAGACAAGAGGGGGTGGCATCCAGCCCCTGCTGAGCTGGTGTCTGAGTGGAGGGAGCAGTGCTAGACCTCAGGAGCTTCAGAGCCTCTGGGGGCAGGAGGGGAGGTTCCAGAACAGAGGGCCTGGGCCTGGACATCACCCCTCATGCTGCTCCATCAACACCATGCCTCGGTGCCTGTGTGGGAGCCCCAGGCCTGGGGGCCTCCGAGGCCTGAGCTGACTCCAGCTCTGCCTCCACCACCACCTCTGAGGCCTTGGACGCCTCTCCGCCCTCCACGGGAAGATGGAAAAAGTGACAGCAGCCACCCCGCTGCCCTCCCGGCCATTTCTTCACAGCAGCCAAATGCTATCGTCACCGGCTCACCCCGCTGAAGACCTTCGGGTGATTTTCTCATTGAACTTACATGAAATGCTTTGCCCTAGTGGGTTAGGAGCACCATTTGCGTTTGTTTTGTTTCCACTTCTTAATACTTTTTCACCATTCCTAAAATTTCCACAATGATTGTATCCGCTTGTTCATTTAAAACAAGGGTGGGGGACACCTGGGTGGCTCAGCGGTTGAGCGTCTGCCTTCGGCTCAGGGAGTGATTCCGGGATCCGGGATCGAGTCCCACAACGGGCTCCTTGCATGGAGCCTGCTTCTCCCTCTGCCTGTGTCTCTCTCTCATTGTCTCTCATGAATAAATAAATCTTTAAAAAATAATAAAAAAAAAAATAAAACAAGGGTGGGCAGAAGCTTGGGGGTGGCGGGGGGGTGTGCCTTGCAGCAGGGCTTCCTGGCACCCCGCCCCCAGCTCCCACTCGGACTCCCCCTCTGCTCCCCGGGTCGGCTTCCTCCTGGGTGCTAGACCTCTTTCAGTTCCCCATTTAGAGATCCCAGACGGGGCCGACGTTAGAGTTACCCCCTGGGAAAGTTGAGCCTGTCCAGCGCTCTGGCCTCCCTGCCCTGCTCGCCCTTCCTCTGGACGGTGTCTGAGAGTCACAGCTATTTCTGGAAACACCGCGTTTCTCAACGTGCATCGCCCTGAGCCTCCAATACACTGGACATCCAGCGGCCCCTTTGTCGTAAAGACTGTGGTGGTGGTGCCTTCCTGAACCCTGGGGCGGGGCTGGCCCTCCCCCCTTGTGCTCACCCCCCCCCAGGAGTCCTGTGCCTGGGTAAGCTCGGGGGCCAGCCATCCGGGGAAGGGGCCTTCCCTGCAGGGCCCGGCTGCATAATCTATAATTCCGTTCCCCCAACCCTTCTAACGTGAGGCCTGTCGTGTGCAGTGTGCACGTCTCCGGGAGCGGTGGCGGGGCCGGTCACGACCCTTGAAGGGGCCCCACGGACGGTGGAGGCTGAGCCACGCAGCGTCCCTTTCCTTCTGGGACTTAGAAACCTGCGCAAGGCCAGCACCGCTGGGAGAGGCGGGCAGGGCTTCGTGGAAATGGTAGTGCTGGAAAGCGCCTGGAACTTTCCATAGACCCGGAGATTTTAATGGAGACCTAGAAGAGAGCAGTTTTTGCTTCACCACCTGACCTACCCCCTATCATGTATTTTTTTTCTTCTGCGCGACTTTTGGATGGCACAAACCCCAAAAGGCCGTGTGCTCTGTGCCCACCTGTGAGTGACAGGCTGACTGCACAGAGGGGACGCTGCTCTTTTCCAAAATCACGCTGTCTGTGGGGTGCTCCGGGTGTCTGCTAAGGGAGAAGGACCCCCTCCATCAGGGTAGGCCAGGGGCCGCAGAGCAGAAATGCCTCCTTCCGCAGGCCCTGCCCTGGGGGGTCTCTGATCGCGGGGGGCTCACGTTCGCGGCACCAGCCTAATGTGGGGCTGCAGGGTTTCTCTGTTTCAAAATGACTTGATAAATCTCTTCAGGAAGGCAGTGGCTGCGGAATGAGGAACAAAGTCTGGAGGCCCCAACCGTCAAGGATGGAGGGCAGCCCCCCCTTACCCGGAAGCTTGGCCTCAGGGCGCAGAGCACACAGGCCTGCTCCCTCTGCTCCTGTGGGTCCCTCGTCGCCACCGCCCCGATGCCCTGAGGGTCTCCCGTTAGGGTCCACCTTCCCTCACCCCCTGCCCTCGTCTCCAGCCGGGTTTGGCAGATGCGAGGCACAGCGGGGATGAGAGTGGGGAGGAGGTGAGGGTGCAGGACCTCCCGCCCTGACCACAGGAGGCCACGGCTCCTGCCAGACAGTGCTCCTGGGTTCTTGTGCCTGCTCCTCCCCCGTGGGTGCTCCCAGGGTGGTGACTGGTCTCCTGTTTCGGCTCTGGAACCCTGCTCCCTTCTTACCGGTGTCCCTTCACCCTGTCCACTCAATTCTCCCCAAATCCCCTGGTTGAATGTGATATCTGGTTCCTGCCAGGACCTGGCTGTACAGGTAACAATCTTCTCGTCAACACTTTGCATTTGAACGTTGTTGAAAAGGCACCACTTTTGAGGGCTGTGGGTCCGGGGTGGTAGGAGGAGGGGTCCCCCTACTGCCAATGCCCCGCCACACCGTTTCTTTGCGTCTTCCGTCCCAGACCTACATAGGGTCCTCTCTGACCATCTCTCCTGGCTCCAAATATGTGACTCACATCCTGACCCCACAACAGTGGGTCCATCCAGCCATTAATTGCCAAGCACCTCCAGTTGTCAGGCCCTGCAGCAGCCCCATTTGGGGATATAGCAATAGTAGAGCTGGCCCCTGACCATAGGGTCCGTAGTAATGTGGATGTGGACTTGACCAGGCCCCTACCCCCAAGGGACCTCAGTGTTCCTGCTGGCCCATGGTCAATGCCCTGTTCACTTGACTCCCTACTCCTGGCATTGACTTGGCCCAGTTTGTTGGGTCACTGCCAAATCTGGCTGCCCTTTGAGCAGACTTACCCCCTTGTTGGCCACCCCATCTTGCCTTCTTGG
Organism: Canis lupus baileyi; assembly: GCF_048164855.1. Lineage (NCBI taxonomy): Eukaryota > Metazoa > Chordata > Mammalia > Carnivora > Canidae > Canis > Canis lupus. The sequence continues at coordinate 46,456,592 of NC_132861.1, forward strand.
CCACCCTACCTTAACCGAGAGACTCTCTAGGTCCAGCTTAGGAATGAGAGCACCACAACTGGGCTATTCCTTTCTGTGCTGGCCAGGTGGGACCTCCTGCCACCTGTCTGAACATCCCTTGCCCCCTCCCCTGACCCCAAACCTGGGCCAGCTCAAGAGCTTATATAATCCTGGGCACTCCAACCTTTTTCTCTTCCTGTTTCTGTTCTAGAATGTACTTTAAACATTATTTTTTATTTTTTATTTTTTTAAACATAATTTTTTAAAGGAATCTCTGTGAACCCCTTCAAATCTCAGTGCCAAGAGCAGCAAATGCTTATGAGAACAGCTCCTCCAAAGAGACCCTAAGTTTGGGTCTCTAATTGGCACCCTGTCTCTCTCATTTCCTCTGTGTCTGTATGTCTGTGCTGCCTATTGAGACAGGCTGCTCCCTGTTGACCCATGTATGTACAGTGAGTCTTTGCTCCGAGTGGGATCTGCCAATGTAGACCTGCCTTCTGGAGAGCACCCCATGCTTTTACACGGTCCTTCCCTCTCCTGAGCTATTGGGGAGGTGCAGGCAGGCATCCCCCCCAAACAGTGCCTTTCAGTAGCTAGCCATTCGTTGGCTTGCCCGCCTGTCCCCCAAGACAGGCTACACCACCATCCTTGAGGTTTGGACACAGGAAGGTCCAGGAAGGGACCCTGGACCACCTGGGCTGCCAGAAGCCTTGGTTTGCCAGGCCCTCACTCCCTGGCCTCCATGAACAGTCCAAGCACAAGCAGAGTCCAGCAGGTTTGCCTTGCCAATAGCACCCAGCACCTGCTGCTGGCTCACAGGCCCTCCCTCCCACCTCCTACCTCAATGAATCTGTAGGGATTAGATTAATATTCAAGTGTCCCGTTCCTCTGCATGCTTAAGACACTGCATATTTCATCAGTCCGAAGATGCTTATTTTTTCACACTTAATATCTCTGAAATAAAATGTGTCTACACCTAATGGCATATCATAGTTTATGCTTTAACTTTTCAGGACTGCATATTGGTAACATGTGTCTTAGCATCTTAAATCCCCACATCCAGTAAGCCCTCTCCAACACACATTCCCGGCTGAGAACCCCCTTCCAGATTCACACATGAGCTGGTTCACTTTGACTTTCTTTGATGGTTTTATATCCTTTTCCCATATGCCTAATGGCTTGTCATCCTTAGGCGTAAATTCTTTGACAAGCTGACACTTCTATCACGGCTGCTTTAACAGAGTTGAGTTCATCGATCTTGCGTCACGTCAAATCATTTTTGTTGTTCTGCTCACTTTTGGTTTTGAACCTATTCTGGTTACTTTTTAGAAGGCCTAGCTGCTGTTGCTCAGATATTTCTGGTTCAATAATGCTTGGAAGGGATTGCTTAACCTGGGGCTTTGTGACAACAGGGAACTTATTGGAAAGAATTAAAAAAAAAACAACCTGTTGTTAAACTCTGTACATTTATTAAATAGCTTAAACCACACAAACACAAATACATAGCCTCATGTACAGATTTATAAGTGTGCAGTGCACAGGTGTACGCAGACATGCTGGGAGAGATGAGAGGCCCAGTGGAGAGCCCTGAGTCAAGGTAAAAGTCAGGTGGATTCTTGTTGAGGGCAAATGCATCCTCACTAAACAACTGGGGGTTAACCTCCAGGAACAGGGGCTCAGGGGCAGATCTGAGTCCTGGTCTGCTCCCAGATGTCCGGGTCTGTCCCAGTCTGGGTCCTCCTGCCTCATTTGCTGTCCCGATCTCACTTACCCGTAGCCCTGAAGACCCCTGGACCAAGGCACCACCCCAGCCTCCTCCATTGGTCCTAACCATGCTGGAGCAATAGGTGCCTGACTTGAAGGTGGGCAAGTCAGGATGGTCCAGCCACCCTAAGCCGGACCCAATGAATTCACCAACCTGGTAGACTTTCCAAACCCCATACTCCTTGCCTGTTGGCCATCTCTCCCACAAATGATCAGTTCCAGCGCCTTCAGCAAGAAGGCAGCTGGCAGCCCCCAGGTGAGCAGTTGGACATCTGATTTACAACTCTGACGATGGTACCTTCTCAACTCATTGTAAAATTACATGACTCCCAGGGTGCCCAGCTGGCTCAGTTGGTGGAGCATGCGGCTCTTGATCTTGAGGTTGTGAGTTCCAGCCCTGTGATGGAGGTAGAGATCACTTTTAAAAACGAAGAAAATAAAAAATAAAATTACAGGGACACCTGGGTGGTTCAGCAGTTGAGCATCTGCCTTTGGCTCAGGTCCTGATCACGGGGTCTCGCATAGGGCTCCCTGCATGGAGCCTGCTTCTCCCTCTGTCTATATCTCTGCCTCTCTCTCTGTGTGTGTCTCTCATGAATAAATAAAATCTTTAAAAATCTTTAAAAATGAATAAATAAATAAATAAAATTATAAGACCGCCATTGACGAGATGGTTGTTATGATAATGCAGGGGAATCACAGGCACTTAGTGTGAGGACTAGGATTGCTGCACTCTGAGGTCAGGGAAGCCCCCTCCAAAAGGGGGGAGTCGTTTTGTATCATCCCTGTACCCACCAGCAGCCTGGTCCCTTTCTCCTGTCTAGCTGCTCCTCGCCGGAGCCCAGCTACATCTTCCTCCTCCACCCAGGGCTGCACCCCCACTCAGCCTCTTCTTGGCTGGATCCAGAGCACCCTGCCTCCCACTGTCCATCTTTGCCTTCTGTGCCAGAGGGAGGGAGGAGTCCAAGATGCCTCTGGGTTTCTGCCTAGGCCAGTGAGGATATGATGGTGCCATTCCTTGAGACAGGGAACATGAGGAGACGCAGGCAAGGAACTAGAAGGGAGGATGGACAGGACTTTGAGGCATGTTGGGTTCGAAGCTGTAGGGTACAGAATTAATGAGGTCAGTCTCCTCCTTGCAGTTCTCCCATCCAGCCCTAGGGGTTGGTACCTCCCAGGTGTGGGCAGGGCCTCCGTGGGTGGGACCTCCATGGGCAGGCCTGACTGCCAGGGCCCACCTTGAATTTCTTGCTGGAGCCAATGCACAGGGTGAAGGAGACCTGGTCCCAGGGCAGTTGAACAGCACTGCACGATTACCTGCAGGCTCCTCTGTCATCAGCAACAGAGATACATATCAGGGAAAAATATTGTGCTGCCTCACCATTTTCTGAGTTTTGATGAAACAGAATTTTAAGAAATGGAAAAAAAAAAAGCAAAACAATTGCTAGAATAGATTTCCTTGTGTTTAAAAATAAATTATCTTGGGGAGTGAGGAGAAATAAAAATAATTACCTCATGACACACACACTGATTTTAGAAAAACTGATTCTTTTATATTAAAAAAGGTTTTTGGGGTTTGGGACTTCAGGTACATTTTTTTTAATTCTTTATTTTTAAATTTTGCCATGATGAAAACGTGTAACTTGTAAAACAAAATGCTTTTTAAAATAAAAGTTTAGGGGCACCTGGGTGGCTCAGTCAATTAAGCATCTTAAGACTTTGGCTCAGGTCATGATCTCAGGGTTCTGGGATGGAGCCCCACATCAACCTCTCTGCTCATTGGGGAGTCTGCTTCTCCCTCTCCCCTTGCCCCTCCCCTTGCTTGTGTGCTCACACTCTGTCTCTGTGTCAAATAAATAAATAAAATCTTTAGAAAATAAGTAAGCAAATAAACAAACTAAATTAAATTAAAATTAAAAATGGGTTGCATGGGTGGTTCAGTTGGTTTAGCATCTGATTCTTGGTTTCAGCTTAGGTCATAATCAAGCCCTGAGTCAGGCTCTGTGCTCAGCAGGGAGTCTCCCTCACCCTCTCCTCCTGCCCCTCCCCTTGTTTGTGTGCTCGCATTCACGCTCTCTCTCTCTCTCAAATAAATAAAATCTTTAAAAAATAAATAAGTAAGCAAATAAATAAAATAAAATAAAATAAAAGTTAAAATGGGGCACCTGGTGCTCATTTGGTTAAGCATCTAACTCTTGGTTTCAGCTCAGGTCTTGATCTCAGTCAGGGTGTTGGGATTAAGCCCCAGGTTGGGCTCCACACTCCTTAAGGAGTTTGCTTGAGATTCTCTCTCCCTGTGTGCCACCCCCCACCTTTTTTATGCATGCTTTCTCTCTCCCTCTGCCCCTCCACCCACTCCCATACTCTTTCTCTCTAAAATAAATAAATCTTTAAAAAATAAAAATAAAAGTAAAAAAAAACAAAGAAAAAGAATTGTTAAAACTGTCCTATTTGTATATTTTGCAGACTGGCCCTTGGGGGCTGCTGGCTACAGAATGTGAGGGTGTGGGTGTGGTGGACAGACACTGCATAGGAGCCCAGGGCTTTCTGGATCAAGGTCACTCCCTCAGCCTTGTTGGTCTCCACTGCAGATGGCCCTTGTAGTTAGGTGGTGTCCTAGCCAGTTCAAATGCACTTCTGTTTGGGATTTTGTCCTCAGGCGTCCGAAGGTGTCCCCATGAGGTTCTTCACCAAGCTGGACCAGCTCATCGAGTTTTACAAGAAAGAAAACATGGGTCTGGTGACCCACCTGCAATATCCAGTGCCCCTGGAGGAGGAGGATGCAGGTGATGAACCAGAGGAGGAGACAGGTAGGAAGGGATGGAAGGGAAGGGTGGGGGGGATGTGTAATGGGGAAGTCCCGGGGTATTTCTTTCACCACAAATGCTCGTAGATTAGGTGGGTCTGGTTATCAGAGGGAGAGAGGGTGACATGGTAACCAAGGACAAGTTAGGAAAGCAGGCTCCAGGGTCAGACAGACCTAAGTCAGACTTCCTGCCTGCCAGCTTCTTAGCTGTGTGACCTGAGTAAATTGCTTCCCCTCTCTGAATCACAGACTTCTCTTAAACAGTAAAAATAATATCTACCTGTCAGGGTGTCATCACATGAATCAGTGAATGTGGGGCCTAGAGCCTAGCACACCATAAGCACTCAATAAACGCAGCTGCCGACCTCATCAAAACAATCAGCTGCATTTCGCTATAAAGAGAATGAAGAAGGGGCAGCCCGGGTGGCTCAGCGGTTTAGCCCCACCTTTGGCCCAGGGCATGATCCTGGAGACCCAAGATCGAGTCCCACGTCGGGTCGGGTTCCCTGCATGGAGCCTGCTTCTCCCTCTGCCTGTGTCTCTGCTTCTCTCTGTGTCTCTCATGAATAAATAAATAAAATCTTTAAAAAAAAAAAATTGAGAGAGAGAGAGAATGAAGGAGGAAATACTTGTATCTAACTGGAAAGAGAGAGGTGTTTCTTTATATCATCTTTAAAAGTCAAAGAAAGTTATAGCCCCTGGGAAGTATGTGAGAGGCAGGCCTCCCCCTAAAACAGCAGAGGGCCACAGAGCAATCAAACAGGAGTCCCGCAGAGAGGACACTGCGGCTTGGAAGCGCACCTGGATGGCGCACTCTTTTCCCCTGAGAGTTCACTGCCTAACAGAAAACATGACATATGTCATTGAGCCCATCACCCGATCCAGGCTCCCCCTAAATCCCAAGGCCTGGAAACAATCAGGTCCCTCCCAGGTCACCCCCAGAGCCGCTGAGGTCCCTGGGCTGGCTCCTGCTTGTCCCTGCGGGCTGCTGCCAGCCAGTGCTGGGCACCCTTCACCCCACGCCCGCGGGCTGCCTTGGGGACCCCTCGCCCACCTTCCTCCCACCTCCCTGGGGACCCGCTCTGAGTGGCTGCACAGCTCATTGGCTGCCTGGGCAGAGGATGGACTCCGAGGCCAGGGTTCTCCGTGGAGGAGGTGGGGGCCAGGCAGAGTGTTTCCAAAGGACCGCAGCTCCGAGGACCGAGGCAGCCCGTGCCCCCTTCTCACCTCCCTCGACTAAGTTACAGGTGCCCTCATCAGAAAGAGCTGGAGCTGCCACATGCCCGTGTGAGTCCGGGTCACTCCCCTGCTCTGTGCCATGGCCGCATGTCCCCAGCTGCCCCCAGGTGCCCAAGCCTCGGCCTCGATGCCGAGGACCCGTCCTACAGAGATGCCCGTCACACACTGGGGTCCTCAGCTCCCTCAGGCCCGCGGGCCTGGCCACTGCCTTTCTGGGTGGCCATCTGGAGGAGGACCCCGACACCTTCTGTCACGGCTGGGAAGAGAAACCCAGTCTCGTGACTGCTGGCTTCGCTTCCCCAAAGGAGGCACAGTGGCAGGCTTGAACCCGAGCAGTGTGACAGTCGCCCCCACGCCCCCTGGATCCAGGGGGCCCGATCTGGCTCAGGTCTTCTCAAGGGGCTGCCGGGCACCACAGGGCTCAAAACACACTTGTACCATGGAAAGAACCTCAGGCCAGGGGCGGATGTGAAGAGCTTGTCCTCTAAAGGGAGCATCCCCGGGCAGCCCTTGGCGGGGGCCCTGGCATAGCCATTTGGTGCGGGAAGAGGCTCGGGTAGGAGGCTCAGCCCCTTTGCCCATTGGTGGTGTGCGCGGGAAGGAAGTTCCCCCGAAGGCCAATAGGCAGGAGCCCCTTCTCCCAGGCCGAAGTCAAGTTGTTTTACTTTTCAGTTCCCTGCATGAAGGGGGCCCTTCGCTTCCTTATATTTGCCTCCTAGGGTCTGGCAGGGAGAGAAGAAGAGCAGAGGCTGGAGGGAAAGCAGAGGAAAGGCAGGCCGAGGTGGGAGACAGAGGAAGAGTGTGGTTGGGCCCACCTGCTCCCACCCTGGCTCCCCTGCCCTGGGAACTGGGCCTCTGCCCCCTCCAGGGCCCCTGCCTCAGCCCCACAAGTTGGCCATCCTTCCAGGGCTGCTGGCTCCACCTGTCCAAGGCCAACAGCCTGCCCAGCCCGGCCATTTGACCCCAGCTGGCAGGTGTTTGCTGAGCACCTCCATGGGACAAAACAAACCCCAGGACCAGAGACCACAAAGACCAGATTCCTGCCATTGGCAGGCTCCCCATCTAGTCAGAGAGCCAAGACGGGAGGGACAGTGCATGCACAGATGGGGTCTATACCCGGGCACAGTGGCCGGGATGCGGGATGCGCCTCGCGTGTGGGGAGGGCCCACTACACAAGAGAGCCCTCTGTAGGTGGGTGACTCTGGGAGAAGCTAGTGCTCGGACCAGATGGTGTTACTGCTCTTCTCTTGTGTAGAAGGTGTCCTGTCTCCCCCTGAGCTGCCACCGAGAAACATCCCTTTATCTGCCGGGCTGTGTGAGGCCAAGGAGGTCCCTCTTTTGAGCGAGAATCTGAGAGCCACCGAGGTCAGCAGGCCGAGCTTTTCCGAAACATTGTTTCAGCGACTGCAGAGCATGGACACTAGTGGGTGAGTTCCCGGCTGGCAGGCCTCTCAGAGGGCCAGGCTTGGGTGCCACTACACCCAGGCAGCTCACCCTGTGCTCACTCCCGAGAGTGCCACTTCCACTCTAGGACAGCTTGCTGTGGAGCACCCCGCCCTCCCCACCTCCCAGCGGCAGGTGTGAGGAAGCCCAGGTCACCCCTCTGCTGCCTGGACACCCCCTCCCCACCTCCCAGCAGCAGGTGGGAGGGAGCCCAGGTCACCCCTCTGCTGCCTGGCTCCTGCTCTTCCATGGCCATGGGGTCCTGCAGCCTCTTTGCCATGTACTCCTGTTTCTCTCCCCGCGGGCCCAACACTTCCCTGGCTGGATGCTGCAGGTGGGAGGATCACCCGGGAGGGCTGTCAGTTGTCCTGCCAAACCACAGGCCCTGACTGCGAGACTGGCCAGGGGGTGGCCGCAACCGGAAGGAAGCTCCGGGAGCAGAACTGCATCCCAGTGCCCAGCTGGGCCTAAAGTAGGCACCCCCAGATGTGTGTTGAATGAATTGCAAAGTTAGTACACAGTGAATTCCATGCATTAAACATTTAAAAAGAATTTTTTGTTTCTTTGTGAGAAAAAGGGCCCCCAACAAAGAAAATGCTAATGGCAGGGCTCAAGCCATCTCCCCAGCTTTAAGGATCAGTTTGAGGGCTTCCTTCCTACCATCCTACTTGGCAAAATACAAAGGAAATCCCTGAAGGTGCACACAAGCCCCCCGGTTGCTAAGATACCTGGTGTTTTTTTTTAGTTCCACTTTGAATCTCCTTTGATTCTGCTCTAGGCCCACCAGGTTATATTCTCTGCACACTCCTTGCATTACTTGTGTTATTTATCAAATAGCTAAGTATCCAGTGTTTTGAATACAGGTATGTTATCAGGATTACCCCACACACATGTGTAAATAACAAATATACTTGCTCAGCTATTCTGCGTAGAGTTTGTTGTTCAGTTTCCTTGAGTTTCTACCTCTCTCCAGGGTAGATGCTGGATGGAGAGAGCTCCTTGGGGAAATAAGTAAGGATGCCCAAATGGTGCCACCATCTGCCCCCTGCCCCCAACTCCCTGGCATCTCCTCGTCAGCCCCTCCTCTCTAGGGACAGGTGTTCTCTTGGGCCTCCAGTGGCCCAGTGGGGCAGGGACGAGGCGTGCAGCCAAGGCTCTGTGCAGCCTCCTGAGAGGGGCAGGGCGGTGGGCGGCTGGGGGCTCGTGGGCTCTCTCTGGTTTTGCTCTTCAGCTAACACATGGCAGTGGAGCCCTCCTAAACCCTCTGCTTGGAGCTGGGGATGAGTGAATAGAGCATGGTGATGGGACAGTGCTCGTCCTCAGGGCTCTTCTGGGTCACGACAAACCGAGATCCGGCCTTGTACTTGAAAGTCAGTCTATTTTGTACACAACATAGCTTTCCACACGGAGGACTGCCTTTAGATTTTTCTTAATTATAAGACAACCTGCACAGTCTTTTGTGCAAGTTGATTAGATCTAATCAGTTAGGCTGTCGTTAGGACGTTGGAGTGAAATCAGGCTTCTCTGATGAGGAGCGTTCACATCTTTATGTTCACACTCTCCTACAAGGAACATCTTAACAAAGACCACTTCCTATGACGAGCGCTCGTGGTCTCAGAGTTATGAGTCAATAATCATTAGAACCGTTAAAATATGTATATTAAAACCATGGGAGTGGTTTTATCTTTTTTAGAAACAGACTTGGGCAGAAACTGGATTTTTATGACATCAAGACCCAGAATGAGCGTAGATTAACCTTCAGTGTTAGGGTGACAGGCATGTGAATAGTTTTCAATCTCAGTAAGTCAAAATGGCCAATGGCCCTTCTAGCCTCAAGAGCAAGAGCTTTGCATTCTTTCAAAGATCTTGCAGGAAAAAAACCTGTGCCCTCTCGTGCCAACTTGATTGTATGTCAAGGTTGGAACAAAGCTTTTTAAAGCTTGTAACAGGGATCCCTGGGTGGCGCAGCGGTTTAGCGCCTGCCTTTGGCCCAGGGCGCGATCCTGGAGACCCGGGATCGAATCCCACGTCAGGCTCCCGGTGCATGGAGCCTGCTTCTCCCTCTGCCTGTGTCTCTGCCTCTCTCTCTCTCTCTCTCTCTCTGTGCCTATCATAAATAAATAAAAATTTAAAAAAAAAAAAAAAAAAAAAAAGCTTGTAACAATTTTTTCACCCAGGTAAATCCAATAACCTTTCCTCTCAGTTTGCTCCTTTGTAAAATAGGAATAATTATAACAAGTACCTCCTCACGTTGATTAGAGGACTAAAGGGGAAATGGGCATTGAGTGCTTGGCACAGCGAGTGCAGTGTTATGCCCAGGAAATATTGGCTGTGGTTCTGATTTTAATCATGATAGGAACTAAAGACTCACAGCTTACCCAGGAAAAAACAAACAAACAAACAAACAAAAATGGTGCTGGACAAAAGAATGTAGAGGGAAAAAAAAAAAAAAAAGAATGTAGAGGGACTCTCAGACCTCCAAGACAGCTCTGGTGCCATGCAGCCTGGGCTCTGCCCCTGCAGGGCCACTGGGCACAGTGCGCTTGCCGGGCCTGTGTGTGCCTCACCCACCCGGTTACTGAAGGGAATGAGCCAGACCCGAGAGGGTGGGAGGGAGAGGGCAGGGCACCTGGGCCACTGCCTTATTCCCAGCCCATCACTCAACACACAGACTTCCCCGTGGAGCCCAGGACAGCTCAGAACGTCCTCAGCACAGAGCTCCAGGTAGCCTTCAGCTGTGAACTTGGAGTTGATATGTGAGGTAGGGCCGTTTGCCATCTCTCCCCTATGCATCCCTCGGCCCTCAAATGCCATCTTTAGAAGCAGATGAGATAGGGAAATAAATCTGCTGTACGTTTTCCAAGTTGTTTTGTCTTCTTTATAAAGGATAAGCATTTCCAGCCAGTATCCCTTCCAAATATGGGCTTGGGAAATACCTTTATGGGTGGGTTAAGAGGCATTCCCCCCTCCCCAGATCCTTCAGTCTTGCTCAGACCTACTTCTCTGCCCCTTCAGTAAGACCAAGGGAACCATCCAGGAGCGTGCACATATTCTCCTAAAGGACAGTGTCCAGCCAGAGACTCCAAGAATCAAGATTTCTTCTTTTACCATTGGCGTTTGTGGCCAAAGGAACAGAAGAAGCATGTTTCTCTTTCTATTATTTTCAGGCTTCCAGAAGAGCATCTTAAAGCCATCCAAGATTATTTAAGCACTCAGCTCGCCCTGGATTCTGACTTTGTGAAGACGGGCTCCAGCAGCCTCCCTCATCTGAAGAAACTGACTATGGTCCTCTGCAAGGATCTCTATGGGTAATGGCTGTGTGGGGAAGGCACATCCCCCCCCCTCCAACCAGGGGCCGAGGGGACAGTCCTCTGAGAGAATCAGCTCATTAGAGTGACCCCTGCCCTCCGTCTGGCTGTCCAGATACCTCTGCTGTACTCAGAATAATTGGGCAGTTGGCAGGGTTTAGAAATCCTTGTGGTTGTTTCAAGGTTTTGTTTTCATGGTATTTGAAATGTGGCTTTTTTTTTTTTTTAAACTAAAGTTAATTTGAGGCCAGTTGCTGTGGGAAGGGGTGAGTGGGAGGGACACTGCTGGCCCTTTCACACTTGCTCAGGATCCAGCAGTAAGACTTTTGCTGTTAATCTTCCTTCTTGCTGCAGCCGACACAATGCACAGGCACAGAAGGGCTCCAAGAGGAAATAAATTAAAGTCAGCCTGTTTTCTGCATGGGTGCTGATGGCCGAGGGTGGGCCAGTGATGGCAGTTTGTTAAAAGCGGGCCAGTTCACCAAAACTTTCGTTTTCCGATATTTTTCCGATACTGAATTCATTGAATGACCAATTGGTAAAAATTCCTATTTCTTTTAGATTTTTGGAATTTTGCATTTTTAACTTAATTAGTGCTAAAATGAATTTCAAGTTTAATTACATCTTAATTGATAGAAGTGCAAACTTAAGGCTGCAGTGTGATCTGAACAAATGACTACTTTAAAATGCTTGAAAAAATAGAAAGCACCATTCAGAAGCGTCTGAGAGAAATCATAAGGAGCCAAAACAATCCCATCAGAGATGAAAGGTCAACATTTTGGTTGGAAAAACAGCATTTTATGCGGGTGAGGCGTTCTTGGACTATACCGTGTCGTATTTTATTATAAACATACAGCAGCTTCAGAGCTCTCTTGTCTATTTTCCTGGTGCCGTATCCATCTTGGCTTAGTTAATATGCAAAAAAGAATCTTTCCTCATCAGTAATAAAATTGAACTTTCCTCTTAAAGGCTCTTAAGAGCACAATCAGTACATTTGGTAAATTTAACAAGTACTTTCCTTGACAAATGGAGCACGCATCAAATTGGCCAGTCAGGTCTCATTTCAGTGAATTGGCTTTCAACTAATGTAGTTTCAGCCAATTGGACCTAGAGCCATCATTTTTATATATTTCCTTGGAGAGCTATTTTTCCATTTGATGCTGTTGTTATAAATCATTTATCACTAGGGAAAACACACACACACACACACACACACACACGGCACTTTCTTTTTAAGAGACACAGTTGCATGATGACTGGTAATAAGCTATTTCTGTTCCAGTGGAGGTCCTGTTGTTTGCCGCTTCCTTGTCCAGGAGGAAACACCCCTCTCAGTTTCTCCCCTGGCCTCCGCCAGGCACTGGGTGCTTTTTCAGCCCTGGCCCTGCCTGCACTTTCCTGGATCTGGGTCACCTCACTTTATGGACACAGCTGCTTCCCCAGCATGCTTACTTCTCTGTGTTCCTGGGAAGAGCTTCCTTTGGCTTGCAGCTCTTCCGCATCTTTATTTACTGAATAGTTAACTGCTAGTAGAATTAGGGACACTGTAATGTCCCCTACACACCTGTCTTCACCCTCATAGGCAAAAGCATAGCCGGGCTTGGAGACTTGGTTAATTGGAGGCTGGAATTTTAGAAGATCTTACATAGATGCAGTTATGTTTCCCAATCCTTAACTATGAACTTGCAGTTTTCAAACCATTCTGTTTGGAACAGGTATTCAGTTCATTTATTTGTTGGGTGTGCCATTCATTTCCTTGACAAATATGTATGGAGGGCCTCCTCTGTACTCTGTTCTGGGTATAGGATACAGAATGCACAAGATTTCTGCTCTTTTAGACCTTGTTGGAGCTGATGTCTTAGTGAAGAGCACAATAATAGATTGTCTGTAAATAAAGATAATTTTAATAAGCATTATGACAAAATAAAACAGGCAAAAATGACAGAGACGTTGGGTGGGAGGATACTAGCATCCCTTGTGGGTTAAGAAGGCCTATCTGAGGTGGTAATGGAGCTAGGACAGTGGTGGTAAGGGGGAGCTAGCCATCCAGCAATTTAACAGACAGATGTCAAGAAGAAAGGTCCTGAAGCAGGAATGAGGCCAGCCTACAAGGAATAGAAAGTCTATGTAGCTAGAGTGTAATGAGGGAAGGAAAATGTTAGGAACAGAGGTCAGGGAGAGGCAGGAATATAGGGTGGACCAGGCACAAGATGAATTTTAGTTCAATCTGAATTTTAGACAAATCACAAATACTTTTTATTTTATTTTATTTTATTTTATTTTTTTTTTTACAAATACTTTTTTAGTATAAGTATATACTATGCAATGGTGGAATATACTTATACTAGTAGATTACCCATCATTTATCTGAAATTCAAATTCAACTGGCTGTCCTGTGTTTTATCTGGCAATGTTAGGCAGGAGCCATGGCATGTATACATCCCAAGACTCTGTAGAGATTTTAGAGGATCGTGCCATGATCCAACTTCTGTGGAGAATGGATCTCAGGAGATTGACCCAAAGCAGAAGAGGAGTTCAGAGCTCAGGGGTTGTAATGTGTGGGCGGCTCTAGAGAAGGGAAGGCAGGGATCTGTGTGTGTTCTGCTCCCTGCTGAGTCCCAGGTTTGGGGACAATGCCTGGTGCAGGGGAATGGCTCTGTAGGTATTAGTTAAAGATGATGACCCAAGGGCATGGAGGCATGAGAGTGGTGTGACCTAGGACAAGTGTGGATGGAAGAGCTCACACATTTTGCTGCCTGTTTGGATGCAGGATCAGGGAAAGAGGAATGGAGGGTGACCCCTAGGTCCATTTGGTGTGAGCAGCTGAGTGGATGATGATGCCAGTTACTGCAAAAGTAGAAGCCAGGAAGAGGGTATGGAGCTGTGGGGAGATCTTTCTCTGAGCTCTTAGGCAACCCACAGCTGAACCGCCAATCATGACATTATGCTAGAAGTCTCGAGCCCTGGAGACCTCAGAGCTAGGTCTGCATTTGGGACTCAGCAGCATGCAATTGGTACTTAAAGATGAGAGACAAGTGGGGTGAGGTCACCGCAGTGGGGAGTGAAAGGAGAAGGAGGCCCAGGCTGGATGTGTAGGTGTGGGGTGCAGGAGAAGCTGGAAGAAGGGCTGAGGATGGCACCAAAGGTGACTGGATCCATCCACTCAGACCCCCTGGCCCAGTAAGAATGTTCCTTAGTGTGAAGGTCACAGAGAACTAAGGAGTGAGACACAATGCAAGAGCCTCCCCTACAAAATGTCATGCCAGGTGTATCTGAATGTCAGCAGCACAAAGGCTCAAGGAGGATTTGGAAACCCAAGTTAGATTCTCTAGAACCAGACAGAAACTTTTGCAGAGAAAAAAGAATAGAGAACAAAGTCACTAGAGTCTGGAAATATTTGGTAACCTTTGAAATGGAGAAATGAGAAGAACTTCAAGTGGAATTTTAAAGTAAAATGTCCAAGTATAGAAGAGGGTACTTTATTAATGAGAGTGGGGTTATGATTTTTTTTTTTCTTAGAAATAGAGAACACTTGCATGCGAGGGGTGGGGGTAGGCAAGGGGAGAGAGAGAGAATCCCAAGCAGGTTCCCCACCCAGCATGGGGCCAATGCAGGACTTGATCTCATGAGATCAGAACCTGAGCTAAAACTAAGAGTTGGACACTTAACCAACTTAGTCACCCAGGTGCCCCATGCTTAAAGTTTTAATCAACAAACCCAAAACAAAAATACTTTACCAGCATTATAACTGTTTCATGAGAACATAGCTTTCAAATCAAATCTGAAAATTAAATCACAAAACAGAGCAGAATGTCAGGGATGTATATATAGAAAACACAGGAAACCTATCTAAGGATAGGTGAAGAGCATGTGTTTAAAAAAATTGTTATTTTTTGGAAAGAGGACATAGAGATTCAACCCAGATCTGATAGTGTGGGCTCTTGAAGAAGCAGGAAAAAAATGACATAATTAATGGTAAATATATATAAAAGAAAATATTTTTCCCACACTTATAAAGGACCTAAATCCAGGTATTGAGAAGCCTCAGAAGGATCCAATTAGCAGAATAACCAAATAGCACCATCTAAGTCTCTTCTTACAAAGTTCTTAAATCACAAGGGAAGGTGAATTCAGAAAGTGAGTAATTATGAACAGCACCACTTCTCTGAAAAATTGCAATATTTAATATTATTCACATTGCCTGATATAAATTCTGAAGCAGGAATCTCCAAGGAGAAGACTACTGATCTAGGATTAACTGACCCTAGACGTCACTCAAGAGCACAGGGAGTCTTTGCAGATTTTTAAACAATTGTGAAAATGTCCTAATTGTGTGGGTTTACTTGAATAAGGATCCAAGAATTTTTTTGCCTGAAATCTTAGAGCACTGGTGATCTTAAAAATAAGAACCCAGCAGCTTACTGAGCAGCTGGATATGAATACACCCAAAGCGAAAGTGTTCATTCTATGCTCCCAGAACACAATGTGATGAAAATAGAAATAAAGAAGACAACTCGCCACAACCACGCAACCACCTGGACACTTTTAGACCGCCTCCTAAATCACAGCTGAATTAAAGAAACTGACACAAGGAAAACCTACATGGGGTAGGTGTGGGCGCCACGGAGAAATCAAACTGCCTCAGTAAGAACTCTGTGTGACGCAGCCAAAGCACAAGTTGGAGGAAAAGCCATAGCCTTAAATGCTCTGTTATGGAAAAGGGAGTACGAGAATGAGTCAGACAAACTGAATCCAGACCATGAGACTCTTGAAGGCATCATAGGTCAAGTCCTAATCGCCTTGATATTTCCCACTTCTAGCAAAGTATCTGAAACATTTGCTTACTCAGTATCCATGCACAGAGATTGAATGTGTGCAGGATTCATGCCCGCACTATTTTAGGGGCCGGAGATATTGCAGTGAACAAAACGGAGTCTTTAAGAAATCTCTGTTGAGTAAATAAACAATCACAAGAACTGGCAAGGAAGAGAGCAGGGTAGGGGTGGGAAGGTAGGGAGAATGGTAAAAATAAAACCAGAAATAAATTAGCAAAAAAGGCAATTACAATTTTATTGGTATTTATTAGGTATTAATTTAATTTAATTTTATTTTAAAGATTTATTGATTTATTTTAGAAAGAGGAAGAGTGTGTGCAAGCAGGAGGAGGGGCAGAGGGAGAGAGGGAAGCAAACTCCACTCTGTGCAGGGAGCCTGAGGTGGGGCTCAATCTCACAACCTTAGATCACAACCTGATTCAAAACCGAGAATCAGATGCTTAACTAACTGAGCCACCCAAGCACCCATACAATTTTAAATATTAGAACATAAGAGATTTAATAGTCTGCATTAAAGATTTGCAAAACAAAGACAGTGCACAGGGCTACAAATCTTCAAATTATAGTTGAACAGATATTTTACATACAACATAAAAATTACCATGAGTGCCCTCCTTTGAAGTTTCAAGAAACAAATAATGACCATACTCTGTAAATTATTCCTGAATGACAAAAATCACCTAATTCAGTCTTCAAGAAAAATACAGTTCAAATCCAAAAGCCTAATCAAGATAATAGCCTGAAATAAAACTGTATCCACTTTCATTTGTTAATATCAGTGTTTAATATTTTAATAATGTTTTAATAAATATAATTTAGTAATATGAAAAATGGAGGCTTAGGGCACCTGGGTAGCTTGATTAAGCGTCTGACTTTTTGATCTCAGGGCAGGTCTTGATCACAGGGTCCTGAGTTCAAGTTCCACACTGGGCTCCATCCTGGGTGTGAAACCTACTTGAAAGAAAGAAAGAAGAAAGAAAAGAAAGAAAGAAAGAAAGAAAGAAAGAAAGAAAGAAAGAAAGAAAGAAAGAAAGAAAGAAAGAAGAAAGAAAGAAAGAGAAAGAAAGAAAGAAAGAAAGAAAGAAAGAAAGAAAGAAAGAAAGAAAGAGAAAGGAAGGAAGGAAGGAAGGAAGAAAGAAAGAAAGAAAGAAAGAAAGAAAGAAAGAAAGAAAGAAAGAAAGAAAGAAAGAAAAATGGAGGCTTTATCTAAGAAGTCACTTCAAAGAAGAGTCAATGTAAAGAAAACACGATTACAACATGAAAGAGTCATTTGCATAGGTGTCCTAACAGACCTGTGAATTAAAAAGGAAAGTCATTTCATTTTTTTAGTGGGGGAGAGACAATCTGAAGGCCAATGTGGGGCTCTGTCTTACAATCCTGAGATCATGACAGGAGCTGAAATCAAGAATCGGATGCTTAACTGACTGAGCCACACAGAGGCACCCCCCAAAAGAGTCATTTCTAATTTTTAAAAAAGCGTTTTTTTAAAAAAAGGATAGATTGTTACTAATGCAGTCAGTGTCAGTGTAAAACCAGTTCCACCTGACAGAGAAACAATACAATTATTCCTTTAAACATTTTAACAAAAGAAAAAGAGATGCCCTTTATCACCTGCTTTCTCACTGTATGGGAATTAATTTTTTTTTATTTTTTATTTTTTATTTTATTTTTATTTTTTTTGCCAAAGGAAGCAAAGAATAGAGACAGCAAAAGTTAAGAAAACAGCAAGGCATCAGAGCGTCCCTTCCGAGCCTGGAGTTCTGGGTTGGACCACACTGGATGTGCTGGCTGGATACCTGATGGGAACCTTGGGGCAATGAACCAGCTTGCTGAGAACAAGGCAGAGGTCGTGCTCCCTCTGGGAGGGCTCAGGCAGGGGGTCTGAGCCCCTAATTAGCTGTCTCTAAGGGTCTGACCTACCCCAGGACTGCAGCCCACTCTGGCTTTGTCCCCTGACTTCCCTTGAGCTGGTGACCTGACGCTGGACAAGCTTTCCAGAGACCCTGCCAGTGGTTGTGATGCCCCCCCGACAAATCCCTTCTGTATGATGATGCCAGTTTTTTTTTTTTTTTTAAGATTTTATTTATTTATTCATGAGAGAGAGAGAGAGAGGCAGAGACACAGGCAGAGGGAGAAGCAGGCTCCGTGCAGGAAGCCTGATGTGGAACTCGATCCCGATCCCGGGACTCCAGGATCACGCCCTGCCCCGAAGGCAGGCGCTAAACCGCTGAGCCACCCAGGGATCCCCTGAGCCACCCAGGGATCCCCGATGATGTCAGTTTTTAAGGCTTCCAGCTGAAGTCTCAATGTGTCATTTGTCATTCGGACCCTAACCAACACTTCCAGACACACCCGGGAGCCAGTCAGGTGCCTCAAAATTTTAAATTTTTTACAAAGTTTAAAAATACAAGGAAAAGCAGTGTCATTCTTAGAAAGACCTACAGATTCAGCTTGTGTCTGTGTATTTGTGTTTTTAGGATATCATTTTGAAAAAGGACAATGAGAGAGTTCTATTTGATGTTAAAGCATGTTCATAATTAGTGCCTTGGAATTTTTTTTTTTAACCCAGAATTCTTTTCTGACAATGACCATTTAAATGGAATATCACTGCATGATCAGATGCAGGAGCTCTGGCAGAGGGGGTGGGGAAACCCAGAACCCAGTCTGCCCAGCACTCCCCCTACCCTGCAAATCAGCTTTTTCCACCCCACCCTTGGTCCCCTGAAGGTAGTCACAAGTGACTCCTAGGGCTGTAACACCATCCCCCTCCCCAAACCGTGACTTTGTAAATCTGAGATCCCGGCTATACTGGGAGCTCTCTGGATTTTGTATCCGGTTGAATGAATGGTATGGAGACTGCAAACAAATCCTACCATATTTAAAAAGAGCTCGTGCAATGGACTAGCTCAAGGGAAAGATGGAAGAGAGAGCACGTGCTGTTGAGACTGAATAGCAATACGGAGAAAGATGAACTTAATTCCACCACTCATTAAAAAAAAAAATTCTAGATGAGGAATTAAGAATGTGTAATATCAACAAGAAAAACCTATATATAACTCTTAAAACAGTGAGAAACCAATTTTAAATGAGCAAATAATTGCGTACTAGTAAAGACTGATTGATAAATTTTTAACTAAGGCAAGCAAAGAATTACCAAGGAAAAGATGAAAAATAGAATTAGAATGTATACAGTGCCTTACAATGAAATCCAACCTGCCTAGGATGACAATAACAGAATGGAAAAAAAAATCCTTACAACACCTGGACTAAATAAAAAGCAAAATGGTGTGTGAAGAGTTTATACCAATGTCTAAAAGTCTAACAAAATCCCCAGCAGGTTATTTGGGAATAATTGTGCGGTATAGATAACAGAGAGGTCTGGGATTGGCATCCATGTACTTTACAGAATATCTTAATAAAAGAACTTTTATTCAAAAAAAAAATCCCCATCAGGAAACTGACAAAGGACACTAACAGTTTATACAAAGAGAAATACAGTAGAAACCAACCTTGCAGGAAAATATTTAATGACATTGAATTAAAGACACGCAAGCAGTGCATCAATAGTGAAATGCAGTGTTATACCCACTAAAGGAGAGAGGAAAAGAAGATCGTACAACAAATGCAGAAAGCACCTCCAAGGAGCGGGCTCGAACAGTGCCTGTGGCCCGTGAGGGGCACCATCACTCAAAGGCTGGGCAATATTGATCAAGAGCCACAATCTCTGCTTACCATAAAATTGTCATTGAAAATAAGAAAAGCTATAGGAACAAAGTTGTTCGGAGCAGCCTGTATTTGTAATGGCCATGATCTCAGAATAACCCAAATAAAAAAAATAATAACCCAAATATCCAGCAATTCATTTTGGCACATTTACCCGATAGACTATTTTGAAACTATCCGAATGTTAAACATATAAAAACATGAAGTTTGGGGTGAAGTAATGAGTGAAAAAGAGAACTCAAAACCGTCTGCCGCTGTGATTGAAACAATGTGAAAACAATAAAGACAGAAGGGAGCAAAGAATGGGTGAAGCTCCGCTGTAGGAGTTGTCAATGGGTCAGACAAAGCAAAATCTCTCCAGGCGTCAACCTCAGCAGTGAGGAGGGGATTTGAACCAGAATGCTCAGGCCTTCAGCCCCGGAAGCCCCTGGGGCACACATTTAAAATGCAGATTCCAGACCAAATCAGGTTGGGGCCCAGAAATTTGCATTTTTAACACTCCGGTGTGTTTGCGATTCTTATAAACACGAGGTTGGGAACCGTGGATCCCTGAGTGATTTCAAAGTAGTTTTGTAATTCTGTGTCCCAGTTATCTACAGGCTCCGAGTCTGGCTGACCAGAGGGAACTCAGGTCTGCGCATCACGACTCCAGTTTGGGTGGGGGAACGAGAAGACGTGGGGGTCCGGGGGGGGGGGCGGTGAGCCAGCCCTGGCAGGCCTGGATCTTCGCCCGGGCTTGTTCTTCTGGGAAGGATCCCTGCCTTTGCCAGACCGGGTGTGACCGTCCCTCCAGCTGAAGCCTGCCGTGCCTCATCCGGCTCCTCACTAATCCTTGACCTTCACCTTGTCCCCTGCTCCTAGCGAAGTCATTCGGACCCTCCCCTCTCTGGAGTCTCTGCAAAGGTTGTTTGACCAGCAGCTCTCCCCTGGCCTCCGTCCACGGCCTCAGGTAAAGCCTTTGGGGTTGGAAAGACGAGATTGATAAACCAGGGTTTATCAATGGGGGTGAGGGGTGGTGAGGGGTGAGGGGCGAGGGGTGGGGGATAAGGTTGCAGAGTTTCAAGGGCTCAGAAGGGAGCCCTCCCCGCAACACTCCTGCCCTAAGTTGGCTAGACCACCAGAGCTTGGGATGGGGGGGGGGGGGGGCTCCGGACTCTGTTCTCCCAGTTAGGCATTTCCCCACTGCCTGATTTTGATTTAAGGAATAAAGATGTCAAATTACGCACCCATCAGCAGAACTACTTGTTAGTGCTGAATAGGGAAACAAGGCAGGGCCTTTTTTTTTTTTTTTAATCGTTGCTCACTGGAAACTATTAGAAGAATGTGAAGTGCCTAAATGCTTGATCCTGCAGTCTTGCCCCAAAAAAGCAAAGCGAAGGTGGTCCCCATCCCCCCACACGCTGGCTCCCAGTTTGGCAGGAGCCAAGGCCAAGTCATCCACTGAGCAAAGATCTATGTATTGAAAGGTGTCAGCAGCAAAGGTCAAAAGCAGAACCAGCCTCTCCAGAGAAAGTACTTGCAACAAATATAAGGGACAAAGGATTAATATGTTAACAAAAAACCTCCTCCAAATAATTAAGGAAAAACAAACCCAATTTTTAAAATAGGGAGACGTTATAATTTTTTTTTTTTTTTAATTTTTATTTATTTATGATAGTCACACAGAGAGAGAGAGAGAGAGGCAGAGACACAGGCAGAGAGAGAAGCAGGCTCCATGCACCGAGAGCCCGATGTGGGATTCGATCCCGGGTCTCCAGGATCGCGCCCTGGGCCAAAGGCAGGCGCCAAACCGCTGCGCCACCCAGGGATTAGGGAGACGTTATAAAGAAAGGCTGTCTTCAACCTTATCTCATGAGTAACTGGAAAATGAGATTCGTAACAGGGAAATCTCTTTGCCTATCAGATGGGCAAAAAGTTGGTTGATGGAATCAGGGCTTGGTTTGGGTTTTTGGGGTCAGGGACTCACATGGGGTTCACTGCTCTGCTGTGCGGTTGGGAGTGGAAATGACTTTTCTGAAGGGCAGTTTATCCACCTGCAACGTCAATGTTAAATGCACACATCCTTCAAGCAAACAGTTTGATACGTAGGCAGCCGTCTTAGGGACAGAGATGTTTATTGCTTATTGTGGCTTTATCTCTAAAAACAAAAACAGTGGAAACCACCCAAACGTAGAGCTGCAGAATTCTAGTCTAAGGGGGGGTGCACTGTTGTGGACATACTACCCACAGCATATTGTTGGGCGGAAAAAAGCCCATGTGGAGGTCCGTGTGGAAATCCGACCAGAAGGATTCCTATCCCGAAGTCTACCTCTGGTCACCGCGCGTGGGGATGGGACGAGGGAGAAGGGGCTAGGCCATCGGGGACTTGGGGCTCGACCAGACTGTTTGCTGGAGGGTGTTTTTTACCGAGAAGATGTATATGTGCTATTTGTACCACTTAAGAAATTTCACCCAAAATTTAAAAGGCAATGAAAGCAAATGATGAGACGTTAATCTCTGGGAGAGTAAAAGCAAATCTAGGCAAAACAGGGGCCCTGCCAGACTCTTAACATTTAAATAATTAGAACAGAAGACCACACACCCACATCTTTGAAATAGAGAAGAGGGCGAGGCCCCCAGAGAGTCAGGCCGCCACCGTCAAGCTGGGGCTACTGCCTGGCCGGCCAGCTGGTGTTCCCTTTCTGGATGGAGGGTGGCATCAGACGTGGATGGGGAGAAAGGGTCCTCGGTCCCACTCTCCCTTATTAGAACTGACTCATAATGAAAACGCAGGGAGGATGTCCTAGATGCCTTCAGAAATTCACAGATCCAGGAGGAAGTTCCAGGGCTGCCTGAGGTAGAGGAAAGAACACTCCCCGCTAGATCGGAAACCTCCGAGCCCAGTCTCTGACCCGCCCCCACTGGTCCTTGTTTTCCTCAGCTGTGAAATGGGCAGAGCACGTCTGACACTGCAGGGTTCTGTGAAGGACTAAGTGAAATTGCATGTGTGAGACACTGACTGCCGTACCCTGCTGACACAGGGCCCTTCCCCTCGGGTCCGTGAGCCAGGCTGGGGCCCCTCACCCCGGGGACCCCCCACATGTGGAATTTATTCATTCGAGATGGGAGGTGCAAAATGCAAGGTAATCACAATGAGTGCGGAGCTCAGGACTAGGAGAGACCTGGCTCTGCCCCATGTGAGAAAGAGTCGTTAACCTTGGAACCCACATCCTCCCTTTAAAGGGCAACTAAAAAGCAAAGTAAAATAACTGGGCCAGTTTATGGGAACTCACAGTGTCACTCAGGCCAATTTGCTCACTTCTAGGCTAAGCTGTGAATTAGGTCCTCAGCCTTGACGTTAGTGACCTTTGGGGCCAGATTATTCTCGGTCGTGGGGGACTGTCCTGTGCATTGTGGGATGTCAACACCTCCTTGTCTCTTCTGGCTAGATGCCACTAGCATCCCCCAGTTGTGGCAACCCACAATGTCTCCAGATGTTGGCAAATGCCTTTTGGTGGGTAAAATCGCCATCAGCCGAGAACCACTGGGCTAGACCTACATGCAAGTCTCAGGTCTACACTAGCTGTGTGTGACGTTGGACACGCTGACTCACCATTCTGACTCAATTTCCCATCCGCAAAACAAGGGTTAGAAGAATCCGTTCATGCGGGGATTTGATGAATGGACGCGTTTATTTTTTATTTTTTTAAAGATTTTATTTATTTATTCTTGAGAGACCCAGAGAGAGAGAGAGAGAGAGGCAGAGACACAGGCAGAGGGAGAAGCAGGCCCCATGCAGGGAGCCCAATGCAGGACTCGATCCTGGATCTCCAGGATCAGGCCCCGGGCCTAGGGCAGTGCTAAACCGCTGAGCCACCTAGGCTGCCTTTTTTTTTTTTTTTTTTTTTTTTAATGGGTGCGTTTAAAATGTGCTTGGCCTCATGGACGAATTCATGCCCTTCTCCTCTGTGTTCCGCCTTCTGGGAGGCCTAAGTGGAGGCCGAGCTCCCGCATTATGCTAACACCTTTTGTTCCAAGAACCAACTCCAGGTTTGTCAATAACTTGGTTTACACTTGGTAAGTTTTTGCCAAACCTGCCTCCTCAGACACAGATTCAAAGGAAAAGGGGGAGACACCAACCTAAAACTGCTAGGTGACTGCCCCAGGTAGCAAGCAGGTCTTCGGTCCAAGTCCCTGAGAGAGAAAAGGAAGAAGGTTGAATCTGTTATCTTTTCAATTCTTTATGAGATAAACAACCCAAAACAAATTACTCCACCACTGACCTGCTGGTCTGCTCCACCCCCTCCACCCCCCACCCCCGCCCCCAGAGTCTTCCCTCCATCTCCTCATCTCCAGGCTTTCCCCTCCTCGATGATAAGCATGGGCTTGATTGGGAGCTTTGTTAAGGAACAGGGCAAAAATAAACCAGAGAAAGTATTGACAAAGCTAAGATGGTTGTGGGGGGTGATGGGGTGATGGGTGGGGGGGTGTCGCCGTGGCGATGCTGCTGGCAGGCAAGGGGGCAGAAATTTGAGGTCAAAAGCGACTGTAGCCTGGCTGACTTACTAAGCAAGGGGTGGGGTAAAGGGACTTCACCTGGTTGGCGATAACCCTCATTCCATTCCATACACGCGTCTGATTTTATCATCCAACTTCTGGAAGGCAGGCATGGTACCATTAATTCCACGTGTGTGACCGCACGTCTAGCACAGAGCAGGTGCCTTGTAAATACTGGTTCTGGGAATAAACACTTGAGACAGTGGCCTGGGTCTCAGGACGGTCGTGGATGTGAGTCCTGCCCTGCCATCCACTGGCTGTGTGACTTCAATCAAGTAACTTGAGCTCCCTGGGCCTCCTGTGGGCGTTGAACAACTTTACTGAGCGTCGTCTGTGGCCAGACACTAGTCCAAGCTCCAAGGTCACGGCGCCCAACCGTACTCACAGTCCCAGTTCTCACAGAGCTCGCGTTCTAGCAGGGAAGACACAATGAACGAATAAGTGACCAAGGTGATTGACAAGCAGCAAAGCAGGGTGATTTGATAGAGATGTCCTGGTGCTTTAGCTGGCATGGCCCGGGAACACCTCTTTGTGGATCTGAGACCCGAGTAGCAAGCAGGTGGCCTCCCCTGGTGACCTCCATGTCTCTGGGAATTCCTCAGGGAAAGTAGCTCAAAGGCCACTGGCAGGTCGGAGGTGAGCATGGGTTGGCTGGGGGTGAGGGGTCAGCATACAGAGTCTCAGAGGGCTGGGTAAAGAATAGGATAGTTTTCTCCTAGCAATGGGATCTCCGTAGTGAGATGGCTGCATTTTGGAAGTAGAAGAGCACCACTGGCGTAGACGTAGGGGGAAGCAAAGGTAATAATCAAGGCTGATCCTAGAATTCTGTTTAAGCGACTGGGTGGATAAGGTAGGAAGCAGTTGGAGAAACAGTTTAAGAGGGGAGAGGAAATGAAGGTTTGTATTTTGGTCGTGATAATTTTGGGGTGACTACAGATAGCTCTGATTTTCTGGCCTGCAAAGGGGAATGAATAATCATAGTACTTCGAGGGGCCATCGGGGGGTGATATGAGGAAGAAAGGGTCCAGTGGAATTCCTCTGACACTCTGACTACTGTCCTTCCTTGCTCTTTGTCAGGTGCCTGGTGAGGCCAATCCGATCAACATGGTGGCCAAGCTCAGCCAACTGACAAGTCTGCTGTCCTCCATTGAAGATAAGGTATTGGGGGATCCTGCAGCTTCCCCGGGCTCCTCTTTGGTCCTCTCTTTGCTTAGGGAATGCTGGGGTATGCAGGCTTTGTGCTCCCTTTGACCCCGTCCCCGAAGGAGGCTGTCTTCCCTGCACCTCCCAGCCTAAAGGCCCCTGTGCTCATACGCCCACAGGTCAAGGCCTTGCTGCACGAAGGCCCCGAGTCACCCCACCGGCGTTCCCTCATCCCTCCGGTCACCTTTGAGGTAAGTGGCTGTGCCCTCAGATGCCACTGATGGAGGCTGGAGGCCCTAATGGTCTCTGTGGGGGGGCAGTGTTTGGCTCAGCCGAACAAGGGCAAGGATCCCTACGAACAAGGGCAAGGATCCCTATGCGAGAGTGGTGGTTGGCAGAGCCACCCATGGAGATGATAAGGAGGTCAGAATGGGCACCAGACAGGTCTGTGGAGCCTCCTTCTGGAGAGACTCCCCAGGGAAGAGTGCCCCAGGCCAAGATGCCATAAACTGTGTCCTTCTCCAAATGAGTGCAATGAGTGACAATCATACAGGGACACCACTACCACCCCTTGCCCCCAAACTAGCTGCAAAGTAGTGCCTCGAGGGAGGAGTAGGAAAAAAATATAATTCCCATGACTTCCCGGAGAGTGACGGAGATAGAACCTCCATGCTCAGGCCCAGAAATCTCTTTTTCTACATGATCCACAGAAATCCTGCTGCAGCCAGCCCAGTCCAGCCCCTGGTCCCACATTCAGAAACACAGGACAAGACGCCCCCGCCTCCCACGTAAAGGCTGCTCGGGCCCTGATGATAGCGCTGTGTGTAGATCTCCAGCCTCTGAGCATGCCTAGGCAATTGTCTCCTTCCTAAGTATCATCAGTAAATGTTCAGTTGCTGGTTGTAACCAGGCCCAGGAGTCTCAGTCTGTTTTCAGCATCCTTTCTGGGAGTGGTGGCACAGCAGATTGAGGAGTGTCTCCCCGTGAAGCCGTGAATGAATCCTTCTCTGGTGGTTCACCTGCTGCCTCCACCAAACCTGTTGGCAGAACCGCTGACGTGCACAGGACACACAGCCGGGTTCTTTCTCACATTTTAGCAGTTCTCAGGGGCTGCCCGAGGAAGCGTGGACTTGGGGCTCTGGGGCGAGGGAAGCACGGAGTTAGAAGCCCGATGGCACCACATGGGACACCAGGGCTGGATGGCCAGGGCTGGCAGCCAAAGCCTCTGCAGAGAGAGGATGATCACGTCTCCCCTCCTCCCTCCCCTCCTCACAGGTAAAGTCAGAGTCTCTGGGGATTCCTCAGAAATTGCAGCTCAAAGTCGATGTTGAGTCTGGGAAACTGATAATTAAGAAGTCCAAGGATGGTTCTGAGGACAAGTTCTACACTCACAATAAAAGTAAGCCCCCCTCCCACCCACGACGCTCTCATTCTGCAGGTGCCCGGTTTTGCATGACGTGACCGGTCTGTAGCAGGCGGCCGGAAAAGGAGTCCTGCCAGGCACGTCTGCCCCTGTGCCAGGATCCGCGTGGCCCCCTCCCCCTGCCTGTGGGACCCCCTGCCGGCTCCAAGGCTCACCTCACAGGTCCCTCCTTTACCAGGCCTTCCCTGTACGGTCCGCCTCCTTCCAGCAAACCCTGGGGAGGTGAGGTAAACGCTCGACCCCGGGGGGGCAGTTCTTTGTGAATGTGTCCTTCCCCACTAGGAGCCACACTGACCAAATGGTCACCTCGCGTCCCCGTGCAGAGCCCTGCGCACCTAAGGCCTGCTGGCCCAGTCAGGGAGCGTCTTGAGCGTAGCGGGGACTGAGCCAGTTTAGCATGGTGCTCAAGTATGTGGGTTCAGGAACTAAACTGTCTAAATTCATATCCTAGCTCTGCCACTTAGTGGCTGTGTGACCCTGGACACGTTGCTTAACCGCTCTGAGCCTCAGAGTAGGCACCAGCAGGGATGGCAGATGGCAGCGCCTCACGGCATGTCTCCCGTGGGCCCGAGGCACGAGCTGCAGCCTTAACCCCATCAAGAACACTCCCCTGAGCTGTCTTTTCTGATGGCAGATATTTGGCTTGACAGCCAAGACCTACAAATAACATCTACTACCCATGGAATCCCTACGGTTGGACCTCCAGAGGGGCGGGAGGGGAGATTATATATATTCAGAGCCGGCTTGGTGCCAGACACTGTGCTGGGCACGGTGGGGTGGGGATGAGCGTGCAGCCAGACCATGGGGCTAACCTGCCCCAGTTCAGATGGAGGCTGTGCCACTCGCTGGCAGTATCCTGTGGGCCTGCTTACTTAAGCTCTCTGTGCCTCATTTTCCTCATCTCTGAAATGGGCATCATCATCATCATCATCATCATCATGGATTCCTAGGCTTGTCATGAAAGAGGAGGAGCTAGTATATACAAGAGCAGCCCATCTGTGCCCAGCAGCAGCACCGGGCCCTGGCCGAGTGCCCAGGCAGAGGCCAGGGAAGAGAGCTACTCCACGTGGGCCTGCCCCGTCCTGCAAGCTCCTGCTCCCAAATCCCATCTGTGCTGTGGCACCAAGGTCCAAGGGATGGTCTCAAGGCAGGGGGGGAGGGAGTCTGGGGACCAGCCCCATGCAGGAGGTGGGGCACAGTGAGGGAAAGGGCATAGTTAGCACAGGGAAAGGCGGTCAGAGCCCAACCTTGAATCCCAGCTTGGTCACTTGTGACCCTGGGCTAGAGTCCTCTCTCCAATCCTCTGTACTTCTCTAAAAGGGTGTACATCCCGTAGGGCTGCCACGGGTCTTAAATCCACCACAGTAGGTAGTAAGTGCTCAACAAAACACCCTCACCATTGTGATTATCCTTCCAAAGTGAGGCAGAAGATGAGGAAGGCAAAATAGAGCAGTGAGGAAAGACCAGGAAATGAAGGCCCTAGATGCTGAAGTGTGACAGGCTGTCCCATTCATGCAGAGTTGAGGTCACAGTGTTGAGGCAGGCTGCTCTGTCTCCTGCCAAGTTGGGCTGGAGACGTAGGCTGTATGAGGGCTTGAGCAGGATTGGGCTGTGTCAAAAGTGATCCACTTAGAGCCATGCTTTCCTCTCACCTGTCAGAACGATTTACAGCTGAAAGGCGTGGATCCAGCTGAAGAGGAAACCAAAGCTTGTAAGACAAGGGGAGAGAGTGTCAGAGTGCCTGACTGCTCTAAAAAACTCCAGGCTCCTGGACTGCAAGAAATACCTCCCAGGGTTCTGGGAAACACTGTGAACACTTGTCAGTTTATTAATTCAATGGACATTTTTCTTTGGAATGTTTTCCATGCATCAACCCCAGGTTGTAGCCCTCCTTCAAAGATGTAGCAGCGTAGAAGGGAAAGTCGACCTGTGAGCAAGTGTTAGAATGTGTGTCAGATGCAAGGTTAGCCCAGGAGGGTTGATTAGCTTTGTTGTGGGGTGTGCAGGGAGGGGTCACACCACAAATGGCTCTGTCTAGGGCTTTGAAGGATGACTAGGAGTTCGCCAAGCATAAGGTAGGGGAGGGCACTAGAACTGAGAATGGCATGTGTTAGGGAAATCCCGTGTTACTTGTGGCCCTAAAGGGAGGAGCAGCAGGGCATGGGGCCCCGGATGTGGACAGGGCCCTGAATGCCCAAGTAAAAGCTGGAAATGGACTGTGAAATGGAGAGCACTGATGGGTTGGTCACCTAAAGGGGTGAATATACTCCTTTGTGGCATTCTGGACGGTGTAAATGTTGCCATCAGATCAGGGACGTGTAGAAGAGCAGCCCTGAGAAAACCCAGCTCGAGTCAAGATACACCATTACAGTGGGGATTCACAAGCCTTTAAAAAGAGAAGTGAGGACGCCCGGAGCCTGCCAGCCCAGACTCTGTGGGCCATACCCACCTGCTTCCTGTCCTCCCTCCAGGCCATGGAGCCCAGCTCACCCTCTGTCGTAGTATCTGTCACGTCAGGACACGATTACTTGTTAACAAGTTCCCTCCCCCACGTGGGCCAGGTCTGGATCTTCCACCTCTGAAATCTGTAGGCCCAGCTCAGGACCTGGTATTCAGCAGGTGCATACTCAGGGATTGCGGATTGACTAAGGTGCTTGCAGTGTTGCTCATAAATCCCCAACTCCCCTCCACCCCCACCCAAAAAAATGTGGCCTCCACAGAGGCCAGGAAATAAGTTTTTTTTGTTCACAGCCAAATCCCCAGAGTCGAGAACAGCAGTTGGGCAGAGTAAGTGATCTCAGTACATACTGAGTGAATCTATGAATGAATGAATGAACAAATGAATTCGAGGCCAGTGCAGTATCACAGTTCATGTGGCAACATGTCTAGGTGACCTCTTTATAATTGGCACTGGAAGCAGTGTGCTGGAGAGATGAGGGGCTCTGGGTAAACTGGATTCCTACTGGCTTCACATCCTCGCTTCACAGCTTCATAATGGTGTGACCTTAGGTCAGTAACTTGGCCTACTCAAAGCTTCCATGTCCACATCCCTAAAACAGATTCCTATAGGGTCATCGTGAGCACTGGTGACACAAGGCAGGTCTTTAGCTACTCCTGGTGCAATAGGTTTCCAATCATGGTTATTGTAAAGTGCTGATCATTTAGGGGAAATCTTTTTTTTCTTTCTTTTTAAGGTTTCATTTATTTATTCACGAGAGAGAAAGAGAGGCAGAGAGGAAAACAGGCTCCCCGTGGGGTGCCTGCTGTGGGACTTGATCCCAGAACTCCAGGATCATGCCAAAGGCAGACGCTCAATCACTGAGCCAACCAGGTGCCTTGGAGGAAATCTTTGATTGCGGGTGTGGGCATTCCCTTGCCCTGCTCCGGTCCCCGTGTTCATGAGTAGCTTTGGCATTGAGGTCTTCTACGCATAGGAAAAGCCAGTTGCTGTATGAGGAAATCGTAACGTATTCACTCAGTGAGCAGTTATGATGAACCAGGCTCTGGGGATGCAAAGAGTGAACAAGCCAGAAGTCTTAGTTCTAAGGGAGATTCCATGCAAGTAAGAGTCCAGGAGAAAATAACCAAGTATACAAATATGTAAACCAGGAAAATGTCAGGGAGTGATAAACTCTAGGCTGGGAATGCAAATCAGATGCTATGACAATAATGGAAGAGTGCCATTTGAGCTGGCACTTGAGTGTCCGGAAGATGCTGGCCATGCAAAAACCACAGAAAGAAAAACCCTTGGGCAGAGGTTCCAAGATGGGAGCAGACTTGTCGTGTGAGAAGCATGGAATGGCTGGAGCACCGGTGGTGCAGAGATTGGGCACCTGTCCTGGGCTTGGTGAGCCAGATGGTGTATGTTTTAAGGGCATTGAGCCACTAGGAGATTTTAAGCAAGGGAGTGGTAATGAACTCTGGCTATCATGCTGAGAATAAATGATGGCAGGAGACAGACCAATTAGGAGCCTTGACAGTCACCAGGCAAGAGATGGTGATGGCTTGAGATGGGGAAAGAGAGACACTGGGGATGTTTTGAAGGTAGAACTGCTCATACCTGTTCATGAATGAGATGTAGAGTATCAAGGAAAAGAACCACTAAGAGCTTCTAGTTTATTTAACTAGGTGTGGGGACAAGTGGGCCACTTACCAGCTCGGGTAAAATACTAATCCTGATCAAGCAAGATATCACATCCTGGAAGCAGCCACACAGTCCTGCAAATGGGTGTCAAGGAAAAACCAGAAGTTCAGAAGGAAGGAGACATGGACTCAGTAGCAGATTAGGAAAAGTGTCAGGGTGTCCCAGCTGGCAGCAGGAGGAATTACACATGGGATCTCTACGGCTGCTGGCAAGGGTGATGGGATTTCTGAGCACACAGGACATCCACAATTTCCCTTGGGTAAGATTTCCGGTCAAGATGGAGGTCAAACATACGCATTTGCCAGTTCCCTTCCTAAAAGCAAAAGTCACAGGGACAAAGAGACTGAGATGATAACAAAATTCTAAGTGCTGAAAAGCAGATGGATAATGATAACCAGCTTGAACCAGAAAGACTCAATTTTCAGCATGCAGTAGGAAAAACTGAGACACCTAACTCCTACCACAGAACCCACAAAGGGTACAGGAATTGATACTGTCAGGGGCCCCTAGAAGTGATGAAGGTGAGGTTATAAACATCAGGATTGGATGAAAATCTCTTAAAAGAGACCCACCATCTCTTGCTCCTCACACCCTCCCCTCTGCTTCCCCTCACTTATTAGACACAAGACTGGATGTTCTCTGGAGAAGGTAAAGGGCTAGAGGGACACCAGGCCTGGTAAGGACTGAGGAACCCACTGGGAACAGGACTAATGGTTACTTCTGAATGTTCCCCTTCATCACTGCCCGTAAGGCCCACACCCTGCAGGCAGGAGTTTGGAAGAGTCTCTGGAGCATGTGACCAGCCCAGGGGCAAAAACCAGCCCTTGGTTTTCCCCCATGAGACCACTCAGTGCAGAAGCCTTGCTTGACAGACCCCCACCACACACACACATACACACACACACACACACACACGGTCACTATTGGAACACAGCCAAAGATCACCAGAAATTAAAAGGAAACCTGGGAGGCAAGGCAAAAATAAGCAAAAAGACCAAACATTTGGAGGGAGGGAGCAATTTATCAAGGTGAAAAGAAATTGGACCATGAAACAAGAACAGGATGCTATTTTAAAGGGAGCATTCAGAGAACAAAATGAGGAGGAAGGAAGGGGAAGATAGGGAAGGGGAAATTAAAACATTACAGCAGAAATTTTTAGAAGTCAAAACAGAATGGAAGGGTGATAAGATAAAGTTGAGGAAGGTGCTCCCAGAAGGTTGAACAAAAGGATAAAGTGAGGGAAAATAGAAGAGATTATTTAAAATTCGAAGACCAGTCTAAGACACCCAATACCAAAATAAGGCAGTAAGAGAAAATGGAAACAATGAGAGAAACTGTCAGAACAAAACCATACCAGTTTTCCAAATCGCAAATGGCCCACACAGTGCCCAGCAGGACAAGAAAATTGTTGCACCCTGAGGCACTCAAACACTGGAAAGTCTTAAAACACTGGTGTCAAAGAAAAGATCCTAAAATCTTCAAAAGATAGATTACAGACGGAGTCAGGGCTCCCCAAGACTATCAGCGATTCACCAGGACTCGGCATAAAGTCCTACAGCTTTGATGTATTACAGTGAAAGAATACAAAGCAAAATCCAAAAAAGGAAAAGTCACATGGGAAGAATTCCATGGGGGAAATGAAGCACAGGCTTCCAGAAGTCCTCTTCCAATGCAGTCACAGGGGGCATGCTTAATTGCTGCTCCAATGAGTTGTGACAGCACATGTGAAGTGTTCACCAGGGAAGCTCATTAGAGAGCAGCACCCAGGGGTTTTACTGGGGCCTGGCACACGGGCACTCTCTGCCTGGCGCATACCCAAATTTTAGACTTCCAGGAGGAAAGCAGGTGATCAGCATAAACCATACTATTTGAACAGTTTAGGGGTAATGAGTTCCCCTTACCAGTTCAGGAAATGGTAGGGACCCTCCCCACAGCCAAGTTCCCAGATGCCAACCAACGGGCACCTAGCAAGCATCCTTTCCAGGGATGGCAGTCAGACTTCCCAGGTTAACTCTTCTGCAGGCAGGTGAATCAAAATGACATTGAGTTTCTCAGCAGCACTGCCAAAGACTAGAGATGATGGGGCAAGTTTTCCTAAGGGAGAGAGCATTATTCCAAACTGTCAGTGAAATATGAGGGTAGGATTTTCAGATATGCAAGGCCTCCCAAAGTTTGTTATCCCTTCCTTTTTCTTGGAAAACTCCTAGAGATATTGCACTACCAAAATTTGGGCATAAAAGAAGAAAGAAGAGGTGATAACAGAAATTGGCTCCAGTCTGATCGATGATTCCTAAATGACGGAGAGGGAAGGCCTTAGGGTGATGGCTGTACAGGAGACCTAGAGGTCACCAGTCCAGAGAAGAGAGGGCCCAGAGGATGGTAAAAATGATGAATGTGCTCCATTACAGGGGAAAGAACATTATAAACTAAGAGTTGGGCTGATGAAAAAACATGGCAATTATTAATTCCAGGAAAAATCAAAAAGTTGTATAGGAAAAGGGACACAATTGAGGCTTTTCTGTCAGTAGCATTTCTATGGTCATAATAACACAATGAATACTCACTTGACAAAAATGATATTACTGGAAGATGATGGGACTGAAATACATTGGTAAGGGGAAAGGAGTGATGAGAGGGGGGAAGAAGTTGTACATGTGTGAAAGAAGTCTAAACCTTTACCTTATGTAATAGGAAACCAAAATGTAATAGGAAATACCTAACACTGGAACACCGGGAAGACGTAATGAAGCATGCTTTTTGGAGACACAGTAAAATTCCCAAAGAATCCATTAAAGGAGTTGAATGTAGTTGCCTGTAGGTAGAAGGGACGTTGGAGAGAGGTGGGTTTGGGGAGATACTGTTGTTTGTTAAAAGTCTTGTAGAACAGTTTGCATCTTTGTTGATAGAAGTAAAAACTTTTGGGGCGCCTGGGTAGCTCAGTTGGTTAAGCTTCTGCCTTCTGTTCAGTTCATGATCCCAGGGTCCTGGGATCCAGCCCAATGTCAGGCTCCCTGCTCAGCGGGGGAATCGGCTCCTCCCTGACCCTCTACCTCTCCCCCTCCAACTTGTGCATGTGTGCGCATACTCTCAAATAAATAAAACTTTTTTTTAAAAAAAATCAAAATTTTTGATTTAGATAAAATTAAAAGCAAAGCAAAAGAAGGAAGAGAAAGAAATGGAGGTAGGGAGAGGGAGGAAGATGAAAAGGTGACAGTTCACACTGTCTCTGGCCAGGTCACCTCTTGTTCCAGACACCACCCTTCCCGAGCATGAACCCCTCTCTGGAAGTACAGCCGGAACAAAGGGATCTAGGAGACGAGGCACAAATTGGGTGCTCACCTGGGGATGGGAAGTTAGGATTGTTAATGACCAGGTGTCAGAATGTAGCATAGATTCCACATATTGGGTGATAGGTGGATGAATGAATGAATAAATGAACTTGCATTTCTTTTAAGTCTTACAGCTCATCAAGTCTCAAAAGTTTCTGAACAAGTTGGTGATTTTGGTGGAAACCGAAAAGGAGAAGACCCTGCGGAAGGAATATGTTTTTGCTGACTCCAAAGTAAGTGAGGACAAACTACCTAGATGAGTCAGGAGGGGAGTGAGAGGAACATATGTGTTTTGAAGCTTGCTTGTGCCTGGAAATTTGCTCACTCGGTTCTCACGATGCATTTCTCACCTGGGAAAACCAGCCCCAGGGAAGTTAGGGGACATGGGTTCCAGGTCAGTGGGGGTTTGAACAGCTACAGGTCCATCCTTCCCTCTGCCACATTGCCTGTCCCCGAGAGGGTGCATCATTTATCACTTGTGTCTTATCCAGCCCTGGTCCCCACTGGGAGACTTTTCAGCTTGTCTGGGCTGGACTCAGAAGACCTCTGGGGCACTTCAGATTTGAATCTGAGTACCAACCAGTGCTCTGTGTCTACATTTTGGCCTGCTCTGCAGAAGTGAGATGCCCCACCAGGACTGGCTCCTGGATCAGGAGGTGGTGTGGGCTGATGGAAATACTCGAGGTCTTTGGGCAAGGCAGTGGGTCTCCTTATAGCCAGAGGCAGTGTTCTCTGTGACCTGATCACTCCCCTCCGATGTGCCAACCAGGGCCTGAAGCCCTCCATCTTGGCCTTACTGTTTATCCTTTAGTACATGGCTCACATAAGCAGGGCACAAAAGGCTCTATCACGCCAGTTATTGGGTGACCAGGTGCTAGCACCCTGCCAAGGCTGAGGGACAGGGGCTCCCAGCTCAGGCTTACAAGGACAACCCCTACTGAGTGCCAGAACCTTCCTTCTTTGACCCACCCTTTGGATGGCTTGGTGGTGGCAGGGAGGGGTGGCTGGTGGGAGGCCAGCAGCAGACCAAGGGGTGCTGGAACCAGCTGAGAGGGTGGGAAGAACTCAGAGGGATGACAGAGAAGGGGCCGGGAGAAACAAAGATGCGGGGGCCAGACAGGAGGGGGAGGTAGAGACAAGGAACGTCTGGCTGGACATCATTCTGGGAACACGGGCACCAATTCTGCCCATTGCTGCAAGCTCAGAAGGGTTGAGACGCAGCGGTAAACTGAGGCACCCAAATCTGAGCCATCCCTGACCAAAGGCAGGTCTCTATAAGGACAGTCATTTTAACCCCTGAGAGCAAGTTTCTTCAGAGGGGATTAACTGAGATGTATGCTTTTTTAGGTTGAATCGTATGAAATTGCCATCTCTTGTAGGTGCGAAACTTTGGTAATTTCATATGGTACAACCGAAAATGTGCGCACATGCTTGCGCCGTCAGCCTGCCCTCGGCTGTGCGCTCCGCCGGTCTGCTCGGCCTCGTGCCCCACTGTATGCCCGGGTCCCCGGGTCCCCCGTGGAGACTACTGGGGAGACTCTGACAGCCTTCATGTATTCTCTTCCCTTTAGTTTCTTGGATCTAAATTTTCTTTCACTAAATAAGCAGTCTGTTCTCATTGGTGAAAACGTAACAGCTACAAATATGCAAAAAGTCTAAAATGGAAACACCCATATGCCACCAGGAAACTTTGGACTCTCTTTCAGGATGTCTTTTTTGCATTGTTTTGTTTTGTTTAAAGATTTTATTTATTTGAGAGTGAGACAGAGAGAGCACGAGCCGGGCGGGAGGGACAGAGGGAGAGGGAGAAGCAGACTCCCCGCTGAGCAGGGAGCCCCAACACGGGACTTGATCCCAGGACCCCGAGATCATGACCTGAGCTGAAGTCAGATGCTTAACCAACTGAGCCACCCAGGCGCCCCTTGGTTGTGTTTTTAATGAAAATGCAATGATGTTACGGATACTGTTTTGTCAATTGGCTTTTTGTACCCCACGAGATAGTTTGGGCATCTAGCCTTATAAACCCTATGATATTCTAGCCTGTGGATGACCCATAATACAAGGATTAATTTGCTCCCTAGGGTTGGACTTTAAGGTTGTTTCTAGTTTTTTCTGTATCGAAATGCAGGCTACAGTCCCCGTGGTATGATTGGGTCTTTATACGGTTCGTGGGGATTCTTAAGAGTCCGGTCCTTGCAAGAGGCATGGCAGGGGCAAAGTGAAGCCACTTCCTTAAGACTTCGGACCCGTATTTCCAGATTGCTCTCCTGCCAGTTCGTACTGATTTGCGCTCCTCTCAGTTTTCCTGAAGCTGACCGAGCCCTTTGAAAGTGTAATGTGCAGGGAGACAGAGGCCATTCTGAGTCTGTCTGCCCTTCAATCCCTAGAAGAGAGAAGGCTTTTGCCAGCTTCTCCAGCAGATGAAGAATAAGCACTCGGAGCAGCCGGAGCCAGACATGATCACCATCTTCATCGGTACCTGGAATATGGGTAGGTCCACGTGCCCCCATCCCCCCACCACTCCCCCGTCCCCACTCCCTCCCACCACCTCCGCTTGGGTTCGGCTTTGCTGCCTCAGACATCGACACATGGGTAGGAGGGCACCTGTCTTCCTCCCAGTCCCCTCCCCAGCCTATCTGCACAGCCTCCTTCCTAAGGAATTCCACACTTTTCCTGAGACAGTGGATACGACAAATGAGCTCTGGGATTCTCCTATCCCAGTAGCAGCTGGGCTGGGTTACTTTACATGTCTAAACTGGAGTGTTTTAGGTACAGTGTGAATATGTAGGTGAAGGGGCTCATGGGCACCTGCCAGCCTTAAGCAGCTCTCCAGGGGGCCTCAGGCCTGGAAGAAACCCCCCCACCCCACCCTGCCAAGCGGGGTTGCTCAATTTATTGAGAGAGAGAAAGAAATGATGCCCAATAACATTTGAATTTCATGTAAACAGCAAAGTTTTTTAGTATTGATATCTAGCTAGAAATGATTATGCTAAATATATAGTACATATATTTACATACTAATATCTGTCATATGCTAATATGCATTGTACTGAATATAAGTCGTACCAAATAGTGTAACTATTCAGCTAGAAATAAGTACTAAATATACATCAAATACCATGTCCTATATACTTACATACTAATATACAGGTAGATACTAGATAAATGTAGAATATAAGTTAAACTAAATAATGATTGAGTGGAAGTATTCAGCTAGAAAAAAACTAAGTAGATACAGGATGTCTAGTTAATTTGAATTTTAGTTAAACGGATATACTTTTTCTAACAGTTCTCTGTCATTTATCTGAAACTTGAATTTAACTGGGTGTCCCTCTTGCTCACATTATCCAGAGCAGAGGCAGGCTCACCCACCTCCTGACAAGCAGATAGTCACCCGGCAGGGAAGAAGCGGGTGAGCAGGAGCCATTCAAGGAGGGGCAGGGAATGACCTGGAAATGAGAACATAATTTGCTACTTCCGGCCTGTTGGCTGAGTGGAGGGTGGGCCAAGCTTCTGGGAGAGAGGTTAGGAGAGCACCTGAGCCTGATCCACACTCCACCAGCCCTCCCCAGGCATTCATGCCCAGATATTCCAAGGGCCACTGCAGCTCTGAGCTCTGGCCCATGCCTGGGGTCCTGTGTCCTCTTCTGTCCTCTCTAGTGGACACCTGATTTCATCAAGTCTCACTCTCAGAGGTTCATGCACGTGGGTACACTGTCCCTTTCCGTTTTTCCCTGTGTGAGCATGGCAGTCTCAGATTTGGCTGGAAATGACTGAGTCCATCCTGGAGGGGGATGTCTTCATGGAGAAGACAGTGTGGAAGGAGGTGGCTGGGTGGGTGGGAGGGTCTCCCCAAGCAGAGACCACTGGCCCCCAGGGCTTACGCTCCCACTGTGAACAATAGCAAGGAGCAGAACAGCTACTGTCAAGTTACTTGGGTTCTTGGCCTCTTGGCCTCTTGGCACTTGTGAGCCAAGAAGGTTATCACTCTGGGAGGAAAGTTTACTCAACCTTGAAAGGATGTTTCGAGGCAAAATAAATCTTTCATCGTGTCTTCATTAAGCTAC
The DNA here is from genome assembly GCF_048164855.1 of Canis lupus baileyi. Taxonomy (NCBI): domain Eukaryota; kingdom Metazoa; phylum Chordata; class Mammalia; order Carnivora; family Canidae; genus Canis; species Canis lupus. Next base: position 46,494,352 of record NC_132861.1, read on the forward strand.
TTTGACTCATTTTTTGAAATGAGAATGGAGGAGGTGGTCTCCACACTCTTCCTGTCTCTTCGGCTCTCAGTTGGTAGCTGAGATCTGTCTGTTTTGCAAGGAAGTCCCTATTGGCTCCCAAACCTCTCATCCTGCTGGATGTTCTTGCCAATGGAACATAAATTGCTCAAGGACTGTCTCAGTTACTAAATCAGCCCCTAAGGCTAGGAGAGTGACCTCTCATGCAACTAGTTTTAAGTCACCATATGGAATCTTTGGATATTTCTGGTCTCCAAAACTTCATGTTCTCTTGACAAAGAAACTGAACTGTGCTCTGACCCTACCTGCCATCCTAGGGGAAATAATTAATTGTCCATCTACGGCATTTCATTGGGTGGCCTGAATGGTTTTCAGTGACTGTGTGAACCTCCTGCCCCGCATACTTCCCCCACCTGTGTTTTGCATTCTCCTGATGAACCTTTGACTCACTTGGTGTTGGGTTTTGCTGTTGAAGGTAACGCCCCCCCTCCCAAGAAGATCACGTCCTGGTTTCTCTCCAAGGGGCAGGGAAAGACGCGGGATGATTCTGCTGATTACATCCCCCATGACATCTACGTGATCGGCACCCAGGAGGACCCCCTGGGAGAGAAGGAGTGGCTGGAGATACTCAAACACTCCCTGCAAGAAATCACCAGCATGACTTTTAAAACAGTGAGCAGCTGGCCAGGGCTCTGGGTGGGCCTCCAGGGCAGTGGGCTTTGTCAGGCTGGCCAGGAGTGTCTCAGAGGCCAGGGTGGGCTCAGCCCGTGAGATCTCAACTTCAAAAGATGCCCGGGTGCTCAGTGGTCATTGCCCACCACCACCACTATCTTCCAGGCCCAGACTGGAGCTCATGTATTTTGAAATTGGTGGGGTCCAGGGGCATTGCTGAAGATCATGGGGGCCCTCCCTCTTCCCTGCCCCTTCTCCCTCACTGAAATTTTGCCAGTCCTGGATCTCATCTTTAAGATTCTTGGTTTCATCTGCAGAGCATCCTTAGGCGCTCCCCTGAAGTTTAGGGGTTATAGACAGGGTCCCCCACCTCAGGGATCAGGGCTGAGTGGGAATCTCTTGCCCTGTGGTCAAGCACCATGCCCTGGCCAAGGGTCACCATGTTGTCCTCCCCACCAGATTGCCATCCACACCCTCTGGAACATCCGAATTGTGGTGCTGGCCAAGCCGGAGCATGAGAACCGCATTAGTCACATCTGTACTGATAACGTGAAGACCGGCATCGCCAACACGCTGGGTGAGCAGGGAAGGGGCTGCGCTCACATGTCCATCCCGTCCAAGCCGACTGGGACATCCCTGAGCCAAAAAACTGTGTCTCGCTTCTTGGGGTCCCCTCAGGCCTGGGTGACCAGACTGGTTGGTTTCCTCAGCCCAGACCCAGCCCGGGTCAACACCAGTGCTACTGGGATCTGGCTAGAGTGAGGGTTCTGACTCCACAGGTTTCCAGCTAGCTCGCAGCTGGTGTCATGCTGCTGGCTCGCAGACCCCACCTTGAGAATCAAGGACCAAGGACAAAAGTTAACAGACTTTCTGGAAAGTACCAGTCAGTTTTTCAGGCTCTGTGGGCCATGGGCAGATCCTGGCTACCACAACACAAAAGAAATAGCAGATGGCGTGAACGTGAGGGGAGTAGCTGTGTTCCAGAAAGCTTAGCTTCCACATACAGGTGGGGGCTCGATTTGGCCCGCGGGCTTTGTGTTGTCAACCCCTGGTGTAGATCTAGAAGGACTCTGGTTGGATGTGGAAACGTTGGTATTAGCGGTGAGCTGGGGGGACCAGTCAGGGCCCCTCAGAGGATGAATTAAGAGCAGAGGATTGCAGGAGCGCATCTGTGAGTGTGAGTCTGTGGATGTTTGTGTGTGTCTGCACGTGCAAATCCAAGTACATCTGTGTCTGAGTGTCCCTGCAGGTCTCTAGGCGTGAGCCTGTCTGGGCGTGAGTGAGCATGTGAGCCTGTGTGCAGGCTGTCTGTAAGTGCACGTGTGGGTCTGTGGGTGAGTGTGCGTGGGCAGGTGCACGCACATGGGCCGTGGGCGAGGTTGGGGGCGAGGCCAGTGGTTTCTGGTGGTTGGAGTCGGGGACAGGACAGAGTCCCAGAGACAACAGGAAACAGAAGAGTTGCTGCAATCGAATGTGAACTCTCTCAGCTTTTCTGCTGACAAACCGCAAACTGCCCGTGTCCACACCCACTTGCCCCCTTCCTTCCTGTCTCGGTAGCTGCCCTGTCAAAGCCCCCGCCTTTCTGCTGCCCAGGAACCTCTGGTTGTCCTCGCTGCAGCCTGCCTGGGCTGCCCACCCCTCTCCCACCAGCCCCTTCCCTGTAGCATGTGAGGTACCCAGACCTCGCCCCCCGCTGCTGCGCCGGCTCTCATTCATCGGGACAGAGCCAGCTGTGTCCCCCCGGCACGGTGCTAGGTGCTGGGCACGTGACTCTGCAGATAGCAGCCTGCTCGCGTGGGGAGACGGTTTCCAGGAGTGAGCACGCTCGCAAAGTGGCGCACGGTGCACAGGGCAGTGAGGCCCCGGTACTACTTGAGATGGGGGTGGGCCCCAGGGTCTCTGAAAAGGAGCACTGGGACCCAGGTCCCAGGGGTGAGGAAGGGTCAGTGTGGGAAGAGTGTTCCAGGCGGCAGGAACAGTGAAGCCAAGGCCCTCAGGGCTGCAGCTCTAGTGGGTGTTGGGGGCAAGGCCAGAAAGGGAGACAGGAGGTCTGGGCAGAGTCTGAGCTTTATGGCCAAGAGGCCCCTCTGCACCTGTTCCTTTCTGCCTCCCAACCCCACCTTGGGGCTGGCCTCTTCCAGGCCCTCTCCTCTTCCCAAATGGCTCCTAGCCGTGGTTAACATGGCACAGGGCTCTGTGAATGCTGGTGGACATCATCCCTAGAAGAGCAAACACCTTTCTGAGAACCTACATGTGCACAGCCGAGAGCTAAATGCTTCATGAGGATTATCCCATTTACTATAAACGCCCCGTGGAGGCAAGGACTGTTATTGGCCCCATTCACAGACATGAGACTGGAGGCTACCATGATGTTCCTTTTTTCTTTTTTTTAAGGTTTTATTTATTCATTCATGAGAGACAGAGACAGAGAGAGAGAGGCAGAGACACAGGCAGAGGGAGACGCAGGCTCCATGCAGGGAGCCTGATGCGGGACTCGATCCCGGGTCTCCAGGATCACACCCTGGACTGAAGGCGGCGCTAAGCCGCTGAGCCACCCAGGCTGCCCCAACCATGATGTTCCTTAACCTGTCCCAAGCGCAGTGGCAGGAAACTGGAGGGCAGGGATTTAAACTCAGGTCACACTGCAGGATGGGGAGAAAGCTGGAAAGGAGAGGCCTCCTGGGCGCAGCGGAGCAGGGCCACCCATTGGGGAGGCAGGTGGATGATCCTTGAGGTCCTTCCACTTAGGCTCCATGCAGTGCTGTCCAGCCCAGACAGATTGAGAGCTGCATCGGTGGTTACGAATTTTCTAGGAGCCACATTCAGGAAAGAGGAAACCGAGAAGTCGGTTTTCATAAGATTTAATCAAACATCGTTCACTCAAAATATTACCATTTCAATAGGTATTCGATATAAAAATGATTCAATATTTCACATTCTGTTTTTCTTGCTGAGACTCACAATGCTGATGCATCTGTACACTCACAGCCGTCCTTCGGTGGGACCTGCCACTTTTCAAGCACCCGATACGTACGGCTCAAGCTAATGTGTTGACCAGAGCGGGTTCTCAGACTTCTGCATGTGTCAGAATGCCCGAGAGCAGGAGTTGGCAAATCTTGTCTCTAAAAGGCCAGCCAGGATATATTTCGGCTCTGCAGGTCATGCAGCCTCTCTTGCAACTACTCAACCGTGTGGGCGTAGCTGTGTTCCAATAAAATCTTATTTATGGACTCCTATTTGAATTTCATATCACTTTAATGTGCCACAAAACCTTATTTTGATTTTTTTCCCCCAACTATTTAAAAACATAAAAATCATTTTCACCTGGCATGGGGCCGGCGTTTGCCTACCCCTGACTCCGAGGGCTTGTTTCACCCAGATTCCTGGGCCCCGCCTCTAGAATTCCTGATTCGCAGCTCCAGGGTGGGGCCTGAGAATTTGCACTTCCAACAACTCCCAGGAGATGCTGCTGCTGTTTGGGGAACATGTTTTGAGAACCCCGAGTCTAGGATAGATTGAAAGTCAGAAGAAAAAAAGGGGTCTCAGTGAGGCATTTGGTCCCACCAGGAACCTGGTTAGCTGGGGTGGGGGAGGATGGCAGCGCGCCCAGCCCCGGGCTCCTTTGTCTAAATCTTCCCCAGACTTCTGGCTGCTTCTGATGGTGTTGTCTGCCAGGCCCGCGGGGTGACCGATGAGTCCCCAGGGGTGGGGGTGGGGGTCATCCTAGCAGGATGGCCAACCAGCAGCCTCCTCCCTCCACCCCTCTGAGGATCCCAAGGCTGCAGGCCATTCGGCTGGAAACCCAGCTTTCCTCTGGTGGTGGAGGGGTGCCCCCCTCGGCCCCGGTCCTGCCACTGCCGAGTCTCCCACTCCAGACGAAGCCGTTCTGCTTTTCTCCATCTCCGCTTTATGGATCACATTGCGCCACCTGCCAAGGGTGCCCGTTGTGCTCATGTCTTCCTTCTCCTCTCCCTTTAGGGAACAAAGGAGCCGTCGGGGTGTCATTTATGTTCAATGGAACCTCCTTGGGATTTGTTAACAGCCACCTGACGTCGGGAAGTGAAAAGAAACTCAGGTAATGGAGCTCGCTTCCCGAGAGCTCTGTCACGGGGTGACCTCCCCAGGCCGACCCCACGTCCCCGAACACCGAACACCGCAGCTACTGTGCAGCCCTCGGCTTTCCCCATGGCCGTGGCGCAAGAGTGACCGGTCGTGTGGGTGGATCTCCTGGGGCGGGGGGACAGGACACGCGTTTCCTTACGTCGGCAATCTCATAGACGCCTAAATACCACTCTGCTTCCAAGGGAAAGGACCTGCGCTGGGCACCCTTAGAGATCAAAGCCCTTTGGGCCCAAGTCATGAAGTCCTCTACCTAGAATAATCACAATTCTGGTTCCCTGCAGAAAGGAAGGCTTGGGGACCCCTGCCCTGTGCTCCCATTTCTGCCTGAAAGGCCCTTTGCATTGTGGCTGTGCCTACCTGCGTGGAGGTGGTTTGCTGCAGCCGGGGCCCCCGAGTCAAGTCTCTGTCCCCCCTGAGCTCCCTCTGCCTTCCTGCCATGGTGGTGACATAGGGAACCAGTGACCCTATGCAAGATGGCTACTTTTTCTTTTTTTTTTCTAAAGATTTTATTTATTTATTCATGAGCAACACAGAGAGAGAGGCAGAGACACAGGCAGAGGGAGAAGCAGGCTCCATGCAGGGACCCCGATGTGGGACTCGATCCCAGGTCCCCAGGATCACGCCCTGGGCTGAAGGCAGCACTAAACCGCTGAGCCACCCGGGCTGCCCTACTTTTTATTTTATATAGGCGAAACCAGAACTACATGAGCATTCTCCGATTTCTGGCCCTCGGGGACAAGAAACTGAGCCCTTTTAACATCACTCACCGCTTCACCCATCTCTTCTGGCTTGGGGACCTGAACTACCGCGTGGAGCTGCCCACCTGGGTAAGGGGCTGCCCACCCGGGGTGGGGGGCTGCGTGGCACAGGGGCTCCCTTGAGTTAGCTCGGGGAACAGGGCTGTGGAGGCTCAGACCCAGCTGGGCCAAGGCAGCAACCCGCTCCGGGACCCGCTGTGGTTCTCTTGTGCAACCCCTGCCTTCACAGTTCACCTCTGCTCACGCTCAGTTCCCACATAACTGTCCTGGCTGTGCCCAGGTCCCCAGGAAAGGCTAGTGTCCGAGGAGACTGGCATGATTTTCTGCCTAGATCGCAGGTCACTGGCCAGCTAAGGAAGATGTTGCTTGCGTTGGACACCCAGGCATGGTCCACTGAGAGCAGGTGGCACAGACATGGCCTTGCTCACTCAGGGGGAGCCAAGTGTTCCCGGGAAGGGGGTGGGGAGGCCTGGAGCAGAGCCATGTGGTCTGTGTAGAGACCTGGGTTACAGCTTGAACGTCCCTAACTGAGGGGTGTAGAACCTTCACATTATATCATGTGAGGGGAGAGTGGAGGATGGCAGAAACTAAGGGCTGAGAACCCTGGGGTACAGAAAGGCCCAGAAGTAGCCTGGGGTCGCTTGCAGGTCACTGACCATTGGGCTTGAACCCAGACCTTCTCACTCTCCTTCCCACCTGTTTCTCCAAGTACCCTGCCCCTCCCCTTGCTGCCCCAGCCATTCTGTGGAGACTGAGGAATTGCTTAGGGCTCGTGTGTGCCACCTCACCTGCCTCCCTAGAGGCTCCCCGCAGCGGCTGGGAGAGGGCTGGGCAGGGACCCCACAAATCCTGACCCTTCACCATCAGAGGGGCTGTTGTGGCCGATCCCTCACCAGGAGGTTGGCCAAGGGCATTTGCCGGAGCAGAGGTAACAGTCTCAGGAGGGAGGACCGCTGGATTCCAGGCGGCTGGCGCTCCTGCCGATGCCCACAGAGTCAGGGAGCTGGGATTTCGGCTCCTTCCATGGCCCCAAAACAAACCTGCCCATAAAAATAATATTAGAAGTCAGAGTGAGAGAGTAAAATGTTAAAACATCCCTCTGCAAATCTGAAACTGCTAAAACCTGTGTTATCAGGTTGACATTTCACTACTTTTGCACAGTTATCCTTGTAAAACAGTTAAGTGCCAAGAAGCTCCAACCTGGCAGCCGTGGGACCAGGCTCTGGTGTGGCCTCGGGGGTTCCAGGTCCTGGGTGGTGTGGGCAGGCGGGTGGTAACGGGCCTCATGTTGGCAAAGCGGGGATGTCTCACTGGAGGCCTGGCTGTGTCCCTGCTCCAGGAGGCAGAAACCATTGTCCAGAAAATCAAGCAGCAGCAGTATGCAGACCTCCTGTCCCACGACCAGCTGCTCATGGAGAGGAAGGAGCAGAAGGTCTTTCTGCACTTCGGTAAGAACCATGGCCCTTGGCTCCTAGGCCCTCTCAAGCCATCGCTGTCTTCTCTTTTCCCGGAATATCCTCAGGAATTGGGGGGCAAGGACTGTACCTGCGGAAGAAGGAAATGGACCTGTGTAATGTGGGGAATCAAGGCAGAAACCACGGTTTTGTTTGGTTTTCAGAGGAGGAAGAAATCACGTTCGCACCCACCTACCGTTTTGAAAGACTGACTCGGGACAAGTACGCCTACACTAAGCAGAAAGCCACGGGGGTAAGCTCTCTGCGTAGCCATCACCCTGCCCCCGCCCCCGTCTCCACCCCCCTGCACCTCTCAGCCCTCTTGTGTCCATCCCCACAGAGGCAAGCAGGAAGTGAAAGAGTGTCTTCATCCACTAGGCAACAGGAAAAAAAAGAAGCAAAATTAGAGATCACGTGTTGATTTGCGTCACTGAGCAAAAACCTCTTCTAAGGAGAGGCTGGGCAACCACACTGTCACATTAATACATTAATTGCAAGAAACTAGATTCATGACACAGGATTTACCCTCTGTCCAGAGAGTCTAAGAGTCTGAAAGGATTTAAAATATTTCTTTAATTTAGTTCTCAAGCTCTTCTTTTTTTTTTTTTTTATGTCCTGCGATGCAATCTATTTCCTAATCTGCCAAGTGAGTCATCATTAAATAAGCTGTTTTTTTTTTTTTTTGGCTGCAGGATTTATCAGAGCCTTTATAGGTTTCTGAACATTATGGTTTTCCATAAGGAAATTTCTGTGCCAAATTCATTTGGTCATGGAATACCAATTATTATTTTATGAGGTCCCTTGTGTTCCAAGGAACAGTGTTTAGGGAAGGCTATAATAAAGCTTTCATTCATTCTTGTTCAACAGGTATTTACTGATGACCTGTGATGGGCTAAACATTCTTCTAGGTAGTAGGAAATCAAAGATGAGCCCAGTGTTTGCCCCCAAGGAGTTTATGGAAGGAAAGATGAGACAAACACATTTGCCAAATATACCAAAGAGCCGTCAGAGAAGGACATGACCTTTCAGGCAAGGAAAGATCAGGAGAGGCTTCTCAAAGAGGGCCCATTTGTGGTACTCTGAGGGACAGCTTGGCTGTCAGCAAGAGGATGGGACAAGGGATGAGGAAGGCTGATCCATTTCCAGTTGGAAGACTTGCTGGAACAGATAAGGAGGTAGGAAGTTCTGGCATCGTCACCTCCTGGGCCCCAGCCTGGAGAAGCCAGGCCCTGAGGCTTAGAGGTGTGGCATGGCACTGCTGGAGGCCTCCGGTTTGGAGTGGAGAACCGTTCAGAATGTTTCCTGAGGGCTCAGGGCAAGCAGAGAAGTGCAAAAGGAAAGGCCAGGCCACACCTGGGTAGATGCTAGAAGAAAGCAAGAGTTAATAGGAAGAAAACAGGCAGAGAAGGAGAGAAGATCCAGGTCTGCTGTGAAGGAATGAGGCTGAGACAAGAAACCTGCCTGGGAGGTGTCCACTGGTGGCTGTGTAGCGCTGGTCCTCTGGCACCGTCGGGGCAGGCCGTTGGGGACATGTGGGGACAGTGAGGGCATGTCCAGGTTGACTCGAGTGTCAGGAGAAATTAGCAGGGGCTGAGAGCTGAGGGGAGAGAGGTCCTAGATACTAGGTTAAGGTTTTAACCTGTTGGATGGGCATCGGGAAGCCCCTGGAAGTTCTGCTGGGGGCTGGCAGCATGGCAGAGATACACAGAGAAGGCCGGTCTAGGTCTGTGTAGAGGATGAGGAAGATGTAGAGGACCGCAGAGGCCGTGTGGTGGGTCCAGCTGAGAAACTGGGGCCCGAGTCAGATGTGGGAATAAACGATGAAAGCAGAAGCCAAGAAGAGCAGGACATGTTGGTAGACATGATGGCCATTGATAAAAATGAAAATCAGAAGGCAGAGGTGGCTTGGGGGAGAGAATAGAGCTTGTCTTCAGACTTGCTGTATAATATTGATGGAAGATAGTGGAAACATCCAAAAGGCAATTGAAGATCCTAGGTGATGCTAGAGAGAGAGAGACATCAGGGCTGGGTCATGTGTTTGGGAGTTGTGCAGGCAGACAGAGAACACAGGCACACCCATGAGGTAGGTGAAGTTGTCAGGGGAAGAGGCAAAACGAGCTGCGGGCAGATTTGGGGGCCATCCACATTCAGAGGCCAGAGGAGGATGAGCAGATACAACAGAGGAGACGGGAAATGAGTGCTCACGTAGGTGGTGGGTGGACCAACCAGGTGCTGTGCATCACAGAAGCCGGGGGTGAGAGACTGTCAGGATGAGTAGTCTCCGGTGTGGAATGTGAGTCTAGGAGAATATGCACCTGGCATGTGAATCCTGCACAAGGAGCTGGATTTGGGGTCCAGAAGGTTTGGTGGACTTTGAAAGAGCAGTTCACGTAGTCTTGGGGGTGAAATCCAGCCAGCAGGAGGATGAGAATGGCTTTTTACCAACATGTGCAGATGAGTCTGGTGAAACTTTCCAGAAACACAGATGTCTGGGCCTCATCCCCAGAGGCACTAATGAAGGAGACCTGGGGTAGGCCCCACTTTCTGTATCTTTGTAAAGTTCTGATGGTAATTCTTGGGGGCAGCTGGTGCTGAGAACTAGAGTGGTAAGAGTAACAGTTTGGCAGCATCTATGCAACTAAATGTTCACCTACCCTATGATCCAGTAACTCCACTGTGGGGTAGCCCCAGAGAAATGAGCACATTTGTTCACCCAAAAGGGAGATACAAGAGTGTTTATTGCAGCTTTGCGCACAACGTCCAAAAACTGGGAAGAGCCCTACTTCTGTCAACAGTAGAATAGATTAATGCGGTTTATACATGCAGTGGAATACAACCACAGCAGTAGAGTAAAAGGACACTTCTGCAGGCAACAACATGGGTGAAAGAAGCCAGACTTCAGACAATATATACCGAGGGAGTCCATTCATAAGCTCAAGGTTGGGCAAAATGAATTAGTAGAGGCTTTGGTCATGATCATGTTCACCTCTACAAGGCGGTAGTATGGACACAGGAACAGGAGGGAACCTTTGGAGATGAGGGAGATTTTCTATATCTTGATCTGGGTTAAATGAGTGTGTACAAATCTAAAAATTCCTCAAGCTGTTTACATACTTACACTGTATGTAAGTTGCATCTCAAGTTTAAAAAATGAAATGGGTGGTCCAAAAGTAGAGGCAATGAAAATAGAACATTCTTGAAAGAAAATGGGTAAAAAGAGAAAAGTAATTGAAGGAGATGATAGGGGTAGGCTATTTTAGGGTGAGTACCTTTACATTTATAGGGAGGAGAGAAAGAGCTAGAACTTAAAGGGATAGAAGATGTTGCCTGTTTGCCTTCTCTATCACACCCTGTGGGCATCTTGCTCGCCAGTATAGCCTGGAGAGGGCTTGTTTTAACATATATTGTTGGAGTGATTGGATGGGCAGATGGATGTGCAAATAGGTGGATGGATATGTGGATGGATGGATGGATGGATGGATGGATGGATAGGTGATGGATGGATGGATGGATGGACGGATGGGTATATGGATGATGAATGGTGGGCAGGTAGGTGGGTGAATAAGTAGATGGCTGCCCGGCTGGATCAGAAGATAGGTAGACGGCTGTGTAAATGGGAGTGAGTGGCTGGAGTGTTGTTATTAAGCAAGTAGCTGGAAAAGAGAAGCAGAGACTGGGTTGAAAGTACAAGTTGTGGGGTTCATTTGAGTCAGAAAAAAAAGTATGAGAATGGAAGAACAAGAAATTCAGAAATAGTGAGGAGGATAGGTATGGGCCCATAGCCAGGTGAGTCGATCTTCCAAAGCGGAAGAAAAGGGGGTGCACGTGGCAGTGGACTCGGGATTTAAGGCAAATGAAAAGGGTTGAAGGCCACCTGTGGAGCAAATCTATAAAGACCGCACGGCACATGAATTCAAGGATTAGAGTTCACGAGTTAATCTTTTCTTTTACTGATATATATATATATATAATAATAATATATATTATTATTATTATATATATAATATGTATATATTACATTAGCAGGCATTTTACAAAGCTCATGACTTTGATTCACAGATGAAGTACAACCTGCCTTCCTGGTGTGACCGAGTCCTCTGGAAATCCTACCCGCTCGTGCATGTGGTGTGTCAGTCCTACGGTGAGTGGCAACTTGTGAGGTTCACGCGCCCTGGACTGATAGGCTCCAGTCTGTCTATCTGTAAAATGGGAGAAGTCCCAGCAGCCCTGGTCAGGTGACCTGGAGGCATTGATGCATCATCCTCTCCTGTCTGAGGCTACAGCATGATAAGTGTCTCTGCATTGGGAAACAATGGAACTATAGAGCCCTTTTAAAAAGAAATCCAGACTTGGTTTTGTTTGTTTGTTTGTTTTTTGTTTGTTTGGGTTTTTTTTGTAAGATTTTATTTATTTGACAGAGAGAGCACAAGCAGGGGGAGCTGCAGGCAGAGGGAGAAGCAGGCAGGCAGACACTGAGCAAGGAGCCCGACATGGGCTAAATGTAGATGCTCAACCAACTAAGCCACCCAGGCATCCTCAAGTTATTTCTTTCAAAAACAGCATATTAGGTTTGAACCACATAAAAGTAGTATTTTCACAGGTCAAATATAGCCCGATATTGGAAATTCGTATGGGTAAACATTACCCGTATGATGAGTACACACACACGTATTTATGAAGATTTAAAGATAAATTGAAGATGTAAAGATAAAGAGGTTAACTAAGCATCGGTCTCTTGATTTCGGCTCAGGTCATGATATTGGGGTCCCAAGATCGAGCCCCATGTTGGGCTTCATGCTCAGTGCAATCTGCTTGTCTCTCTCCTTCTGCTCTTGTCTTTCTCTCTCTCAAATGAATAAATAAAGTCTTTTTTAAAAAATAAAAATAATAAATTGAATTAAGTTGCTGAAAAAGCCATAATATGCATTATTAAAATAAATAATTATGGAAAAATTTGTCAAACAACTAAATAATGATTGACCCTAGAAGTTTTAAAATCTCTTGAAGGAATTCTTAATTGCTTGAGTGCTTTTTTTTTTTTAAGATTTTATTTATTTATTCATGAGCAATACAGAGAGAGAGAGAGAACCAGAGGCACAGTCAGAGGGAGAAGCAGGCTCCATGCAGGGAGCCTGACGTGGGACTCGATTCCCTGTCTCCAGGATCAGGCCCTGGGCTGAAGGTGGCGCTAAACTGCTGAGCCACCTGGGCTGCCCTTGAATGCATATTCTTAAAAGCTACTTCTTATTTTCCCATATTTTTGGAACTATTCTGTACTGTGTACTTAAAAGTTCAGAACAAAATTACCTTGAACACACTTTATTGACCGAGAATTGTGATATTATTTTGAAAACATTGCAAACACCCAGACAATGACACCTGAAGGAGGCCCATCCTTGTTCCCATCGTATCCCTCATGTGACCCAAGTCACAGGCCCAGAATCCCTGCTGGACTGTCCTTGACCTCAGCCCTGCCCCACCCACTCAAAGGGGGGACTTGCTGCTGCCCAGTGACCACCTTTGTGGCTCCCATCCTCTCTCTGGGGACTGACAAATCTCCATATTTAACTCAGGTCCCATCAGGGTGAACTGATATACATTCCTTTCTTTTTTTTTCTTTAATGATTTTATTTATTTTATTTCAGACAGAGAGAGAACATGAATGGGGAGGAGGGGCAGAGGGAGAAGCAGACTCCTTGCTGAGCAGGGAGCCTGATGTGGGGCTCCATCCCAGGACCCTGGGACCATGACTCTGAGCCAAAGGCAGATAGATGCTTAACTGACTGAGCCACCCAGGTGCCCCTATGCATGCCTCCTGCTTCCCAGAAGGGACCAGAACAAGTGCTCTGGGAAGGCGTGCACCCTGCACTCCCCTAGCACCTGAGCTCTGTCTCCCAGAACTAATTTCACAAGACAAACTTTGCACCTTTAGATGTGTGGAAAGGCATCCCACCCCCGTAGCCACAGCCCAGGAATCGTCCCGCCTTCCAGACCTCAGAAGGCCCATCTTTCCTGTTAATCATCCCATTTCTCAGCGCTGCCTCTCTGCCTCTCTTCCCACATCTGCAACTCCATGAGTCCTGCCAATTCTCATCTCTAGGAAGATGCCACCGTCTGTTTCTGCAACAGAGATTCAGGGGAATGTGCTGGCTGGTAGCATTTCTGCTTTTTTTTTTTTTTTTTAAGATTTTATTTATTTATTCATAAGAGACACAGGCAGAGGAAGAAGCAGTCTCCCTGTGAGGAGCCAGATGTGGGACTCAACCACTGAGCCCCCCAGGTGTCCCACATTTCTGCTCTTTGAACCTGAACTTGGCATTCAGAACAGCTCCATAGTGGAGGTTTTTAGGGAAACAAAGGGAGATTGCCCTGGAAGTGACATGGCCCTGGGGCAGGGAGGACACACCTTCCCACTCTCCCCACATATGAGGGAGGGAGCAGAGAATCAGCCCTCCCTTAAGAGGCTGCAATATCTTCCAGAAAGGACCAGGTATAGAACATGAAAGGAAAGTTGAAAATGTAGGGAATTTTACTGTTATTTCACTGAATTCTGGAGGGTGCAGTGTGGAAGGGTTTAATGAGTTGAAGGTGAGCAAGAAATTGGGAAAGAAAAAATGAATGTCTCGAGCTCAGGAAATGGGGTCAGCTGGAAGCTTGAGTCTAATGGTGGTTGATTGGCACAAATAGGATGTATCAGTTACCTAATGCTGTGTGACAAAGCACCTTGAAAATTTGCGAGCTTGATTTGCTGGGCTGAACTTGGGTCTGTTCATCTCTGCTCTGTTTGGTGTTGGCTGGGCACGCTCAGGCCAGGAGCTCCCCCGCACCCTGGATTGGGGGTTGGCCGGCTGGTTGGCTGGCTGTCAGCAGGGGCAATGCTGGTAACTCAGCCTTGTTGTTAATCATCCCACAGACCAGTCCAGGCTTCTTCCGGGTCCCAGGGACCCCATATCTGCAAGTCTCAGATGTGGAAGAGCTTTTTAGGTCTCTGCTTGCCTCACTTTAGCTCATGTCCTGCTGGTCAAAAGAAGTCACATAGCTAAGCCCAGACTCAGTTGTGGGAGGAGGACAGTACAGAGTGTGGTTACAGAGAGGCCACTGAGGTCACTGTCACCTTCCAAGTTTCTAGGGCACAGGCACCGTAGTGCTAATGACGTGCATTCAATACATACACAAAATAGGGTTAAGAACATTTTGAGGGGATCCCTGGGTGGCGCAGCGGTTTGGTGCCTGCCTTTGGCCCAGGGCACGATCCTGGAGACTCGGGATCGAATCCCATATCGGGCTCCCGGTGCATGGAGCCTGCTTCTACCTCTGCCTGTGTCTCTGCCTCTCTCTCTCTCTCTGTGACTATCATAAGTAAATAAATAAAAAATTTAAAAAAAAAAAAAAGAACATTTTGAGGGGCACCTGGGTGGCTCAGTCAGTTAAGAGTCTGCCTTTGGCTCAGGTCATGATCCCAGGTCCCAGGATCGAGCCCTGCTTCGGGCTCCCTGCTCTGCCTCTCCCTCTCCCTTGTCCCTTCCTCCGCCTTGTGCTCTCTCTCAAATAAATCAATAAAATCTTTTTTTAAAAAAAGAAAATTTTTATTTTAAAGATTGATTTATTTATTCATGAGACACACAGAGAGAGAGAGAAGCAGAGACACAGACATAGGGAAAAGCAGGCTCCCTCCAGGGAGCCCAATATGGAACTCGATCCCAGATCCTGGGATCACGACCCAAGCCGAAGGCAGCCGCCTAACTGCTGAGCCACCCAGGTGTCCAAAAATAGAATATTTTTAAAACCCTGCTTGTCTTCCCATTAACTTCTCGCTGGAACACCCCCTCTTCCGCTGCTACCCCACGCTCAGCCTGACTCCCCACCCCAGCCCAGTCTCCCGCTTCACACAGCACTGGACCCTCCCTGACCTCTACCCACATCCAAGCGTGACTTAGGCTGACGCCCCTCCTACCTATGCCTTCCTGTCTCAGAGGAGGGGTGTCCTCCTCCTCCCCTGGCTAACCTCACCTGGGCCCCCTAGTCCAGCCCTCCAGTACCAGTGCCCCCACTTTGCTCCGTCTGACTGTTCTTCCTTCTGTCTTGTTTCAATCATCTTTCCCTTGGTCTGGAGCACGTGAGCATTTTTGTCCATGTTTCTTAGCCATCTGTTTTTTGTTTGGAATTTTCTGCCTATACCCTCTGGTTGGTTGAAGGGTAGGATGTTTACCTTTTGCTGATCTGTAAGAGCTTTCTGGAAGATGATGTTAATTGTCTTAATGCCTTCTTGGTCTCCTGTGCTGCTTCTTTTTGCACATTACTGGCCAGTGTGGCCTGGACTTGCATCTTGTTGCCTCCCCTGAGGAGCCCAGAAATCCTCATGGCTTCTGCTTCCACCTAACATCACTCCAAACCTAAAGATAAATCTCCAGCCCTGAGGACCCAGCCAGACATCTTCATGTGGCTCTATTATAAGCACTTAGACCTCAGTATCTCTAGAACTGTGTTCTTTCCCTTACGTCCTCCAAACATGCCCTGCTCCCTGAGCCCCTGTTCCTTAAAAGAGGTGTCTACACTTCATCACCTACTACTCTCTCCCAGTCCTATGAGGCACTGTGGGATGGGGGAAGGTGCCATCTCTGTCACCAAGAGACCCTGACCTAAACCCCCCTCCCACTCTGGGCCATGAGCTCAGTAATGTGACAAAGTACTGAGACCAGAAAAGTCTCCACAGTTCACACCCCATGATGTATTTAAAAACTCATGTGTCTCTAGCACAGGCACATTTTTGCCATGGAGGACAAAGTGTCACACACTTCCACTGAGACTTTCGAGCATGGTGGTGGAAGTTCAGTGGAAACAACAGGTGCAAGAGCGTGAAACTTCTGGAGGCTTCCATAAATATAAGTTGATTTCTGCTGTGGGTTTGCCATCCTCGATTTGACTGGAAGGGTTTTTCCTTCCCTGCTTAGAAATGCCATCCCTCCCCTGCAGGCAGCACCAGTGACATCATGACCAGTGACCACAGCCCTGTTTTTGCCACATTTGAGGCAGGAGTCACCTCGCAGTTTGTCTCCAAGAACGGTAAGTGGCAGGCGATGTCCATCCCTCTGTCCTCCACAAAGACAGGAGGCCTTGGGCCCTCATCTTTTGGTTGTAGCAATCCATTGTCTGCAGTAGATGAGGCTCATCCTTCCAGGCAAGTCGACGCTCCATCCAAGGGGACTCCTCGCATCTAAGCCGGATCGCGATTTCAGGGCAGAGCATATTCTTGCTCTCTTTGGCAAATATGTCAGCTTGTTAAGCCTCGGGTTTTTTTCAGTCTTTACATTTGAGTAAATGAATGTTTGTCCAAGGTGTGTCCAAAAACAATCCTGGGTGTGACATGGATGATCAGTAACACACTTGTTGTAAGATGTCTTACTTTTGTCTCCTCTGTGTAAGGCAAACATCACTGGGTTTCCATTTAGTCATGTGGTATACTTGTTTAAATACATTTACTTAAGTTTAAAAAGTGAGTCTATTTAAAGAAAATATTAAGTCAGTATTCACGGGGGGTGGGGTGCCTGGTAGGTGGAGATGGTAAACATTGTAAGGATGCGATGTGATGACTGGGCTTGGGAAACGCAAGAGTAAATAATACTTAGATTTGTAGCTAAGTTTTCAAATCATGTAGCTCAGCCGTGCTCACTAGGCCACCCTCGTCCCAGCCTGGGCCTGGGTGACTGGGGAGCTATGCTCACCCCCAGCTCCTGTGGTCAGCAGACAGTCCAGGCTAATTTAGGAATTAGCCTGTGGCGGGCGGGGGTGGGGGGGGGGCTCACTTGAGGCAGGAGGAGCCTGTATGGCTCTGTGTCCTTCATGCCTGAGGATTATAAGGGAGGCTGGGATACTGTCTTCTGGGCCACTCTTCTCCACGCTGTTGGGTCTAACATCTGCTCTAGCAGGATGACCTCCCATCTCCACACAACTCTTACTCTACCATCCTGTCTCTCTCCTAGCTCTAGAACCTTCCATCCAGCCTCCCTGGGCTCCCACCCATCTATGCTGTCTCTGAGTTCCTACAGCGTTGACGGGGTGGCTCATGCCATCACACCCTCAGTGAGGACCCTCAGCACATCCTCGGTGTCAGGCTTGCCTTCCCTCCACCGGGACTCAGCGCACAGTTGATGCTCACATATACCCATTACCTGGATTGAGTGTTGGTTGAATGTCTCCCTCAGCAGAGCCCGGCCTTGCTGTGGGGTTTAAGGAAATGAAGGAAAGCTGAGTGAAGCAAGCCAGACAAAAAAATACCATAGGTGTGTGGTATCACACCTACATGTGGGGTCTTGGAAAAAATTGCCAATTTCGTAGAAACAGAATAGAGTGGCAGTTGCCAGGGGCTGGGGGAGGGGGTAGCGGGAAATGGGGTAGGTCAAAGGGTACAAACTTTCAGTTATCAGATGAATCAGTTCTGGGGATCTAACAGTCTGTATGATGACCACAGCTAATAATAGAGTATCGTACGCTTGAGATTCGCTAGAAGCAGATCTTACGTGTTCTCACCACACGAAAGAAAGAAAGAAAGAAAGAAAGAAAGAAAGAAAGAAAGAAAGAAAGAAAGAAGCCAGTTAATTATGTGGGTGATGGATGTGTTAATTATCTTGATCTTGGTAAGCATTTCACAGTGTACGTGTGTATCAAGTCCTCACGTTGTACACTTTAAATATGCACAATTACATTTGCCAGTTATTCCTCAATAAAGCCGGGATGAGAGGGGGGAGAAAGGAAAGAAGGAAGGCTGGGTGGGCTAGAGGACGGGAATGTCTGCCCTTGCTCTCAGGTGGCCCAGAATTTACAGGGAAGGACGGAACGTGTCCTCAACCAGCCTGAGGATGCTCGCAAACGCTTCACGTCGGTGAATACCGCGGCGGGCCAGCCCCTAGGGTGGGAACGGGGGTAAATAAGGAGCGGAGGGAAGTCAACCTGTGGAAGGATGAGCAAGCAGCCCTTGTTACCTGAACTTCGAAACGAGACAGATTTGGGTATCGAGCCACTGAGCCTTTATACAAGCTCTCTCTGCCAGAACAAACGGGGACACTGAGGCACAGAAGTGAAAGGCGTTGCCAGGGCCACAGTTTCAGTGGCAAAGCTGAGAG
The DNA here is from genome assembly GCF_048164855.1 of Canis lupus baileyi. Taxonomy (NCBI): domain Eukaryota; kingdom Metazoa; phylum Chordata; class Mammalia; order Carnivora; family Canidae; genus Canis; species Canis lupus. Next base: position 46,512,496 of record NC_132861.1, read on the forward strand.
TCGGCGGGCTCTGGGATTCAGGGGGAACCTCGCCATCACCTGGACCTCACCTTCCCTGGACACTGAGAAGGAGCCCGGTGGTGGGGGCTGATTCAAAACGCTCCATCTCTGGCCACGTCGTGGAGCCAAATCTCTTTCTCCCCTGTTCCAGGCCCCGGGACTGTCGACAGCCAAGGGCAGATCGAGTTCCTCAGGTGCTTCGCCACCCTGAAGACCAAGTCCCAGACCAAGTTCTACCTGGAGTTCCACTCGAGCTGCCTGGAGAGTAAGTGGGTGTTGAGCCACCTTCGGCCGGGCAGGCAGGACTCTTTCTCATAAGTGCCTTTTCATCGACGGCGCTCTGCCCCGCTTCTCTCTCTGGGAAGGATTCACAGGTGGACTTCAAGGGGACCGCGGGAGGAGCGGTCAGGGGCAGTGGCTGTGGGGGCGTCCCCCAGTGGCCCGTGATGCTGCCATCCCAGCCTCAGAGACTGGAGCAGCCACTGAGGCAGAGACCTGTCAGTCCCTGTAGGTGACGGGGCCACTGGCTCCTCTCCGGGCCCCTCAGGGCAATGCATAAGCCACTCAGGGGTCCCCCGCCACAGGCTGGGGCTCGTACTCAACCAGGGGGTCCTGGGCAAAGGCCCAGGGCTCGCGGAGGCCAGCGCGGGCCTGGGCAGCGGCCGGTGGCTGCCACTCCTCCCCCCGGGCCTCCGCTCTTTGCTACAGGCCGGCCGGCTTCTCGGGTGGTCCGGAGCAATTGCCGAACAAGCCAGGGACGGACAGCCTCCTCCCAGCCAGCAGCCGTTAGCACAAACTGTGTTTAGCAAACACCCTTTCTGGGTGACATTTCTAGGCATATTGTCTAAAGCTGTTCCATGGCGAGATCTGTGTGGTTTCCAGCTCCTTCGCTGAGATGGTCTAGAGGTGGGGGTGCAGGGCAGAAACGACTCCACCCAGGGAGGCGTTCTGCGATGAGATGACGGCTCCTTCCAGAAATCCAGATGTGTCACCCCCGCTATCCCCCTTCCTTCTCCCACTTGGCCCCGGGCTCAGGCTTGGTAACAGACCCACCTTCTCCATGAAGTTTCCAGAGCCCGGGTCACCAAGCCAGGGGAAAGGCACTTCTAAAAATGATGAGGATTTTCGTGCGGCTGTTTTTAATAAACTATCGAGACATTTGCATACATTTCTATGGAAACAGCATATTAGGAAGCTCAAATTAGCATTTCAAAAGGCTGCTATCTTGAGTGGCGTGGGATGAGCTGTCATGTTTCCTAATCTCCTTGCCTGTGATGTGATGATTTCTTTGTTGCTTGGTTTGTTCCAAAAAAAAAAAAAAAAAGCTGGAAAGGAGGGGAATCTCTTTGATTTTCCTAAAAATAATTCAACCATATTGGCAAATGACCATCCCCTGCACCAAAACAGAATCCCCCACAAGCCTGACTCCTGAATGGCGCTGTGGCCCCTACATAGAGAAGATGGAGAATATTTTCATTGGTCCGGGTGGGGTGACCCTGGGAGTCTTTTTTTTTTTTTTTTTTTTTTTTCTGTCTGGCTCTTGTTCTGTTTTCTGAAAACCAGCCTCTTGTCCTCTGACAGGTTTCGTCAAGAGTCAGGAAGGAGAAAACGAAGAAGGAAGCGAAGGGGAGTTGGTGGTGAAGTTTGGCGAGACCCTTCCGAAGGTAAATTAGGAATAGGACGTACCAGGGACAACTTGGCATTTGCCAGCCCCAGTGGCTCCAATGTTCCTAAATGGATTTCGGTTCCTATAATGGATCATGGAAGAGATCCAGAGATGGGCTTGTCTGACCACGTGACTTTACAAAGAAGGAGACTGAGGCAGGTCTCAGAGAGGTTGGCTCACAGTCCCACAGCTGCAGTGACAGCCCCAGGCCCCAGGCCCCAGGCCCTGATCCCTCTGCACTGCCCTTTCACCTGCTCGGGCCCAGCTCAGAGGATCAAATGAAGGGGCAGAGGGGGGAATCCTGTGGCTCTCACTTGAACACTGGATCTGAGAATATGATGTGTCCATAACCTCACGAGAGCAGAGGGTGAAATTGAAAACACATAGGCAGACCTTAGTGAGAACACGTTTGTCTTCCTCATAGAGTAAAAAAAAAAAAAAAAAATGGTTTTCTACCTGGGACCCAGAACAGCTTTTGTGATAGTGAACTGATGGTGGGCACATCGGATTGTTCATGCTGAAAGCACAACGCAGTAGGACCTGTGTCTGTCACGTAAGGAGAGAAGGGCACGCAGCGGCAAGTCCAGGGCCAGGCAGATCTGTCACACACGGCGGGGGTCCCCGGGGCTCTCTTGGGAGGGAGGTTCCCTCAGAGGGGACCCCCAAGGTGAACTTTAAAAGATGGCCTTAAACAGGTAGAAGAACCCCTCCTCTCCTCAGGCTGGGGTGGGACATAGGCAGGCTGGGGGGGCCATGCTACCCACACCGGCACCTACCGTTGATTGGAACCCACTCTTGGGCCACACACAAGAAAGCCACATCACCTCTAGAGCAGAGGTGGGTACCCACATCACAGCGTCTCCTAATTTGGGAACACTTCTGGCTGGGGTGCTCCACAAGGCCAGTGTAGCTGTCAGAAGTCCCCAACCTGGGGCTCTTTTCAGATACCTGAATCCTGGTGGCTTTGGGCTCCGAGGTGACATCCCGCCTCACCAGCCCACCCTACCCTTCTGTTCCTTCTCTCCCGCTGCCCACACAGCAACCAAACAGCTTGTTTCCTCCTCAGGTCAAGTTGGGAAACATGCCAGCATCCTAGTGCACATAGCACATGTACTCTAGTCTGGTCCAGGAGACCCTAGGGTTCCCCTGACCCACGTCCTCACTGCTGCCAAGCCCTGCTATTCCCTCCTGCCACTGTCCCTCCTCTCTGCCCCCCGCTAACCTCCAGGGGTCTCCATCCCACCTGCCTTCTTGCTGAGGCATCCTGAAGCCTGATGGATCTTCCTAGAATACCCATCTGATCCTGGCATCCCCCTCTTTATCTGGTCGACACCATGGTAACCCTGGTGTTCCCATGAAACAAGCCCAAGCTCCCCAGCGTGGCTCCCAGGCCCCCTCCTCACTCTCCCGCTGCATGTGCTGCCCCCACCCCCAGTACCTGAGGGGCCTTCACTCCTGCTCCCAATCTTCCATGCAACTCTGTCACCTGATGGCACCCTCTCTGTACCCTCTATAGTCCCACCAAGGCACCCTGACATAGGCTCCCATCCCTCTACCCTTACTCCCACCATGGTGATCGTGTCCCTCACAGACATTTTCTGTTCAGATCACCACCCCACTCCCACTGCTGCCCGAGAAGGCAGGGTGTTCCTGCATCTGCAGCGCCCTGCCCGGGTCTAACTTTGAGTCAGTCATCACTACAAGTCAGTGAACTGAGTATTTGGTGCTGCTCTGGACCCCAAGAGCACCCTTGAGCACCTGCTGTGATTTCCAGTCATTTGTTCTGGAACTTTTGTTGTTGTTGTTCTAGAACTTTCTGAATGGAGATAGGGTCGGTCAACATGGCACCAGAGGCTTGCACAAGGGGTCTTTCAGCATCTGGATGGGAAGGAAGGGGGCACCCTGGAGCAGCATATGGTGTCTTTCTTAGGCCCCCTCTGGGTTGGTGTCAGTGTGAGGAACAGCCTTAGGAGCTACTGCACACACAAAGCTCCTCCCTGCACTTGCACGGATGCAGCCCTACAGTGGTGAGGTTCAGGGTCTCCCAACGTGCAAAGCCTGACACAAACGTGCCCTGAGCCAGACCAGCAGGGCTGCTGGAGGCCAGCAGCAGGAAGAGGGGGACAGGGCTGCTAGCAGGATCTGAGCCGCCCTCCAACAGCCTGCAGGACACTCCAGGGGGCTCCTCCGCAGGTAGATCCTGTCCAGATGGAGGGCAGGCCTTGTGTGCCACCTGCAATGCCACCTGCTGGGAGAGGCCTGGCATGGCGAGTGAGGTGCATTTTGACCTGGTTCTTGGTCCCGTTAGACTTTTCTATCACCTTCTCCCACCCCCATGATACTGGGATCTGCAAGGGAGGGGTAGGGAGGTAGGCAATGGGGAGCACACTTGGGGTCAAGCTCTCTCCTGGGGGCTGGGATGCAGTGTGACGGGGGGATACAGGGAAAGAAGTTAGCTCTGCGTGCCAGGTAGGGTGTATGTGTGGCTCCCTCCTACTGACAGGAAAAGCAGATGTTCAGATTTGGTTACTAAGAACACCTACAGTCCTGTTTTCTCAGGGGTGCCCCACGTCTAGGCTGACAAGCCACCTCACCTGCCCCAGCGGGCAGCTCTGACCCCGTGCCCTTCTCTGCAGCTGAAGCCCATCATCTCTGACCCCGAGTACCTGCTGGACCAGCACATCCTGATCAGCATCAAGTCTTCCGACAGTGACGAATCCTATGGTAAGGGTCCCAGGACAGGTGCCATGTGTGCTGTGCCTGTTCTTAGCGGGTGGCCTATGATGTAAGGCAGGCGATGGCATCGCCATCGTGGGAAGTCCACCCTCCTGCTCTCGTGCCACTCCTTTCTCGCTCTCAGGGCTGCCAGGGGGATAGATGCTGGTAAATCATCCATCCCGCCCTGGTGGGCTTCTGGGAGGAAGAGCCAGCAGCCACACCACCTCATTTATTGAGTCTTTCTCGTGTCAGATTCTATGTCAGGTGCTTTGCAAGAATTATTTGATCCTGACAAGATCTTATAAAGCACATACTATTCTCCCAATCAGCAGGTGAGTAAACTGAGGATCAGAGAGGATAAGGGACTTGTCCAAGTCACCGGGAGTAACTAGCTGAGCCCTAATTTGAACCCAGGTCTGCCTGGCATTGCTCGGGGCTCATACTGGGCAGACAGACACTAACTGTCCTACTAGAGAGAACGTCATTTTCTGTGACACTGCCTTCAGCCAGTCAGTGGCTTCAGCCCAGTGTCGGGTTCATCCTAGAACTTGATACGTACAATGTGGCTAGAACACCGGGGTGAGAGGGGCTGGAGGCAGGAGCCAGATCGAGCAGTTCCTTGTGTGAGACAGGCAAGAATGTGAATCTGCATCCGGGGAGGGTGTTTGTTTTCAGTGGAAAGATTCTGAATGTGCTTGATGCTGATCCAGGGAAGCCAGGTCAGGGAGAGAGGCCGTGGACACAAGAGGTGGCCGTGTATGTCGGTTGCCCACTGTTTAGGCTCCGCCAAAAGCCCTGGGATATAGGTACAACTGCTACACTCTTCGCAGAGATGAGGAAATGAGGTGACTTGTCTAAGGTCACATGGCAGCGGAGTGACCAGCTACTATGTGACCTTGGACCAGAACCCAGGCCACCCAGCTCCAGAATAGAACATGGTCTTCTATGAGCCTGAGCCCGGGCACAGGATTATACTGGCCCTGGGAGTGGCGGGGAGATCCTGTCGCTCGTGATGGGGCAAAGAGATGGGATGCATGTGGAGTCACAATGTTTAAAGCTTTGATGGTAGGACACAGACACATAGGAAGGATGGTTCCATTTTCTTGTTCAAATACTGTCTTCCTCCTCTGTTTCTTTGTCTTGGTATCCATACAAACAGCCTATCATCATAATAATAGGGAAAAAAAGCCAACCCACAGTCTCATTCCCAGCTACTGTAACCATTTTTATTTTGGTTTCATGCTTCCTTTCTAATACATAGGCAGAAAAAAAAATAATAATACATAGGCAGACATAGATTTCTATATTTATAATCGTCACAGGGATACCATTTTCTTTTTTCTTTTTTTTTTATTTTTTTATTTATTTTTTTTGGGGGGGATACCATTTTCTATTCTGCTTTCTTCACCTGGTGAGAGACATGTTAGGTGATACAAATTTTCCAGGATCCTCCTCCTACACCACCTTCATGATTGCTGCCTTTGATGGCTTCCTCATAGTCCATGGATTGGCCTCCAGTTACTTATATTAGTGTTACCGTCATGCTGAGACGGGTCTCTTTGTGAACACTTTTTATTTTCCTTCAGCTACGTTTTTACTCCTTGAGATCATCTGTTTAGGATAAGTTCCCATGTGTGCTGGGTCACAGGGTAGAAGTAGGTTGGTGACTCTCTTTTGACACTTGTTATCAAGCTGGTTGCTGTAAAGGCTCTGTCCTGCCATGTTGACCTTGTCACGTCCAAGTGAACAGGTTTCCCCAGATGCTTGGCTGGCACTGGGTGTTCTTTTACTTCCTTCCATTTTGTGCTAATTCCCTGTGAGAGAGTCCCCGAGTGCTGCCTTAATTTGCATTTTTGATGGCTCTGAAGGCTGAACTACTTTCCATTTATTGAAATCAACCAGTTAAACTTCTTTTTTGTGTGAAATATCTGCTTGGGTTACATGCCCAGTTATCTGCCGGGATTTGATTCCGAGGGGTTCCTCGTGGGGTTTAGATAAAATACCCCCTTTGTGAAGCTGTCAATCTCTCACGTTTTCCTTTCTTCCTCTGTGCAGAAGTTTTAAGCTTTCATATCCTCTTAGCTGTCGGTGTGTTTTGTCATTTCTTACATTGCTTCGAACCCTGGGAAGTTGTCATTCCCGCCCGCAATCAGATTAGTAGTTAAGTCTGCTTTTCTGCTGGATTTTCTATGATTTAATTTCTTTCTTTTTTCTTTTCTTTCTTTCTTTTCTTTTTTTTTTTACATCAACTAATCCACATGTAGTTCATTTCACTGTACGGTTTGAAATGTTTCCCCCGAGTTGTTCCAAAAGGTTTATTCGATGATCCCTGCCTTGGACCTTGTTTCCAAGGATAGTCTCCGGGTGGGGGAGCTAAACCTCCAGGGTGAATGCACGGCGTCTCTCCTGTGAAATGGCAGGCTCTTGACGTGACCGTTGTCCCCCTCACCTCCGCAGGCGAGGGCTGTATTGCTCTACGGTTAGAGGCCACAGAAACCCAGCTCCCCATCTACACGCCCCTCACCCACCACGGAGAGATGACAGGCCACTTCCGGGGAGAGATTAAACTACAGACCTCCCAAGGCAAGATGAGGGAGAAACTCTACGGTAAGTGGGCACGACCACCCCCACCCCCGGCTCCCTCCTCAGTGCTGCTGGGTAAGGAACAGGGATGAGGTTTCTCTCAGCCCGGCCATGGAATGTTCTCCATGCTGTGGCCTCAGAACAGAAATCTCCCATGGGAAGGGAGATGAGAGACAATCTGACCCAATTCTGGGTTGATTCAGGAACTTCCCTATGGAACCACAAGACGTCCACGGTTACACATCACCATTCCCTGACCCCAGTCACCTTCCATCTGTTAGGATGTGAAGCTTGTGAATTTTCCAGGTACTCTGCTCTTGTCTTGTATTAGGCCCTTAGGCCTTGTCACTCCCTGTTAGCACTTCCACCAAAGGGACCAAGACACAAGAAACCTGCCTCATCCTGAACAGCTGTTTCCAAAGGATAGGCGAAGGCACTGAAGCCATGGCTGCAGTAGAGATTTAGAATTTCCAGAACTTCCTGTGTGATCCCAGTTCTACCTCGTGGCCACATGGTGTGCAGCTCACACATACATACATACATACGTATCCACACCCTGCCCTCATGGTACCTTCTGGACTGCTTCCACACACCGTATACACCAACAGGCCGCCCATCCTCATTCTTAGCACATGTCTTTGGCTTTTCACTACCTAGCCCCAGCCACCATCCAAAAGAGCAGCATCTTGTGGTCTTCTCTTCCCTGGCACAGTGCCCCAGCATCTCTCCCAACCTGACCTCAGATCTTTGTATCCTGCAAAATAACACTTGCTTGCTTCTGCTAGCCATTGGGAGGACACGTTTGTCGTGGTTCTCAGAAATGACATCAGGGCAGCCACGCTTGGGGACCAATGCTTATTAGAGGTGTTTCCTAACCCCGAGTGAAACCTCAGCCTTGGGGAGTCATCTCCAATCTGTCCCCAAAGCAGACCCTGCTGATTCCCAGTAGGCAGTTGCAGACACCTTATCTCTTAGATCAGGACTGTCACTACTCCTCTGGGGAATATTGAAACACGGCCAGGAGACTCTGCAAGTCTGGAACGTGAAGAAGTATTTAGACTCCCATCTTTAATTTTCTCAGAATCCTGCCCTAATTGTAAAACTTGGAAGTGAACATGTAGTCTTTCCTACATGTAGTCCAGGTTTTGCAGACCCTGGACCCAGAAGAGGCTGAGTGGAGTGCAGAGAATCCAAGGGCTGGGAGGGAATGAAAGCTCTGGCGCAGGAGAGGCGCTGTCCCGCTGCCCATTCTGGGAAGGTGGGTGTGCCTGTGTGAGGCCTGGGAGACGGGTCCATGTCGGAAAGCAGTTCAAGGGGCCCCAAGGAGCTCAGCTGATTGAGCATCTGACTCTTGATTTCGATTCAGGTCATAATCTCAGGGTCATGAGATCGAAATGAACATGTAGTCTTCAGTCCTGTTAATCACATTAAAACCTTTCTGCTCCAGGGGTGCCTGGGTGGCTCAGTCGGTTAAGCATCCATCTGACTCTTGGTTTCAGGTCAGGTCATGATCTCATGGTTGTCATGAGATCAAGCCCCATGTCAGGCTCCATGCTCTGTGAGGAATCTGCTCAAGATTCTTTCCCCTCCCTTTAAATTAGGTTGACTTTGTTGTCAAATGCTCTTGTGGAGCCTCGTTATACTGGTTTTATTCGGATCTGCCAAGAAATACTTGCCTGTCCCTTGTGACACCAACAAGTTGGAAATGTCACATGAAATAATCACTCTGGATCACACATGCCAACTGTCCTCCCTCTGGAGCCATGGCAGGCACAAGAAGTCAATCACTGAACTCGTGTGAGGCCTCAGAATCTACGCCATCCTGACCCACACTGGACACCGGGCCTCACATGCTCCTTCCTGCTCTTTCCTTGCAGACTTTGTGAAGACTGAGCGAGATGAGTCCAGCGGGACCAAGTCCCTGAAGAGCCTCACCAGCCACGACCCCATGAAGCAGTGGGAACCTGCCAACAGGTAGAGCAGGGGGGTTGCCAGGGCTTCCCCACAAACTAGCATGGTTTTGCAGACCCTGGACCCAGAAGAGGCTGAGTGAAGTGCAGAGAATCCAAGGGCTGGGAGGGAATGAAAGCTCTGGCCCAGGAGAGGCACTGTCCCGCTGCCCATTCCAGGGAGGTGGGTATGCCTGTGTGAGGCCTGGGAGACGCGTCCATGTCGAAAAGCAGTTCAAGGGGCCCCAAGGAGCTCAGTTGATTGAGCGCCCAACTCTTGATTTTGGCTCAGGTCATAACCTCAAGGTCATGAGATGGAGCTCCTTGTCAGGCTCTGTGTTGGGCATGGAGTCTACTTGAGATTCTCTTTTTCCGCTCGTTCCCTGCTCTCTCTCTCTCTCTCTCTCTCCCTTTTAAAAAAAAAAAGAAAAGAAAAGAAAGCAGTTCAGTTCACTGACATTGGCTGCTCACTTGGTATGTGTCAGATTCTAGAGAAACCAAAGCAAAGTAGGTGCAGCCCCTGACGTAGGAACTCTCAGCCCAGGGGGAAGGCGCTGCAGAGAATGGCTCCTGTGTCTCCTGGGGAGTGGACACAGCAGCAGGCATGGCTCTGTGATCATCAAACCCCATCCTATTACTTAAGGGAAAAATCGTTAAGGAAAATGCGCACACAGGTTGCTCTTGGCAAAGCCTGGACTGGGAATGATGCAGACATTACAGTCTCTGACTAGGCAACAGCAGTCCCCAACCACAGGTCACCTCGGCTCACCAATGTGGTCCCAAAGTTCCAGAATCAAGCCAGGTGGCTTACCTGCCTGCTGGGGCGGGGGGAGCAGAGCGGTGCCAGTTGGCCAAAGCGAAATCCCACACACTGTCGCAGAGCCCAGCCTCCTCGCCTTCTCTGGGTACCCCCAGACCACCTGTCCGGCTAGCCCCCACCCTCATGCCTGCCTACCTCTTGCACCCGAACCCCCATCTCCAGCCAATCTCTGGCCCACTTCCAACTTCTGACTCTCATCGCCATAAAATGTTCTTCCATTCTCACCCCGTCACTGAGTGCATCCTAACTCAAATGTTTGCTTGGTTCTGGAATCAGGATTAGTGAATTTGGCTAGTATTAGAACTAATGCTTCTTAAACCGGCAGGGACAGGTGGGGGCAAGATATGCTCAGGTTGGCGGAGCAAATGGGAGCCAGGGAGGGCTGGTCAGAACCCCTGTGCTCAGAACTCCACCAGTTGGGTCCCATCAGAGCACTCGCTCACAAAGGATGGCACTTCTCTCAGAGGGATAGCACAGTGTATGGGTCTCCTAGGGTCCCCTCAGCCGGAGCCGGGCCATCCCCTCCACAGCTGACTCTCCCACATTTGAGGCTCCAGCCTTGACTTCTGTGGCCTCCCACTCAAGCTTTCCAAATGCCTGCATGGCCGTCTCCATTGTGATGCCTCACACAGATGTGCAAGCCAACGCATCCCACATGGAGCCCTTCATTGACCGCCCAGCCCTGCCCTCCCCGCACCCACTCACCCTGGCCACGCCAGCCTCTCATCCATCCTCCCCACTTGGCACAGGCCTTCAGATGGTCCTGAAGCAGCTCAAGCCCTTCCACAGGGCCTTTGCACAGCCTCACCCGTCTCCCTTCCCTTCCTTATCTGCCTCCTCGGATAGGCCTTCTCTGGCCACCCCGTGCCCCGTTGGTCCCACCCCTCCTGCTGGCCCGTCTCTGCCTCCTTTGCTACTCGCAGACTTCGGCACGGTGCGAGCACTGTGTTTCTTAGTTGCTGTTTTGCTTTCTCTCCTATCAGATGTAGGTTCCATGAAAACGGGGACCAGGACTGTTTTGTTTATGCCCATGTTCCCTTCTGACATCAATCAATTGTCCAAAACAAGACAGAGTAGCAGAGGGCCTAGGGGCCCCAAGAGATCTCAGAGGACACTGTCCTCATGGGGCGCTGTCCTAGAGGAGGGAAGGGAGCCCTGGGATGTGACTTCAGGTGTCTCTCCCCTCCAGGGTCCCTCCATGCAGTGGCACCAACATCACTGAAATCATCAACCCCAACTACATGGGGGTGGTGCCCTTCGGGCACATGAAGCAGTCCCTGTCCCCCGACCAGCAGCCCACAGCCTGGAGCTATGACCAGCCGCTCAAGGACTCCTCCCTGGGGCCCGGAAGGGGAGAGAGCCCCCCGACACCACCCTCCCAGCCACCCGTATCCCCAAAGAAGTTTTCATCCTCGACAGCCACGCGGGGCCCCTGCCCCAGGACACAGGAGTCAAGGTGAGCGTCCTCCTCATCAGGTTCTCTCCCTTCCCTGGGTTTTCACCACCAGGAAAACCGAGCCTGGAACCGAGCCTCCATGAGCATGGGGTTGTGTGCCCACTTTGGTCATTGGCTCATCCTCAGGGCCAGGAACACAGAAGGCACTAGAGGAAATACCTATGGAATCTCCCTGTCCTGCCCTATTGGTATACATTTGAAAGACTTTTTTAAAAAAATAGAAAATGTTAAAGATACTGCCTCCCAAAACAGCTTCCTGTAACAACTACATTCATTGGAACATAGGTTTCTAGAACTAGTGGACCTTCAGGTAATCTCTCAAGGAACAGGTGGGGATTTCCTCCTTCCCCAGCTCTGAGTTCCCCTGCCTTTTCAGCCATGAGGTTCCCCTTCCCATCCACAACCTTCTGTCCCTCCTTTGGAGGCCAGTCAGAAAGTGCAGCAGCTATGGGGGAGTGGGAAGGGGGGGCAGCTGGTCTGCAGGAGGAGGCCTTTGGCCCAGAAACTTTGGGAAAGGCAAGGCAAGGAGCCCAGAGAAAGCTGACTCGCTTCTAGACCTGGCCCAGGCAGCACGGGCCAAGAGGATGGAGCTGGGGTGGGGGGTCCGGCCGGGCAGCCAAAGCCACAGCCACCTCTCCCGTGTGCCACTTCACAAGTGAACCCATTCCTGTTCGCCCCGTGGAAATGCCAGACGGGGAGCCCTGTGAGTTTTCCAGCAAGCATAGCGTGACAGGGAAATTGGAAGTGCAGGTGCCAATTTGCAGGGATTGGAGAGGTGCAAAATACCATGAGCATCGACTTTCCTTGGTGGCTGTTTTTCGAGTGACTGCAGGGGGCTGCTCTGGACTCCTCCCTTCCGTGGGGTCAGTGTGTCCCCGGGGGGTGGTGTCCATCCCATACAAGGAGCCAGGGGAGGGAGCGTCATCACACATCATGCGTACCTCCTTCCACCCCCGACCTTTGCACGCCTGGCCTGGCTGGAGTCTCCTCCAGATTGAGGAGTTGGTGTCTAAGACAAGCGGATAGATGGATGGAGGGGAGGAGGACGTGGTAGGGCGGGGTGGATGACGAGGCCTGCCCGCGAGCTCCATCCTGTCCTCTCTGCCACTAGCCTTCCAGAGTTTGTTGATAGTACTTTTGTGCTCCAGTCACTCCATAAGAAGCTCGGGAGAGGAGGAAACACCTCAGTTTCCTCCCTCTGGGGAAATGAGGACAAAAGCCACCATATGGCGGGTGCCGAGGTGCCTCTTTGGCAGCCCCGGGAGATGGAGCCATAATCAAGCACAGGCTGCAAGGAGGTTCTTTAAGTGAAATGTTTTCAGCCTCCCAGAGTCAGAGTATCTTTGTGCTGAACGACTTGCACACGGCATGCAGCGTGGCACTGGGTGGGGACGTGTCCCCTCTGGTTCCTCAGGTGACAGCTTCGGAGCAGGGACATCCGCCGGCCAGTGGCCCCCCAGGATCGGGTCCTAAGCTCACTTCTCATGCATTAGGGGATTAGAGACGAGGAGCCAGCACCTCCCACTCATGTGGGCGGCCCTCCCTGCTGCTCGGACCCCCGGCTCAGCTGGAGCGGACCCAGCACCTGCCACCGCTGCCCTGCACCTTGGCCCGTGATCAGCCACTTCACTTTGCCCACAACTGTCCCCATATCAGTGCCAGAGCCCCATGTCCCAGAGACTCTGGAATCCCAGGCAAGCGGGGACAGGTCTCTAGGCTGAAGTCGTGTGGGGAAGAAGGGGGCTCTTCTCAGACCCTGCTCGGTGGTGCTGCACTTCTTGAGAAAAAGGAAGGCTCTGGAATCTGAGCAGTGGGTTATTTTCCCAGAGGAATTAGTGAACTCTGTGCCCTGGATACTGGTGCACTTGTTTCACAGGCATGGCCTCCTGTGGGACTTGGTTTCTTGTTACCTGCGGTCAGGGACTTTTTTGACTGTGGTTTTCCCCAGTCTCTCCCTCTGCCCCAAGACTTCCCCTCTCTAGGAGCAACAGAAGTCCCCTCTCAGAAGAGGTAACTTGCCTCCATCTCCCCATGCTTCTCCCAGGGAAGGAGTTCTGGAATCCCCAAAATGCGTGCACCAGGGGCCTCTTTCTGGTGCTGCCCCAATCCTCCTGTCTCAGTCAGTGGGCTGCCAGGAATCAGGCCATGCATTTTTCTTTTCTACTATTTGACTCTTCCTCAGAAACTCAGTGTTGCTTGGACCTTCTTGCACCTTCTTCCCTGCACTAATTCATAGCAAAGATCTTTTTGAGGATCCAGGCGGGCGTGTAGAGGGTGGCCTAAGGTGGAGGGGCAGCTTTCCAAAGTCTTTGTTCAAGGCCTTAACATTTCTGGTTAGACAGCTGCTTCTAGATCTTTCTAAAGAGTGATGAGCAGAAAAGCGAGTCCACAGTCAGGCCCCCTTTGGCAAGTCCCAGAGTCTCACCTCCCCATACCCTCATGTCCTCTCGCCCTGCTGGCACCTGTGCGACAATGACATCTCGCCTGTGTCCCCTGAGCGCACACCTGTCCCCTAAGGAGTCCCTCGGCCTTGGCTGGCCAACACCTCGCAGCAGTGGGCCAGCGCCCCTTCCCGCAGTAAGCGGCGGCCCGGCCCAACACTTCAGTGGGTTCCAAGGAGCCCGCTTCCCTTTTTTTACCTAAAGCAGAACCCAGAACATTCCCCGAGGAGACTGTGCTGTCAGCCAGAAAGTAAAACGTGTTCCCATTCCTGGTTATAATTCGCTCAGCAGGAAACCCCCTCACGTCAGAGTAATTCAGGAGCCACAAAGGCCGCTCTTCCTCCTCCCCCACGCCTCTGCCCTGGTGCGGGCGCAGGCCTCCAGCTCCCTCGGGTTCTCCAACCCGCGTGGCCGCGTTTTCTCTCCCACTGTGAGTGAGGACACGTAGGAAAGCACACTCACCAGGAGGACTGTGGTTGCGGAGAACACCTGTGAATTGGGAGCGCAGACACCGGCTGGTTTGAGGCCCCCACCTGTCCCTGGGGCAGCGTCACACACTGCGGGGCCCCCACATGTCCTCCTTGAGCTGAAGCCCTCACACAGCCCAGGCGGTCACTGAGGGGGGGTCTGGTCCCCTGCAGGCTTCTGTTCTCCCGAGGGTCAGGATAGAATTTGCTAGAGACACAGAGAGGCTGTGAGGGACAGGGGCCGTGGAGGGCAGCCTTCTCTGCCAAGGACGGAACAGGTGGTTTTGATACCGGGCGTGCCGTGTAAGTGAGCTCCTTCTTGCCCTCCTACGAAACCTTCTGTGAAGTCCACCTTGCTCACTAGCGCTCCAGTGTGAACACTTTTACGGTGGACATGGTGTGGGGCAAGAAGGGAGCTCACCTGTGAGGTCACCAACCTATGAGCAACACACTACCGGCTCCTCTAATAGTGTGTGTGTGTGTGTAATTGAAGTGTAAGTCCCATAACAAAGGTGAAGAAATATTTTCTTTTTTTTTAAATATCTACTTTTTTTTTTAAGGATTTTATTTATTTATTCATGAGAGAACACAGAGGGGAGAGAGAGAGAGGCAGAGACACCGGCAGAGGGAGAAGCAGGCTCCATGCAGGGAGCGCAACGTGGGACTCGATCCCGGGTCTCCAGAATCAGGCCCTGGGCTGAAGGCGGCGCTAAACCGCTGAGCCACCCAGGCTGCCCGAAGGAAATATTTTCTATGAAACTCCAGGAAAATCACTGTTAGATGTTTCTTTTTCTTTTTTTCAAATTTTTATTTCAATTCTGGTTAGTTACTAATGTATCATGTAATATTGGTTTCAGGAGTAGAATTTTTTTTAAGATTTTTATTTATTCATAAGAGAACACAGAGAGAGAGAGAGGCAGAGACATAGGCAGAGGGAGAAGCAGGCTCCATGCAGGGAGCCCGACGTGGGACTCGATCCCAGGCCTCCAGGATCATGCCCTGGGCCAAAGGCAGGTGTTAAACCGCTGAGCCATCCAGGCTGCCCACAGGAGTAGAATTTAGTGATTCATCACTTACCTATAACACCCAGGGCTCCTCACAAGGGCCCTCCTTCATACCCATCACCCATCTAGCCCATTCCCCAAATAAACCATTTTAGATTTTTTTTTTTTAAGATTTTATTTATTCATGAGTGACACAGAGAGAGAGAGGGGGGCAGAGGGAGAAGCAGGCTCCACGCAGGGAACCCGATGTGGGACTCAATCCCGGGTCTCCAGGATCACACCCTGGGCTGAAGTCAGGTGCCAAACCACTGAGCCATCCAGGGATCCCCAAATGAACTTTTTTTTTTTTTTTTTCAAATGAACTATTTTAAAGGGAACAGTTGGATGGTGCTCAGTACAGTCACAAAGATGGGCAGTCACCACCTGTCTGGCACCTTTTGATCACCTCATCAGGAGGAAGCAACCACTTGTCAAATGCAATTTTTCTCTGTCTCCCCTCTCTGCCACCCTCCAGGCCCTGCGACCTGGGCAAGAGCACCCCAGAATCTTCCCCCCAGGAGGACGTGCAGCTCACCAAGCCCGAGATGTTTGAGAACCCGCTGTATGGCTCTGTGAGCTCTTTCCCTAAGCTGCTGCCCAGGAAAGAGCAGGAATCGCCCAAAATGCTGAGGAAGGATCCCCCGCCCTGCCCGGACCCAGGAATCTTGTCGCCCGGCATCCTGCTCCCCAAAGCCCAGGAGGCCGAGGGCACCAAGGGGACAGGCAAGGCGGCGGCGGCCGCGCCCTTCCTGAGCCCCACGCCCCGGCTGCGCTCCTACACCTGCTCGTCCTCCGCCGAGGGCCGGCCGGCGGCCGCGGACAAGAGCCAGGGGAAGGCCAAGGCCGCCGCGGGCCTCCAGGCCCAGGTGCCCGCCAAGAGGCCCATCAAGCCCTCCAGGTCGGAACTGAGCCAGCAGCCCCCGCCCCCGCCGGCGCAGCGGCCGCCGCTCCCGGTCAAGAGCCCGGCCGTCCTGCACCTGCAGCACTCCAAGGGCCGCGACTACCGGGAGAACGCCGAGCTGCCCCACCACGGCAAGCTGCGGGCTGAGGACGCGCCGCTCGGCCGCGCGTCCATGCAGGTGCGCTGGGGCCCGGCGTGTGCAGGGGAGCCCCCGCCCCAGGGCCTGAGACCCCCGCTGGCTCTGGGGGCAAGTGCGTGTGTGCGCGGGAGACCCCCCCGCTGGCTGAGGGTGCCCCGGGTGCAAGTGAGTGTGTGCACAGTAGACCCCTGCTGGCTCAGGGGTGCCCCAGGGGCAAGTGCGTGTGTGCGGGAGAGGACCCCCGCCTCCGCTAGCTCGGGGGTGCCCTGGGGGCAAGTGCGTGTGTGCATGGGAGACCCCTGCTGGCTCTGGAGTCCACTGGGGGCAAGTGCGTGTGTGTGCGAGTGAGCAGGAGACCCCCACTGGCCCGGGGGTCCGCTGGGGGCAAGTGTGTGTGTGCGGGTGAGACCCCCGTTGGCTCAGGGGTGCACTAGGGGCAAGTGCGTGTGATACAACACCCAGGCCCCCATTCAGATCGCAGGATTTGAACCCAGTCCTGTCTGTCCCGGAAGGCTCTGTTCCTACACCGAAAGCATTAAATGAGGTTCTGGGGATAAATTCTCTGAGCCTTCCTGGGTCAGCCCTATAGGAACTCAGGTGCCGTAACTAAAAAAAAAAAAAAAAAACCTAGATCATTTACATTTCTTTATCACCATCCTTAGTGTTAGTACTTAAAATCTTCCCAATATTTTATTTAGTTATTTATTTTTAAGATTTTATTTATTCACTCATGAGAGACACAGAGAGAGAGAGAGGCAGAGACTTAGGCAGACGGAGAAGCAGGCTCCACATAGGGAGCCCGATGTGGGACTCGATCCTGGGTCTCCAGGATCACACCCCGATCTGAAGGCAGGCGCCCAGCCTCTGAGCCATCCAGGCGTCCCTCTTCCCAATGTTTTAGAGACTTCAGACACACTGCCGTCCCCTTCCTTCCTATAAAATGGATTTCTTTTCGAGCAAAACTAGTAGTAGTAAAGAACTTCCTGGGGAGCCACACTGTCTTGGGTCTGAATCCTAGCTCTCGCACTTCCTGGCTCTGTGCCTTGAGCCTCAGTTTACTCATCTGTAAAGAGGGAGCTACTGATGGAATCTGCCTCATAGGTTTATAGGGAGGATTAAATTTTATTATATATCATTACTGTTATAATTTATACTGCATACTGTTTCTTCCATATCCTGTAATTGCCACATATGCATATAATGTACGTGCACATATATTGCTTAGATATCTAAGTACGTGCTTAAGCAGTGCGTTGGCTCTCCTGCACCGTGTTAAAGGAAGCTTGCCCTAGCCCACTGTGTGTAGGGACGAGGGCACCTTTAGTTTAATCTGGCCTGCTAGAGACTTTAGCACTGACGCTGTTCTGTTCTTGTCCCACAGTAAAGCCCCTGGCGAGCTGGCAGCAAGACAGGAGCCCCGAGGAACAGCGTGAAGCCACTCGGACCTTCTCCCAGGACCCCCTGTTGGCTCCTCCTACCTAGCTTCCTATGCAGGGCTTCCTACTTTTCAGGAGAGGGCCTAGCTTCTGTGTGGTCAGCAGAGTGCTCTGGCTGCCAAACTTGGCACCAAGTGCTAAGGGTAGAAGGGAAAGTGTACCTGGGACCCCAGCATGATCTTGGTACTTGGAACCCATGAGCCTTGTTCCGGTCATCATTTTGAAGAAAGGAACTAAAGCGCTGATTTGTAGGTGGAGATATAAAATAATAATAATAATATTATTAATAATAATAATTGCTACATGTATAGAGCACTCACCACATGCCAGGTACTGTGCTAAGTGCTCCACAAACATGAGTTGAGTCTTTTTCAGCCAAACACAACCACATTCCAGACGCCCGGTTCAGGACAGTGTGTTCTGAGCAGTTTGGACAAAGCATTAAAAATTAAGGCCGGTGCCTTCCTGGAGTGAGACAGGGCTTGAGCTTTAGGGAGATGAAGAGTAAGTGGTTAATTTAGGGTACAACAAACCTGGCCTCGCCTGGCTTCAGGGATGCCACTGCTTTAGCTAAAGCCCGGGGGCTCCAGCAGAGCTGCTGCAGAGAGAGGGGATCTCTCCACATCTCAGTTCTTGAGTCGAAAGGAGAGGGAAAATCAATACCTAGTCCAGTAGAGAGATCCGGCTTCAGCTTGTGCTAGAGAAGCCCAGGCCGTCCTCGAGCTGGGCAGCCAGCACCAGGCCATGGTTTGAGCCGAAGCCCCCCAACACTTATCTCATCGTGCTCATAGAAGGGTCTCTGCTGTCGCTCCTGAAAGCCAAGCTGTGCTGCCTGGCTGCCAGGGAGGTGAGCCTCTCGGTTCCGGCTGTCAGAACAATGCAGTCATTTCTTTCCAAACTCTGTGGCTCTTGGCCCTGCTTCCTTGGTTACTACGAGAGTAGATTGGTGAGTCTTTTCTTTTGTGTTGCTTTTTGACATACAGAATTAGTGTAGGAAACCAAATCCAGAGGTGTGAGTGCAGGAGAATGGGTACGCACCCCACGTCCCCGTGTGTGTCTGTCCGCATGACCAATAAATTGTGCCTTTCTCACTCAGCTCCCATCCGTGTGGCTTTTTTTTTTCCTGACATTCAGCCGCAGACGTGCTTCTAGGCTGTTGGGGCCGCCGAGCCGCAGGCAAGGCAGGAGAGGTCGTTGAGGTTCAAGGGAGGAGAGGTCTTTGAGGTTCGTGGTGGTGATGGGCTGACTAGTCCCCTGACTGGAGGGGACTTCGTAGAAACAGTTTGAAGTTGGGCGTAGACCAGGAACAGCAGTAGATGTTCCGCAGCTTCATGGACTCCAGGCACCGTGTGGCCAGCCAGTGTCGTCACCCTCTGCGCGCACATACCACCGCCACCACCTGCCATCCTGCAGCCACAGGTTCCTCCTCCTTCTATTAAGTGTTCATTGCTAAGCTCCAGAGACAATAAACACATGTAAACAATAGCCAGGTTGTGGGCCTCCAGCTCCTTGCATTCAGGAGCAACTCGTAGGCCCTGTGGGTGCCGGAGCAGCCCCCACCCAGAGGCCCATTGTCAGGGCCTGGCCCTGGGCCAGGGCACAGCTGCTTGGCCCCGACTGCTGCTCCCACCACCTCAGGCTACTCAGGCTCTGCTCTGGGTCACACGCCAGACCCGGACTCTACGCAGAGCGTGAGGGACTGGTGTTCTTAGCATCCTCGGAGCGCACCATTCCCTGCCCTGCAGCAGTGGCCTGTGGACACGCAGGGTCAAGGCTGAAAGCCTGCTGTGACTGCAGCTCCTCACCACACTCAGGTGGGACCCCCTCACCCTGCAGGCTCACTTGCTGCTCCTCACACAGAAATCCCTGAGTCCCCAGATCCGAGCCTTTTGACTCAGTAGGCCACGGGCCAGCGTGGAAGGATGGCTAGAGACTCCCAGACAGCCTTTTGGTCCACCCTGCTATAGCCATCACCCCATGACTAAAGACCTGGGCATGATCCCCAGGGCTCCTGGGGAACCCACTGCCTGCCAGGAGGGGGTGGCCTTCTGGGAGCTGCCTGTAGCAGACTACACACAGGAAGAGTATAGAGCTGGAGCTTCCACCCCCACCTAGAATGGACTTCCAGGCCCTCCCCGCCATTTCTGAGAGTTCCCAGGAGAAGTGAGTTGAGGACCAGCACCGTGAGGTGCACCTTGGACTCCCCATCATCTTTTGCTGTGAGTTCTAGTGGGCCTGAGCAAGTGCCCCTCATGGTGGCCTTTCCCCCAGGCACCACCCCAGGCTGTGTGTGTGCCAAACAGGCTCTGTCCCTTGATGGGTAACAGCCTAGAATGTACCTGGAATGTACGACCATCCTCTCGGCCGCTCCCCCCTCCCCAGAGGTCCCTGACTACCTTCTCCCTGGGCTCTGGGCTGCCACCACTCGGGGCCGCTCCAGACACACACACACACACACACACACACAATCCAATGGCAGGATGACCTGGGGACCTCGAAATCCCCACCTCTTTATCACTTCGGTAATTTACCTCTTTTGTTTCAGCCAGTCTTCCCCAGGCTCCCTAATGAGACGGATGGATTAACCACGCTTTCCTGCTAAAGTGCCCCCTGCCCTGAAGATCAATTCCGTTACCCTCTAAGATGACAGAAACTGCCACAGCCATTTTTTTCTTTAGTAAATGTTTCCTTCTTTGCATGATTACATGGAAGCTGGTTGAAAGAGCAGATGTTACGCGGATGGGAAGGTACAATCGTGGTGGATGTTCCCTAAGGGGAGGTTCACCCCCAGCAGCTCCACCCCCAGCGCGGCCCCCTGGGGGGCACCTGCTGCTGCCACCTGCCACCCTGCCACCCCGCCACCCCCGTGCCATTCCCCCAGGGAGGGGGTTGGCCATTCCCCCAGGGAGGGAGTCGGCCTTGCCGCTACTCCTTTTTCCTGGGTTTCCGGTTTTTTTTGCCATGCCATTTTTTTCCCACCTCAATAGGAGGGAAGTTAGTGAGTCATTCAGAAAAGCTCTCTCCCACAGCTACCTTCCCTAACCCCAACCTACAGGTTCTCATCTCTGCTTGTCCTTAAAATAGCTCCTTTCTCTCTGCAAACCAATTTCCATGGAGATCCAGCCATCTGAAGGCCTAGAAGCTTTCTGCAAGGCAGCTCCCAGCCTGCACTCCAGTGGAAAGAGACCTTTATAATGCAAATGCCTGGTCTCACCCCCACAGACGCCCCCACCCACAGTCCCAAGAAGGACATCTCCCACCCAGAAAGGTCCCATTTTGGGAAATCCACCCTGCTCCGGAACAGTGCTGGCAGGTTGCTTCCTGTTCTTTGCTGATTAGGTGGCTGGTTTCCACCAACCCCTTGTCTCAGGTCACTGCAGACCAGTCCCGTGGGCTCGGCTGTGTTTTCATACCAAGGGTGCACAGCTCCAGTGCTTCCCCCCACCACATAGGTGCTGATGGCATGTGCTGGGCCTTGGGGGTCAGCACACCTAGTATGGGGGACCTCGATGGGGAGAGGTGGCATATTCTGGGCCATGGGGTTCAGACGGAATGGTATTTAAATGTGTCTCTCATTTCCTAAAACTATAATTTCATACTGGGCACTTAGTTTTTCTGAACCTCCATCTTGTCTCTAAAATGTGGAGAAGGATGCCCTCTGCGTGCCATTGGTTGAGCAGATTTGTGAGCTCATCTTACAGAGAGTCAGCGCCTGGCCAGGTGTAGGCTTCCCTGAACATTAACATTCACCTCCCTCTCTCTGGGAGACCAGATGGGGTGGGAGGGCCCTGGGGATCACCCTGAGGAAGCAGGAGGAGAAAGGTCCAGGCTGGGATAAGTGAGTTGCTGACTTGGGCCTTCTGTAGAACGTCCTAGAAGGTGCAGGTAAAGACTCCCAGGTGCAGGCAAGAGAATGAGCAAACAAAGCTGGAAACCCAGGGCCAGGTGGAAGATGGGAAACCCCTCCAAAGGGGGGGTCTGGCTGAGGCCAGCTGGGCTAGAGGAAGCTAAGGAAGGGCTAGTTGAGACCAAGAGGACTAGTGGAGTCTGGGGGGAGAGGGGATTAGTTGAGGCAGAGGAACTAGATGAGGCTGCGGGGAATTCGTTGAGGCCAGGGATCTAGTGGGACTGCTTCAGCTGCACAGACCAGAGCCACTCCGACTGCCTAAGCCCGTGGAGCCGGCCTCAAGGACACGAGGAAGCCCTGTGCGGGCACCCAGCTGGCCAGCCTTCCTTTCCATCTGGGACACGTTGGCACTAGCAGTCACCACAGAGCAGCCGGGGCCCCACGGCAGCTCCGGATCACCCTGTCCAATGTAAGACTCAGCAACAGCACTTCTGTTTCATCCCCCCATTGGTTTCTTTCTCCTTCCCTAACCAAGTAAAATGACTCACAGCCTATGTTTCCTTCTGCAGGCACGGGGCTGGAGGAGGTGGCCACAGGGACTCAAGCAGACAGTGACATGTGCTCGCCTGTCTAGGCGGGTCAAGAATACAGTAGGGCGAGTGAGGCACCTGGGAGCAAATGGTAAAGGCCATTCGCTCTCAGGAGCCCAACTGACCTTACCCCAACGGAATGGAGGACCCGGTGCCTCCTTTGCCTCTCCGTGGGCCCAGCCTGCAGAGCAAGGGTAGCATGCGGAGGTGTGAGCCCTACCACTAGATGCCAGGAGGAATGACAGTCGGCAGTGCTCGCAACTGCAGCCCTGGCGGGGTCCCTGGAAAAAAAGGAAGGGGTGGAGGGGGGCGTCCCTGGAATTAGGTGGAGTCATGTTTTAGCACATGGGATGTTAGTAGAATTTTCATGTCTAATTTTGAGCATATCCTCAGAAATGCTTTGTCTTGCTTCGGTTATTTTAAAATAGTTTCAGAAAAAAATAAATTAAATTAAATTAAATTATAAAATAAAATATATAAAATAAAATAAAATAGCTTCAGTATGGGCAGTAGCGAAGAGCACAGACTCTGCGGCCACAGTGCCTGAGCGGGCCAAACACAGGCCAAGCTCCACACCAGCCTGTGAGGCCCCCTGAAGAGTAAGGCAACGCTCCCAGCTCCCAGAGAAGAGTCAGCCCTGGCTAACGGCTCTATTGCCCGGGGTGGGGGGTGGGGGGTGAGCAGTGTGTGGCCCACAAACCTGTGCGATGAATCTCCTTCAGGAGTCAGCTGGGGAAACATTTTATGACAGCATTTTGAAAGGCCATTACATGCTGGTGAGGATCTCGGGCTCTGGGGTCAGACTGCTTGGGTTTAGCCCCCGTCCCCCTGCTGACCCACCGTAAGACCTTGAGTAAGCAAGACAAAGCGTCAAGGGACAAAGAGGTGGGGGTCACCTCAGGGGATGGGGTCTGTCACCAAGGTGTCTGGGAAGTGAGGAAATCTCACGGCTGTGCAGTGGGGAAAGGGGAACAGCAGCCCCTCGGCAGTCAGGGTCCACCCCCACCTGAGCCCAGGTCCAGCCCTGGGACCCCCATCTGAAGACGCAGTCAGATGCCAGCCACCGTGCTCACCTCCGCTGCTTCCTGTCTCTGCTCAGCCCACAGCCCGAGCTCTTGCTCAGTATGTTCTACATTTAAAACTTCCAGGGGAAATAAATAAATAAATAAATAAATAAATAATAAATAAATAAATAAATAAATAAAAATAAAACTTCCAGGGGTCAGTTCAAGTTGGGGCCAGCTGATCTCCACCTGTCTTAGTAGCTTGGGTTTCCCAAAAGCAAGCTCTGTGACACAGTAGAGAATTGAGACAAGAGGAGAAGGAAGCCAATAAAGGGTGCTCCAGGGGCAGGTAGCCACTGTGTCAACTGTCTCCAAAGAGGAGAGAGCTGGGCGCTTGCACACTGGCTCCCATGAGCCACAGCGAAGGGCTGCCTCTGGGGGGTGTTCGTTCCACAGCTCTGGGGCGCCTGGGTGGCTTAGTGGTTGGGCGCCTGCCTTCGGCTCAGGTCATGATCCTGGAACCCCGGGATCCAGTCCCACATCAGGATCCCTGTGCCTCTGCACAGGCACATCCCTCTGCCTGTGCCTCTGCCTCTCTCTGTGTCTCCCATGAATAAATAAATAAAATCTTAAAAAAATAATAATTCCCCAGTTCTTCTTGCCTATCGGCAAAGACAACTCTGACGGCCAGAGAAAGCATGACAAGGGTGGGGCACCGATGTGTCATTCCAGCAGCTGGTAGGGACAGCACCGCCGGGCAAAGGGGCGGAACTCAGCCCACCTGGCGGCCAATGGCCCCTCCAGTTTTCTACCTGTGCTTTCGGGCTGACTTTCCTGGGTGCTCAGAGACCTCCAAAAAGGTACTCCTTGTAAGTATGCCCCAAATAATACAATGAGAGATTGAATATACAAACAGATGGTGGTCAGACCACATACAGAAATAGAACTCTGACCCACAACCTGCCAGGAAACCAAGCCCTCATCCCCAGTAACCGGCCCAGGAAGGCAGCCTGCTGTCTATTGCGACCATCCAGGCAGCCAAACAACCACCTCTGTTCCAACCGGCCCCAAACATCCAGGATTTGATTAATAACTGATAGCTTCCCCAATTTTTGTCCCTGCTTCTAACTTAGGACCGACCAGAGAGCACCAAATATGTCCCCCCAACCAGTCACATAGACACCCCACTTCTGGTTAGCCTGTCTCCAGCTTCCCCCAGCCGCAGGCTCCCATCAGGGCTTGCCTGAAACCTCCCCATTTTCACCATAAGCTCCCCCACTCCTCTGCCTGCCTCTGAGGCTCTGCTTAAACATGAGTGACAGCTGGCTCAAGCTGACCAGATAGCCCTGGCTTTTATCATTCGCTCTGTCGTCACTTAGATCTATAGTAAGTCTGTCTCAAATAATTTACGCTAAAAATTTGTGGGTTTTCAAAATCTGATCTTAAAATTTAACAGGGTGTCCTGAATATTATCTGGCAATCGTAAGGCTGCTCTATCTATCCAAGGACCCAAATTGAGACTCCATGCCCTGGAGCAGGAGAACTGCCACGCTGCCACAGCTGGAAGGAGCCACTTCAAATCTCTAAGGTACAAGCCTGTAGCAAGCAAAGAGCAGTGCTAGCAAATAATGCCCACTGCAGACTGGACTGTAGGTTCTGGTTTCCCATCAAAGAGAACCAAGTCGAAACTAAGGGAGTCCTTGTTTTAGGGTAGAAGTCTTGAGCACAGATGAAAATTTAGAGAAGTAAAATATCTCTTGTCAAAGCTATATTTTGCTCTCTCTCTCTCTCTTTTAAATATTTTGCTCTTAAGGTATCTAAAGGTAGCTACCTGTTAGCTGCATTACCTTGGCCAAGCTAATCAACACCTCTGGAGGGACAGAATTTGCAGTTTGACTTACCCACACCACCTGCCCTCAAAACAAACTAACCCAAACAGCCCTACTCCTTGGAGGAACAGAATAGAACTCTGAGAATCCACAGTTTCTCACTCACTATCTCCAGGGTACATCATTCACAGTGTTCAGGATGCTTTCCAAAATTGCTTTATATAAAAAGAATCTGCAAAATGTGACCCATCTCAAAAAGAAAAGATAAGTGGCAGAGATCTATCCCATTCCATATGTTAGAATTAGCAGAGATGTTAAAGCAGCTAGGAAACTCTACCCCAGGACTTTAGGGAAAAAATTCCTGAAGTAGATATAAATATAGATGTAGATATAGATATAAATATAGATGTAGATATATAATACTCCTAATGCATCTGTCATCTATCATCTCAGAAGATAAATAGACATTTTAAAAGGTCAATCCCAGAATTCTAGTTCTGATGCAAAGATCTTTCAAAAATTAAGGTGAAATAAAAACATTTTCAGATAAAAGAAAACTTTGCTTTAAGATCTCCTACAAAAAAAAAAAAATTCTAAGAGAATTTCTTGAACCTGATGGGTTATGACAATAGGTAGAAACTCAGATCTTTAGGAGGGAATGAAAAGCACTGGAAGTGATAAATGTGTGGATAAATAGAAAAGACCCTTCTTTTCTCTTAATTTCTTTAAAATGTGTCTGTATAAAGCAATGATTATAACATCCTATTGTAGTGGTTGTAATGAATGTAAATAGAGGAAGGACTTACAACCACGTGTCATAAGGGATAGAAGAGGGTGGGAAACAGCTCTGTAATTGCCAATTTTAGACATTTTACTTGAAGTGGGACATTATATCTTTTAAATATTTTACTTATTTATTCATGAGAGACAG
This sequence comes from Canis lupus baileyi, assembly GCF_048164855.1. Lineage (NCBI taxonomy): Eukaryota > Metazoa > Chordata > Mammalia > Carnivora > Canidae > Canis > Canis lupus. The sequence continues at coordinate 46,538,316 of NC_132861.1, forward strand.
AGAGAGGCAGAGGGAGAAGCAGGCTCCCTGCGGGGAGCCGATGTGGGACTTGATCCCAGGACCCTGGGATCACAACCTGAGCTGGAGGCAGATACTCAACCCCTGAGCTACCCAGGTGCCCCAGAAGTGGGGACATTATTAACTCTAAATAGACTGTGAGGTGTTAAAGATGTATCTTTTCATCTCTACAGTAACCACCAAAGAAGCAGATTCTTGGGGAGCTTCCTCCAGTGGGCTCTGGTCCCACCTCCATATTTCCTCCATATGTCTGGTTCTTTGACCCTCTTCTGTCCCATGCTGGACTCTGCCCTGATTCCTCCTCTCTACAAAACAGCACCAAGGAAAGTCCACATGTAAGACAGACTTCAGGGAAAACGGGGCAATGGGTGCTTGTTCCAAAACCGAACACCACGGCCAACAACTTACAAATAACCACTAAGCATGTTTGTTCTTAAAATTCTTCAGTCACCTAGCCAGCTTCACCCTGATGTACTCTCTCCGGGATCCCCTGCCCCCCACACTTGTCCTCCCTCTCCACGATCTTCTCACTTTGTTCTCTCGGGGCAAATGTGGTTCTGCAATCGTTCAAAGCCCATCTTGGCCTGGGGGGGTCAGCTCCTCACAATAGCCATGATCCTCTAAGATGTCCTGCTACAAAAAGATAGTTTTCCCTCTGAAAAATTCCACTACTAGCTTTTAAACTGATTTTCCCTCCTTCCTACATATAGATAACACCGTGGAGACGTCTCCTGGCTCCCCCCTCTAGTAAACTGAGCAAATGAGCTCCAACGCAAATTTGCATCATCCACTCATCCAGGTTCTGAGCCAAACAAGTGCCTTAGAAGCATCAAAAACCCACCCTTAATGGCTATTGTTACTGAAGTATCCCCCCTGGGATCCCACTCCCCATCTGGCTTATTTGCTCATCCAAAATATAAATTTCTGAAGCACCTCCTACGAGCTAGGCACCCAGTGCTTGTCACAATGTTACATATACAACTCTCCCTTAGAAGGGTTTTTCAGAAGGCTCCTTAGAGGATAAAAAAAAATATTCTAGTATCTGGTATTTCTCCACACCATCTCCATGTAACTGCTAAACAGAAGGCCACCTGAAGGCCAGCTCAAAACCCCCAAGTCCAACTGTAAAGGCTTTGTGTCCGTAAGCGGCCGACTCTTGGTTTCAGCTCAGGTCCTGATCTCAGGACCACAGTGGGCTTCACGCCCGGTGTGGTGTCTGCTTAAAACTGTCTCTCCCTCTGCCCCTGACCACCCCCCTCAAATGAATAAATAAACCTTCTTTTTAAAAACCCAAAAACAAAACAAAACAAAACCTTTGTGCCAGCCATCTATTGCTGTGTAACAAACCACCCCAAAACTTTGTGGCTCTAAACAACAGTACTCATTTTGCTCACAGATCTGCTCACAGTTGTTGGAAACAGCCTGTCCCAGCTCCCATCACCATTACTGGGAGCCCTTGAAGGCCGGGCTGGGGGCTGGGACCATTGCAGGATCATTCATTCACGGGCCTGGTGGCCGATGCTGGCTGTCGGCTGGGACCTCGGTGGTGGCAGGAACACCTATGGCCCAGCTGCTGGAGTCCAGCAGAATCACTGTGCTGTGCTCCATTCAAAGGAAGCCCACATTCCCCTGAGAAAAAAATTAGATTCCACCTTTTGATGGGGACATGTCAAAGAACTCCGGACGTGTTTGAAAGCCCCATGGCCTTGGAGAGAAATGTTGCTCATAACTGGGCCGCATAATCCACAGGAAGCTTCTCCAACATCCAATTTTCCCCAAAGATCATGGCATCCTGCAGCTTGTAGCTGTCTCCCCTCCCTCCTCCTTGTGTCTCCCCCTTCCCACCTCCTCCTCCTGCCTCCCAACCCCCTCCCCTACTCTCTCCCTTTCCCCTCCTCATCCTCCCTCTCCCTCCTCCCTCCCCTTCTGCCTCCCTCTCTTCCCTCCCCTCCTCCCTCCCCTTCTGCTTCCCCTCCTCCCTCCTCCTTCCCCTCCTCCCTCCTCCTTCCCCTCCCCTACTCTCTCCCCTTCCCCTACTCCTCCTCCCTTCCCTCCTCCCTCCTCCTCCTGCCTCTCCCTCCTCCCTCCTCCTCCTCCCTCCCTCTCCTCCTCCCCTTCTGCTTCCTCTCCTCCCTCCTCCTCCCCTACTCTCTTCCCTTCCCCTCCTCCTCCTCCCTCCCCTCCTCCGTCTTCCTCCTCCCACCTCCTCCCTCCCCTTCTACCTCCCCCTCCTCCCTCCTTCTGCTGCCTCTCCCTCCTCTCACTTTCTCCTGCCTCCTCATCCTCCCGCCACCTCCTCCCTCCCCTCCTCTCTACTCGGATGGACAGATATCTGATCTTCCTCACTCTGCTCCCTTGGTTCTGGCTGCCACAGCCCCTTTTGCAGCAAGTTACACTTAGAAGCCCATGTTTTCCTCTTCCCTGTGCCCTTCACTGTCAGTTCCCTGGAGGTAACCAACAAAGGCTTCCCACCTAGGGGAGGTGGGAGGGAGTGGGTTGTCGCTCTTTAATATTTTTCATGCTGACCCCTGAACAACATGGATTTGAACTGCGTGGGTCCACGTATACGTGGATTTTCTTTTTATAAATACAGTAGAGCACCGTGAATGTATTTTCTCTTTCTTATGATTTTTAATAGCATTTTCTTTTCTCTGACTTTATTGTAAGAAGACCGTATGTAATACATATAACATACAAAATAGGTGTTAATCGATTGTTTATGTTGTCAGTAACCTTCCACTCAACAGTAGGCTATTCACAGTTGAGTCAGTGGGGAGCCAAGAGCTACCTGTGGATTTTTTACTGCGTGAGGGGGTTAGGCACCTCCAAAGCCTGTGTTGTTCAAGGGTCAGCTGTATATACCTATGCATGTGTGTGTATGTATAAAACAAATTTAAATATTTGAAAATAGGGCAGCCCCGGTGGCCCAGCGGTTTGGCACTGCCTTCAGCCTGGGGTGTGATCCTGGAGACCTGGGATTGAATCCCGCATTGGGCTCCCTGCATGGAGCCTGCTTCTCCCTCTCCCTCTGTCTCTGCCTCTCTCTCTCTCTGTGTCTGTCATGAGTAAATAAAAATAAAATCTTTAGAAAAATTATTTGAAAATAAACCCAAAAGTTCACACAATAATTATGTTTGCAAGTTAAGCCAGTATTTTGGATAGACTAGACATCTTTTTTTTTTTTTTAAGATTTTATTTAATTTGAGAGAGAGTGAGCACAAGCAGGGGGAGGGGCAGGTCCCTGCTGCAGGCTCCCCACTGAGCAGGGAGCCCGACACAGGGTGCGATCCCAGGACTGCAAGACCATGACCCGAGTCAAAGGCAGACGCCTCACCGCCTGAGCCACCCGGGTGCCCCAACTAGACATCGTTGTATGCACATAACCCATGAATATAAATAACTGCACCTGCACAGATAGGGAGAGGGCACACCAAGGGAGACTTTAATGAAGATCCTGTTTGCAGAGGTACAGGCAGCATGGAGAGAACCAGAAAAGGATGTTGAGACACCCAGGGGCCAGCCATAGCAAGAAGCCACTACGTCCCCTCAATCACTTGTTCTCCAAGGCAGTGCGAGTGGGAGCCAGGAAGAGGGGCCCCTGCTAGACGCTGTGGCCATAAAAGGAACAAGAAGAGCAGAGAAGCGCATGGCTTGAGAGGCCCCTCTACCTCCCTTGTAGCCTCTTTTATCTCCCACTGGTTCTCGCATTGCCCAAACCAAGCAGAGGCCAGAGGGCAAGGAAGCCCAGGCAGCGACAGTGTCCAGACACGGAACACGCTGAGAAGGTCAGAGACGGAAGAGCGGGAAAGTGGGCAAAGCCAGTGCAATCCATACAACGTGTCACAAAAATGAATAAGATCATCTTCTGACGGCAGCTCTTTCAAACTGTACATATATTGGGAGTAAAAGATGGGGGGCATATATGCAAACAATCAAGAAAAATAGACATTGACAGTCATCAGCATGACAGCCGCTCTTAATTACATGAGCTAATGGAGTGGGATTCCTGGCGTGGCTGACTTACTCCAAAGTAATTTATATTTGGCTTGGAACGCAGAATGG